>NW_020454350.1:606891-670541 GCF_003342845.1 Nothoprocta perdicaria | reverse complement strand
GGCCGCACGCGCGCGGCGCCGCCGCACGTGCGCGCGCCCGCTCCCCGCGCGCCTTTACATAAGCGCCCCACGTGCGCCGCGCTCACGTGACACAACAGGGCGGGGGCATGCAAACGAGCCGCGCGGGACGGCCAATCCGGGCGCGCCTCCCTGCGCGGGGCGGGGCCAGGCGGGGCACGCAGCGAGGCCCCAAGCGTGGCCGCAGCCTCCCCTGCTCCCCCGGCCTCTCCACAAGGGTCTCCCTGGGGACAGAGCCCTTATTTTAATATAGCCAGGGGCAGGGGAGGCCTAGGCACCCTTGCCAGGGGCGGCAAAGAACAGATCAATGAGAGGCCTTCCTTAGGGGACCTCCCTTTGAAGCAGGAGATGGATTCCTTCCCTTCCAAAAGCATCACACAGCCCTTACAGGCTGTAGCTGAAGCACCATCATCCCTACAGAAAACAGAGAGGAAGAAGCCTCAACACTGTCCCCTCCACTTCAAGAGGCTACTTGCTCATCACGGKGCACCCGAGCCAGCTAGAAACACCTGCCTCCTCCCCGCCATGAGCCCCTGTGGTCACTCACGAGCGTCGGGCTCCAGCTGACCCTTCTGCATCCGAGTTTGCACGGAGACGGTTCAAGGACAGAACTAATCAGCTTTTCAAAGCCACGCCAATTTAAACTGCCCCTCTACCCTCACGCTGTGCTCACCTGTGACTGGAGTCCACAGGAGGGAAAAGGCTAGCCAAGGCTAAGGAAAATTTACAGGCACGAACAGCACGGTCTTTCACCCACTCCTATGTTTCCAGGAAACTCCTCATTTTGGTACAATAGCTAAGTAGTAGCTAATTAGCTGAATATATAAAATGTGCCCATGTTTTGTCATTTAATTTGTTATCCGAATGATCTCAGAACTTAATATAAGCCTATGCACAACAAAAACATTCAGATTAATCCTCAAGGATCTCAGTCAGGCAGTCCCTAAGGAGACCTCTTTCCAAAACAAATAGTCTTTGAACTTCATACCCATTAGCTATAGAATCACTTAGGAGAAATTGATTCCAAAAGAAAGGATATCATGGAAAATTGTTAGCCTAATGAGTAATGAAAATACAGTAAAACTAACCTCCTTCTGTACTCTACCAAGCATGCTGCACAACTTCAAAAGCATCTTCAATTAATTTTTGCTTTAAGAAGCTATTTTATGGAAATAAACTAGTATGTTGACAACAGTACGAACACTTCACAAGTGTTCCACAAATTGCACAGCAGAGGACAGCACTACCGATGTTTTGTTAAGATATATTGCAAATCCAATCCTACAATCTTCCTGCAAGAGTCAAGGTCAGCTGCTTCTGTTTCAACTTCTACCAAGAACTTACAGCACACAGTGCCGTGGCACAGGGGAGAAAAAATAGCCACCCATGCCAATAATACCCGCAAAAAAAATCTCCCACATTTTGATAGCTCTTGCTCTGGTAGCTTGTAGGAAAATAACTGAAATATTTCAGTTTCAAGATGTATTATACAGCTGCTTTTTTTTTGTTTTTAAGATTATAGAATGCTGTAGCCTAATAACAAACTACTTGTCAATCATTAGATCATTCCTAGGGATATATATTAGTTATTTAACCTTAGGCTTTCAAGTTATTATYTTTAGTTTGAACTTCACTGGTCTTTTCTCAAATCCAGTTTTATTACATCACATTAGAATAAAGAGCAAAGGTCTAGATGCATTGCTTATGCAAGGCCTTCCTAATGGGCTGTTGCTTTCTTATATACTGTCCTCTCGCAAGGCTGAAATGCAAGCTGTGTAAATCACTATAAGGTCACTCCCTGAGCAAAGCCAAAGCCCAGGTGACACTAGTCTACAGATTTTTCTTACGATAAACAAGGTTACACAAAACAATTAACCAAAAATAATCCAAGGTAGCCAGTAGCACGTGACCAATTTCTACACAATACTCCAACTCCTTCTGCAACTACTATTTGCCATGACTGAAGGACATGGCAGAGGTTCTTACAATAATGAAGTAGATAAAGAGACAAAGCAAGTCTCAAATTCAATCCAGCTGTCTTTATTGATTTGTCTAGATCAATCACTATGCAGGCAAAAGACTAGTCAGTCACTGAGTCTGTATACTGCCTCTGGAACAACCACAGAGGACTACAGGTAAAACGTCCTGGAATGTTTATGGTAACAAATGCTGTACACAGCACTTCATTTAAGTTTGAAACATATCTGCTACCAAAAAAAAAAAAAAGTGTTGAGTTCAAATATCTAAAAGACCGATCCTTTCTAGGAGTCCAAACTCTGCACATGTCAAGATCGCCTTAATTTGTCCCTAAGAGGCTTAGCTGTCAGTTCATTCCCCTTGAACTTGGGACAGCCTTTGAGATTTCTCTGTGTTCATGACGTAACTGGCCAGAGCAGACAAGGTGGATAAAATTTCAGAGAGCTTCCGAAGAGACTTTTCTTCCAAAGCCAATACTCTCTTAGTTAGGCTCATGCTGTCGTCACATTTCTGACTGAAGTGCTGCTCAGTTTTCTGGATTCCAGAGTGATTCACTTTTCTTCTCAAGATGTCCTTTTATAGGGAGGAAAGGAGAAAAAAAAAAAAAAACACCCCACATACACAAAGGTCACTATGAGCACTCAAGATACCCTAACAGTCCTGAAATAAAGACTGCACAATGAGTTTTAAAATTAAACTATAATGACTACAATGACTAAAAAAAAACCCACTTCAGTTCCAATCTTTTTTTAAAGGGAAAATTCTGACCTACATTCCTTTCATATTTATTTCCAATCCTTCAGGATATACATATAAATACATGTACACACACATATATAAAAGTGACACAGAAGAAAACGATTTCTCATCTGCTTCAGTGTAAGAAATACTTGTTTTGGACTTTTCTCAATTAGAAAAATACACAAAAATATTTTACACTCCATAAAAATTCTCTGTACAGCTTTAAAAGCCTATTTTGCTTTTACTACAAGGAAAAATATATTTTAAAGGCAGGTTTTCAACAAGCTAAGAGAACAGTTAAAAGTTTCTTAAAATATATACAGTTTTAAAAGCCATTTCAAAGCCACTAAAAAAAGAAAGAGATAAAAGGAGACAAAAACAACAAAAAAAAAACACACCAAAAAACCCAGACTCTAAGCCCAATTCTTACCATGCCACTGTAAGAACTAGCTCCAAATTCACGGCAGATAAATTGATCTCCAGAGCTTTCTAAAAATATAATCTTTTCACTGAAGCTTTTGGAAAGATGGCAAATTTGGAAGAAAAGAAAAAGACTCTTGATGGACCAAAGGTCTGGGAAGAAGCTTTACAGAAGTTTTAGAACATTTTATTGCAGTCACGTGTTTGGACTAAAAAAAAAAAAATAGTTCTTACTATAAAAAAAGTATGTATGCTCATTTGAGCAACCAAACATGGTTTTATTCCAAAAAGAAAAACTGACAAAACATGGTTAAGTTCTGTGAACGGAGACAATTTTTCAAGATCTTTTCTCCTCAAGTAGGATCCATAAGTATTTATGATCATTATGACTTAAGTATCATTATGATCAGTATTGATGATCATTATGGCAAGAAAGGGCTCAAAGCACAAAAGCAGCTTTTATCTAACCTGAAGTTAGCTCAGCAAACACGCTACATCAACGACTAAGTTATTCAAAAGCCTGAATATAATATTATTTCATGTTCCAAACTTTAGGACTTCCACAAAGTAACTGCTTTCCAACTGCAAAAGAGTTCTCAAACTCCCAAACATGAATAGGCTTTTTTCATAGAACAGCAGCCCACGCATTGATTTACTTTTATCTCTCAAAAGCAGCAATAAGCAGTTTTAACCATATAAATAGGCAAAATTAACAACAATAAAAATATTCTCAAAAATAAGTTACACTATGTTACATTTTCCATGTCTTCAGGGACAGAAAAAAGAGATGGAAAAATTCAGAGATATGATTCCAGGATTCCGGTGACCTCTATGTTTAAGGAAACTTCCATGGTATGTTTTTTCTCCTGCATGTAATAGTTATTTAGCATTTTACGTATTTTTGTACAGGAAAASACAAGAAAACTCACACCTGGAAACAGGCCAACTGAGACTGGTTAAACTCAGTCTAGGACTTTTACCTGAATCGGAACAGGCAGAACTATAGTCTTCTGCTTCTGTGTCTAATCCACTGCAGTCTGTTGCTTGTTCAGATTCCTGTATGTTTTCATTAATGAGAGAAAAAGGTTTGGCATGTGAAAATGTGACCAGTATGTGCATGCACACGTGTAATTATAAGTTATTCTATAGAAAGTCATGAGTTGCTGGGGTTTTCACATTTTTTTTCCCCCCTTCTCCTTCCCAGTTTGATTAATAGTCCTGCCATAGCCACCACGCACCACAATTCAATGGACAGGTGGAGACTGAAACCTTATCTCTGCTGCAACTGCCCCTGCAGCCATCGTCACCTTTGTTTATTAACCCACCCAAAAAAACCTACACCTACACTTATATTGGCCATTATGCTCCAAGTGTATGTTAGTAAAACAAGACACAACACCGCATCTGGTAGTTCACTATATTTTTCAGACAAAGGTATCAAATACAGACAAAGCACTTGGACTCCACAGTTGGGGCAATGCAGCACTTCTTCCTCTCCCATCATCTAGGTAAGAGCTGAAATTAGATCCTGGAGTTATTGTCTTTAAGGAAATGATAAATATCAGATTATGGTTCCTTTTGTTTCTGCGATGATCATGAAGGTCTTTCACTCAGGGCTGAGAAACAAGCCTTAGGAACAAATGCTACAGAAACCACTTCCATCTTAAGCAACCCTTTTTATTTCTTCCCTACTGTGTCCCTTCTTCCAGAGGGTTGCAGTGACTGTGCTACATCAATACCTTCAGCAAGGAAGTAAGATTTAGCTCAGCTATAAGTCAGTTCTAGAATTCAGTTCACCATTGAATTCAAGTTCTGGGTCTTGCTACTGTGAAATCACAGGACAAACCATGGAATACACAATTTTCTAAACGTCTGGTATTTTTCCCATCATCACAAACAACTGCTAAGCCAAAATTAATTTAAGTAAAAGAAAAAAAGTATTAGAAACAACAGAGGCTTAGGTTATAATAAATCCCTTCATATAAATTATTGGAATGCAACAGAAACAGTATTTCTTTTCCTTACTAGATGTTCTTGATCTTCACAACTTCTACTGCAATATTCAAGTATCCAGTCTGTGTCCGATGAATGTATTCTGCAAAGAAAATATAAATGTTCACATAAGCTGTGTAATAACATGCTGCATAACATGCTGCATAATTTCAGTCAAAGAAGTTTACAACAGTTCTCTCCAGATTTTTTCCCCCCTCAATATTAAAAATACAGAAATTTAATTAAAACACAGAGCAACTCTTCTACTAGTTTTATAAAGCATCTTACATGTAGAAAACTGGGATACTTTCTTTAGAGCACATCCTTGCCTCACTTTAAAATGCCTTGTGAGTGTGAGGAAATCCAGTGGCATTGCTGTTTTTTTTCAGCTACTTTAGCTTTCTTTCATGCCTCTCCTATCATTTCCAGAGAAATTGCATGTTTCAAGTCAGAAAGAACTTACTTTTTAAGCAGATCCACTCCAAACCGTAAGTTGTGTCTTTAGAGACAGATTACAATTTAAGATGTTCTGACTTTTTTGCTTGCCAGTTTCTCTACCTTTTCTAAGTCACCTTTGTTAAGACACTTTTTAACTAGTGAACTTGAACTTTTTTGAACTTTTTGTTTTTAACATGTTTAATGTATACAGTATTTACATTTATACAGTTTAGATTGTTCTCATCCTAACTAAAGGTGACCTCAGGTTTACTATCTTCATTCTGCAGATTAGTTTCTTTTCACGCTATCTAGCCCAACACTCCAATCCTGATAGTGTCAAAATCTTCAAAAGCAGTTGAGTTTTCCCCATTGTTGTTGTAAAATAAATTGTATCTTTAAGAGGACAATTACACAGAGTTTTGTCCTAAACTACTTCCTTCATGTTTCTAAGTAATTCTGTTTAAGGCTGTAAGAATATTACAGAAGATTAAAAAAGACACAAAAACAAAACTGGTCTTCCTCCCTGCCAAAAAAGCAAGGTTTGTGCAAATGTCTTAATTCTACACATCTCCTATTAAAAAAAAAAAAAAAAAAAAAAAAAAAAAAAAAAAAAAAAAAGGACTCAGATATAGCCATAGTAACTGGCAATGAAAGATAAGTAAGCATTTTTTCCTGTCTACAGACCTAAAAGTCTACTTTCATTTTAAATTCACAATAACTTGCTGTCAGATCTCTGGACTTTCTCTGGAAAACTTTATTTACAATTTGGCCCTCACCAGCAATCTATAAGCCAAGATAAATCAAGATATCGCAAGCTGGAAAAGCAGAGGGGAAAGGAAACCAGTCTCTTGTGTACGCAGTTTCTAGGTGACCACTGCAAAACTCCCTCTTCAAAGACTCGAAGGCAGGGAGTGCTACAGATCAGGCGCACAGGCTCTCACCAGCTTTGCACAGGATGGCSTCATAGCTGCTTACTGTGAAGTCTTTTTTATCCTGACTGTGACAAGGCGTTTGACTTCTGCAGGGCAGCACAAACCAGTATCTCGCCTGCAAGCGTTAAGACTGAACATGTGAACACAGTTTGCATAATACCCATATGTATATACGTAGGCATATATACACATATGAGCCTCAAAGGAGCAGCCAGGGGCTCAACCTGCAGGATTCTTCCCCCTGCTCCCCAGGCAGAACTCCCAACAGCTCGAGACCAATTCAGATAATCTACAGGCGGAGCTGTGCATCACTCTAAACCTTCTGTGTAAGCCATAAAGAGAACAGGGAGGCACCTTTGATCTAAATCAAAGGATATTCTCTACATAGCAGAGAGACCCTTTTCATTCTATCAGATGCCTAGAGATAGCTAGATCAGTTCCTGTGAAAATCAGCTTTACTCTCTAGGAATTAAGTCAAAATACAACCCAGCTTTATTTTGGAAACATCTCCAAGGGATGAAACGAGAAGCTGTCCAGAGATTCAAAGGGAAGAACCTAAATCCAAAGACTAACATGAGGTTCTCAAGTTCACTCACTTAAGCAAGAAACATCCCCCCTGCCACAACACACTTCAATGTGACACTTCACAGAGTAGCCCTGATCCAGAGGGTGTACATCCTAAGTGTCTGCCATCCCTCAAGGGTCAGGCTCAGAAATAAAACTGATTCAAGGAGTCTTGTCTCATGAGTTTTTTAAAGTGAAAAATTTCTTAAGGTTTTTGAAGAGATTTGCTCTGATCTGCTAGACTGCTCTGCTGAGGGACACAATAATCTCAACCTTGTTTGTTACTCATCTGCTCCGAGTGACAGCCACCCACCTTCTTTTAGACTCAGGACTCAGAGAGTCAACCTCCCATTTCATGCGAATGCTCCATATCACCTCCTGCCAGATAAGAGACTTACTCTTCCTGCCTAAGCAGCAACCAAAGCTTTCATATGCACATAACAGCCCTGAGAGGTACTCCTAAAATCCAGTTCCACCAGCACACAGTAAGCTCAGTTATCTGTGAGAAAGCTGTTTTTAATGCCAGCACAAAGGAAAACAAGGGCCCAAAGGCTTTCATCCCTGAAAACGAACCAGCATCTCAGAGAGGCCGCAGCCGCCCACAAGCCATGAAGGCAGCTGGCCTAGCAGTTGAGCCCTCCTGATTTAGGGGATGCCTGTGGCACGAGCTCAGCTTCTGAGTCACATCCACCAACAAGACAGCTGTAGAGGCTGCAGACAACTGACAAAGGTTATTTTGAGCCACCCTACTACTAAATCACAGAACCAGCGTGCTTTTCACTGAACTCAACCCTTTAAACACTCATACAAGTAACTCACACAAGCTGGGCACTGTTTCGAAACTTACTCAAAGGAAGGTTTGTGGGCATGCTTTCACATCAAACCTTGAACAGTGATACGTCAGAAGTGGAATGTCACACCCGGGTAGTCCCCCAAACCCTAAGCAAGCAGACACTAAGACTTACTTTTCCGAGCACTGTGACGAAGAGGATCCAAGCCTGGACACAACACTAGCTGAGGTGTCAGAGGGATCCAGCTTGGTGTCCGGCTGGCTGGTCCAGGAGAAGCCAGAAGCAGCATCAGCTCCGCTCGCCTCTTTCTTGAGAGAGTCCAGGCTTGGGCCAGCRACACAGAAGTTCTTTGAGCAGCTGCTGACAAGAACAGCAGCTCTCTATCAGTTTAAGTCTATGCTGATTTCAACACAGAACAGAATTCTAACCTCAAAACCATTTCTACACTGAATTTGACACAGGTGTTGACAAGCACCCACTTAACTACAGCTGCTTAATTAAAGCAAGTATGCCTTATGAGGATAGCGAAATCACTTTTAATTTAGCAAAAAAATAAGTTGTTTATGAATGAATGCAGGCCTATCTTTTTGGTAGACTGTAGATGGCAGGAGTTGGAGGCTGACAGACACTGGGCACATTTGGCCAATTCTATTGGCAACTTTCTCTGTACAAAGAGAGAAAGCCTCCCAAGCCAGGCTGCCAGAACAGGTATACAAATGGAGCTAGAGATTCTTCCCATGATCTGCTTTTCCATCCTTTTCATATCCGATCACAGGCTCTAGGACTCCGTTACTTAACAGAAGTTTCAGTTCAAGGTTCCCCTGCAGCGAGCTTTATTCTTCAAGTATGGCTGGCAATCCTGAAGGGCTTCACTGCTCCAAATGCAACTTGTGAACTACACACAGCTGTAAATTTATTAGTATTTCTGTATCAGTAGCCTCCAAGGTAAGCACAAYAAAACACAGCAGTGAGAAGAAATCAAGAAGGGTTCTGGCCCAATACACCACAAAAATTATGTTTCATTTTTACTCTTACTGACTTAACATACCAGTATCTTAGCATCATTGATTCTATGTACTCCAAAGACATTTACAGGCAGATGCACTGCAAGGAATGTGGACCAGGAAAGCAACTCACACTGCAGGGAGGAGCACACAGTTGTGCTGTGCTAAAAATAAAAATAAAGCATTAACACAGCATATGCTGGGCAGCAGCACACGGTGCTGCTCAGAAATGCTCCCATCAACCAAAGCTCCCTGGTAAAGGGTCACATGAGCCGGGTGCCTAAGGGGAAGAAAGGGGTCACTCCAGTCAAGACACTTCTGACCGCCACGTCATTCACTGCATACGCAAATGGAAGATTTTCATCAAATAATTTAGTTTCATTCACTTTACGTAAAGCCCAGGATAGCATATATCCAATTAAAGATTTCTCCTTGTAACAAGAGAAGAGGTTGAAATATAACCAGTGAAACACATTTTGATTTATGCCTACTCAAAGGCATTTTCTTTGGGCTGACCTCAGTTGCAGTATTTTTCCATGCAGCAAGCTCTGTTTTAACCTCTGTATTAATACTGCCACRCAGGTATATCATCTCTCAAGCTGTGTGAGAAAAGCAGTGACAGAAGGCTGTGAATTTACTAAAGCCAAGTATTTTCTTGGAAGCAAAATTCTGATTTCAGCCTTTTCTTCACTACACACATCACACATGCAAGCACGTAGCATTTGTGAGCGTGCACAGTGAACACTCAATGAATGAGCAATTTTTTCCACGCCTCCAAACTGCCAACAACAACTGCTACTGGATTATTTCTCTGGATATGTCTGTTAAAGATCTTGTGACTGGGGAGACAGTTAACACGGCTCAAGAAGTAAATATTTTAAGCAATAGAAAGACTTCAAGACTACCCTGCAACTTTGATCTACTGATCATAGCACAGCGCTGCCTGAAGAACAACTAAAATTTAATGATACCACATCCYGGGCAAATCCAAACCTGTCTTAGTTTTCACTCCCAGTCTATAAAATGGTGATAGTTTCACATATTCTGGAGCAGAGAGGTGAAAGTAGTTCAGGACAGACAGCAAATTTCTCAGTCTCAGCTTCACAGAAATCCTCATTCTTACTGTTAGTTAAGGCAACCACCTCCAGCTGCAGGAGTACACATGTGAAGGCAGACGTTTTCCTAAGTTTTTATTCTGTTCTTATCTAAGAATGCAACAGTTTTTTTTTCTTGCTTAAAAACATAGCATATGACTTCCTATTAACTAACCTGGGTCCTCTGCCTTTTGTAGTAAAATAGTTACAAGCATCCTGTTTTAATTTCATGCTTTATCAACAGCTCTAAACCAGGCTACCAGAAAATCAAGAGGAAAATGAAGGATATTTAATCCACCCTAAAAAGCATCAGTAAATCTTTTTTACCTTGTGAGCTGACCCAGCATTAAAAAGAACATGTGAAGTTATGTCAAGGATGGAAAAAAAACCAAAAACCTTTTAGTCATATTACAAAAAGGCACATTTAAGATACAAGTGTTTTGAGTTAGACTGTACTTGTGCTATTGAACTAGAACTGCAGTTGAGTGAAGGCAGCAAACAGTAACTCTGAAAGTCTGTCTTTTATTCCAGAAGATGTTTCCTGAGTATTTCAGACAGAAGGTTCTGAGTCCACAGTGTTTAGGTTCATTCTGTTAAGAACAACTGCTGAATACTAATTACATTTTTAGCAACGTAATTATCCATGAAACATTTGTTCTTAATGCAAGAGAAATTGCACTAAGAATTAGCATTTGCATGCTAGCTAGAAGAGGAGCTGAAACAAAAGAACATCCCCCCACAAAACTAAAACTGAACCCAGGCTGTGGCTTTGAAGCCTTTGTTTTGCTACCTGGCAGAGCTTCATTCACATTCAACAGCAACAAATGAAAAACAAAAGGCTCCTGCTGCTCCTTCAGAGCACTGTGGCACCCCCGGGACTTACCTTTAGTGAAACTTCCCTCATCCTTCCCTCTCTCTGCTTCTGCTTTAGCACCACTCCCAACAAAAACAAATCAAGACTCACTTCTCAACTCATATGTTGTTAATGAATGGGGATAGCTGGCAAAGTGGAAAGTCTGCAAGGAAGAAGAGTCTCCAAAGGGAAAGGAAAGGGCCCATTTTCCCATAGTTCACTCCTGTCCTTCAAAACCATGAGCTGATTCCCTCATACGTGTGTTCTCTACTATTTTCTTTCACAAAATCCACAGGCAGGCTCCATGGCACGCTTCCCCAGCAATCTCATCTTCCTTTTCCCACATTCAAACTTACAACCCTTCCTAACCTACAGCCTGCCCCTCCATCTCCTTTTCCTTTCTCCTACTTCTTCACCCATTTCTAACACAATTATGACCATGAGCTAGAACATGTTGAGCAAATCACCACGAACCCTGAAAAACTTCAGTCCGAGCTGAATTCAAGCAGGAAAGGAACCACGTGCAGTGAAAGTGGGCAGAGGGGATGGAAAGGGAAGCCCTCCCTTCCATCTAAAGGGCAGCAGAGCTCAGCTCCCAAGGAYATCTTTTTCCTTGCTTAGACAGGCAAGGATTCCAGTGCTGTTGTCACCCTGAACAAAATGCATTGCTCTTACTTGTCAGCCAGTCTTGCCCACATCTGCAATGCGTCTACTTGAACTCTTAGCTGAGCTCCTTCAAAGCCACTCATGGCAGCTCCGCACTTGCTTCTGCTTCCCGTCCTGTTGCACTGATCTTCTGAGGTCCGGAAAAAAAAAAAAAAAAAATCACCACAAACACCTTGCTAGGTGCTCGGGAGGTTGTTCTATTGGTATAAATCTGACCTGGTCCTATTATTTGTGGTAATGGAGTCTTCATTTGATAATGTAAAATAGCATTCATAAAATTATTTGGTTTTATTACACAAAATAGTAAGTTTAGCTTATTCAAAAATTTTTAAAAGCCTCCTAAATCAAACGGTTTGTGCAGAAGACAATAGTTTAATATCAGTCACTCAGTCACACACAGGATTGATTCTACAGTGACAAAGTTTTAGGCCCTTCATTCTTAGTTTTCTGTTGTTGTTGTTCCTTTACCACTGTCTTGCCTTCAGGGCACACTTCTTCCTACAGCTCCTCAAAACCCTCTCATTCCAGAAGGCTTCCAAGTTTCTTTTCGATCTGTTTTAACTGTACCAATTATCAATAAAGCTTTCCAACATAATTAAAAAAAGACAAAAATAAAAACAAACAAAACCCAAGACCAGACACTTTAAAATTCACTGAAGAAAAATTGCCCCAATTAATAATCCCAAAAATATGCAAGATAWTTTTTCTTTTAGTACATTCTGCCTTTGCTTGCCAAATGATAGCTCCATATAACTGCTGCAGAATAGATTAAACTTTAAATTACACAGCATTCTTCCTTAATGATCTAGGTAAAACATTAAGCAGTACACCAATATTAAATCTAATATTTCTTTCAGAAAACTAGTATTTTCCACATGAGTCTAATAAATATGTTAACTTCTCCAATTTCCTACTGTGATATTAGTATGCTGAGTTTAATGTAATTTCCAAACTTCTTCTAGTACTTTCCCAAGTTCTCTATCCTCAAGACTAAACAACTATCATCTTGATGTTSCATGATTCTAATCTGAATGCTTAAGAATCAACAGATTTCACACAAACACCTATTCAGAATGACCACAAGCTGCTTCTAAGAATAAGTGACAAATGACTTTGTGAATATGCCTTTTTTTCCTAATCTAATTCTTTGACTCTGCAAATACATTAGAAGAGATCCAGCCAGGCACGCTTCGAGCACAAGCCTACACAAACAGACACACTGATACTCTGCAGGACAGGGCCAGAGCATTCACTGCCTCTTAGCATGAGACCCTAGAAATCCATAYTCCATACTTCTCCACTGCATGCATTCCTTAGGCACACTAAGTGCTGCTATTTTCTTATTACCAACGTAAGAGAAGTACATCCTGCAAGGGCTACATTATCTGCACCAGTGCAATTACTTCAAGACGTGGCAATGCAGCAATGACTACCAAGCTCAAACATGTACAAGGGAAAAAAGAGAAGTTTGTAAGGGTGTAGAGAAAGGATTCCTTAAGGCAGCACTGTGTGGTACTGGCTCCATAGCAATTAACCTGTTACACCTATTAGTATGCCACATAGCATCCATACATACCCTATGAATTCAAACAAAGGTAAGTGTAGCTCCAGCCATGACACAGGAAATACAAGAGCTGAACAGCAGTCATTATTGCAGAGAAGAAAGAAGAAAGAGCTTAGAGAACAAAGAACAGTTAAAGATAAAGGTTTACCTGGCCCTCCTCAACTAGTTCTTGATCACACTGTTGATTGTAGTCTCCTGGGCTATCTATCTTAAGGGGCCTAGAATAGATCATTTAAAGTGTTTGCAATGCTAGCCTTGCTCACAAGGCCGGTATGAAAATGACAAGGAATCACATAAATCTTMATACAGAAAAATACAAGGTAGAAACAACTTCAGAAGCAGCATCACTACTTAATATACTTACAAAAACTTAGGTTTCCTAYGGATAAAGTGAAACTTCAGCTTTCTTAAAGTCTGTCTATCTTCTGATGGTACAAGATCTTTGAACTACAAGGTATGTATGTAAGAAGAGATTAGCCTCACAAAATTCTGTGTTGGAATCAGGATAAAGTGGCCTTATTTTGATTTCCAGTCTTGACAGGACAAGCATTTTCACTGCAAAACTAGTTTTGCTGAGAGCCTTCCTTTCCCTGGAGAACATAAATCCTAAACTTCATTAGAGAGGATAGCGTTATTTTGCCTGTATTGGCAAGATATGGAGTTTATAGGTCCTTACAATACCTATTTCACCCCATTCCCAAACCCAAATGGTGAGTTTGGGATTGACCCAACTAAAACGGTTTAGAGAAGCCCCTGGGACACAGCATTAATGACATAGATTAATGCAAAAGAAAACCAAACCAAGCACCAAAAAAAAAAAAAAAACACTACCCACACCCAGGTCAGTTGCTACCTGAAAGCCCCTGGGGGATGCATATGCATCACTGGCCAAAACACAGAGCTCTAACACTGAACAGAGCCAGTTTTACAGTCTGCAGCACTTACTGTTTTTGTGGCAGGTCCACAGTTTGGTTATAACCCTGCAATGTAACATTCTGGGGGAGAGGGGAAGGGGCAAAGAAAAAAAATGCAGGCATGAATTGGAGAACAGACCATTTGGCAGTCAATAATTAACAAAAAATAATGATCCTTCCCACATTCTAGATTTCTGCCTATAATGAAGACCAGTAATAGCTCAGTTATTATCAGTAAACATAAAACAAACCTCAGAACCCCTATGTGCCATTAATTATAGTTTCCAAATAAAATAAAACAAACAAACAACCACAAAAAAACAACCACACACACTCTCCTTTACGATGTTACTAAGTTACTGAGGCTGATATTCAATAAAGCTTAGGATAAATTACTGGTAACCACCCAAAACACAACTTCTGTTCCAGCTCCTGGGGATGAAACAAAGCCTGCAGCATTTGGAGAAAGCAGCAGCTAGAGAGATGTCAAGTACTCTCCTTCCTTATCTTAATTACTTGCAAAAGCACAGTAATTTCAACAGGCATCCTGAAACCTGGCTTCCTCTTACAGATAATCACGAGGACAATTTGCAGTATTTGCACACAGGAAAATCACATGCATATGATTTCTGTAATTTTAAACATGTCAGGGCACTACGACTATGTTTTCTATTCTAAAGAGTTATAAGCAATGTTCTCAGTCACCAATCACTGTCAGAAATCAAGTTACATATCAAAAAGCCATCACCTCAGCAGCACAAATCATTCTGTTGCTGATGGAGCAGCTGTACTGCAGGGATGGTTAATGTTCAAGCACCCCTGCTTAACCAGTGCAGGATGCTCCAGCATGGAACAGGGAGCAGGAACAGGGATCCTGCCTGCCCCACCCCAGAGATCCAGCTAAGGCACTTGGCAGGCAGATAGGATGTGACACAGCAGCTCAGGCCGACGGCCTGTGCAACAGGAGCTGTAGCTGATGCCTATTTATGGAGAGCCCGTGAGGCCGCCGCTCCGCTCAGTCCAGTCCCCTGCACAGATTCACTGCAGGGATACGAGCGTGCACATGACCACCCGTTTTCCTGCTCCTCCATGCACCAGGTATGAAGGAGGTTTTCATCCATCTCCGGGAGCTGTCGACACTCTGCCCCTGCCAAGTGCCCCTCCTGTGCTGTCAAGTTCCAGAAATTCTCTATTTGCTGCGGGCAGATCTGCTTTTTATCCGTTTTAAACTAAACAAGGGATGAAAGGGCTGAGTGCCTGCTCATATGCCAGAACTGAGTGAAAAAAAAACGAGTTTGTGTTCAGTTTGGTGATGGTTACTGTGATTCTACAGGCCTCAGCTGTATCCTCTCCAGTCAAAGGAAATCCGGGGACTTTTCAGCCTCCCTTTATAAGGCAGCTAGCTCCATCCTCAATCATTGTAGCTGCCTAGATAGATGTGTCATATTCATACAGATATTCTCTTTTGTGGGAAGGGAAAAGTAAGTATTTCACCTGAAATTCCTCACAGTAACCAGTTATAAGTAAGATATTCTGCAGAGTAGTAATTCAAATCACTGCTTGGTGTTCTCATTCTGAATTATTTAAATCRGAATATTTTCCATACACCCCTAAAGCTGGCAATTGCAGGGTAGCACCAGTGCTTTCCTCACTGTGAAAGGCAGTAAGCAAAGCGGACATAATCACACAGTTTTCAGCTACCTAAAGGCTTATGCTTTATAGTCACTCAGCAGCTGGGCTACTCACTGCCTCACAGAGCTGTCGATGCTGGATTTGCTTCTGTTTAAGATCAAGAACTTCCTTCCAAAGGGCTTTGTTTTCCCTGAAAATTCAAGGGAAATATTTCAGTAGCTCTTAAAGAAGCTTACCATCCTCTTCTAAAGATGAAGAAAAAAAACTAACAGGAAAAGGGCAGGGAGAAAATGGTGTTTTGTTAATTACAAACACCTCAAAATAATAATTTAAAATTTCTTGCAGAATTAAATAAAAAACTTTTTTTTTTTTGGTGAAAATAAAGCACTTTGAGAGAAAATGAGCTAAAACACCATTTCTACTTATCCTAACACCTTATCAGTTAATCTGCTCTCCAGTCTAGCTATTTATCTCAAGTGGGTCACAAATCCCATATAAATTAAGCATCACAAACAGGCTGCCAGTATCTTGGTAACAGAAAGGCAAAAATAAAGTTCACCCCGCTGAGCTCTTCTGCTGCTTGTGAAGACGAAGAAGTTCCAAAGCAAAGAAACAAATGTGCCTGAAGCATTCACCACTGATAAGCACGTACAGTTTACGTGCRAAGCACGGACGGCCTTTAGATTCCSCAAATAACTAACCTAGATCTCATTTATTAGTGTGCTAAAATAATGTTGGCAGATGAAAAAGCGTCAGCAAAATTCAAGTGAAAATTTCGGTCAACTCAGATTAACTGAACAATGGAGCYGAGTCTGGTTTAAGAAAAGGACCATCTCATCACACCTTGAGGAGGACCTTCAACTGACAGGAAGAAGCACGAGTGAGGAACGAGACCTCCCTGGAGGAGACTGGAAACCATACACAGGACAGCGCATCCGTCAGCTTTGGCAAGAGCCTCCAATCACCTGCTCTGTGTCAGGCTGTGTTCGCAAGGGCAGCTAATGCCTTTTATTAGGCTATCTAATATCTACTATAACTGGAAAAAAGAACTGATGAGCGTCTGCATACAAARGCCCTCTGAGGTCACTGTGGGCTTGTCCGACACCCTCTCCCATTATTGTAAGTCAGTCTATTAAAAGATATTACCTCTCCCCACAAGCACTGCCTCATGTTTGGAAAGAGCTGACAAGATGAGGATGAGTTCACTAAGCTGAATATCATGAACACTCTTCATGGTAGCAATTAGTTTTTCAAAACTGTTACATCATCAAAATGTCATGAGGGACAGAGAAAGCTCTGCCAAAACAAGAACGCCCCATCCTAATTTACACATTTCAAGTTTGCAATGCAACACTAAGGAAAAGGTAGCAGGAGGAAATTCAAAGTAGGGAACAGGAAAGGGAGAACTTAAGATTAGGACAGTAGCATTTGTTAAAAGGAATTCCTTATAGGAGCTGCTGTGTTCCCCTATGTGGGAATGAAACCAACAATTCAACTTGAGCAGATGGAAAGAGAGGCTACTCTATTTGAAGAGACAGTTTCTCAAAGTCCAAACTAATCATTTCTCAAATTAGCTATAAAGGTCCTTCAGAAAATGACTCAAAAGCTAGCAAAAGGCAGTGGGGTATCAGTCTTCAGCTGCTTCCCTTATTTTCAAATTTTAAGAGTTATCTCAGAAAAGCCTCCAATTGAACAAGCACATGTCATCCTTTTTAAGTTTTCCTACTTTCTTTTACAAGCTGGGATTTAAATCTTTGCTCAGGAAACATATTCACATGATTCAGCTGTACACCAGGTATAACTGAGTAACCCTCCAAGAAGCACAAGCCACTCCCGGCCGAATACATTCCAGCCCACTATAGGGCATCTAAAAACACAGAAATCCAAGTTCTCTATACAGTATTCTATATTCTGTATACATTCAGCAAGCAATGCATGCTCAGATAGAGACTAATCCCATTCTAGAAGGGGGCAACTAGATTTTAAATATCTAATACGCACACTAGTATCCCTTCATTTGACAGAAATCTTACTTGAATTCTTTATTAGAAAATTACCTAGCTTCTCTTTATGGAAAGGGATCCGCAGGACCTCCGAGTTGAATGCTAACATACCAGATACTATTTGAAATAATGTATACAAAGAACATGAAATCTAATTATTGGCTGAGGATGGGATCCTACATTGTTCAGAAACGTGGTTCCACATTGTTAAAAAAGCAGTACTGCTTCACACAACAGATGCAGTGGCAGAACACGGGGCGTGCAGSATTAGCAGCTTGCCGAGCACATTTAGCGGTCAGCTTAATTCAGTTACGTAAAGCATATGAGGGGTAAAGTCTCCTAATGTTTTCCACAATCAAAAGAAATATTGGGATGATTATTTCCTAGCAGAACTCAAGCAAGACTTTTCCTACTGAGGATGGTGATAAGGCAAAAAACAAAAGAGCTTGCTCAGAATCCTGGCACATACAGCCTGAGAAGGATTCAACATACCTTTTTAGTGATTCAAGTGCAGAATCTATTACATCCTGTTTTCCTTGCATCTGATGAATAATCGYTAACATCTTGTGGACCTCCTCTGGGTCGCTATTACCATTTTCTATATGGGGTAAACTTGTAACAAACAAGTCGAGAACACTGAAGAAAAGTAGTGTGGAAGAAGAGAAAAAAAGAATGAATAGAACTYATTTTAATCTAGCTTCCTTCTCAGGTTATCAGAGGAACCTAGGAATGAAGAACATATAGGAAAAATAGGGAGGTTAAGGAGCATAACACGAACGCTAACTAGGATATGAGGTCTAAATCCTAACACAAGAGCACTTTTCATATGGTTTTTAAGAYACACATTAGATTTTTCAAAAAAATGCCAGTGTTTCAGTATCACTTGCACCTTTTGAATCTTTTGACATTTTTAACTGAAGATACTGTATTATAGGATATTTGTCATGAAAAATTTTCTCGTACCACAGGGCAAATACAGAAGCAGGATTATGCAACACATTTATATGGCAATCAGAACAGCTTCATAGTCCCAGTACTAAACAATGTTTTTCAGGAACACTTGATAAGGGCTTCTCATAACTTAAAAAGATGAATATTAGTAACCAAAAGTCCAAGACTAGAACCTATTAATATTTGTGAGCTGTATGTGTGTTTTCCTAAGACAGTGTGGAAGGAAACGTTCCAAATTCATGAGCAAACTCAGGATATTACTAGTAGACATTAAAGTTACTTACTTTCCTTTTTATCTTTGACAGCAGCTCTTCTTGGCCTTTTCTGAAAAAGGGATGCTGATATTTGCCAGAGCCATATCGCTCTTGCTTAGCCGAGCCTGAATCATATTGCATAACTTTATGAAAGCCATCTAGAAGGAAAAACAAACACACAAAACAGCCAAGTTTGACTTACATGACATCTCCTTGTGTCCAAAAAACAATAAACAAAACATTAGGAGTTACAAAACCAAAAACAACAGAATGTTCATCTAAACCTTCAGATGTGGACAGACAATCATGGCTGTCAGGGGGAAAAAAAACAAACAATGAACTTTTTGCCCCAAAGGGGCAAGCCCTTCAAACTGAAGCCAAACCAACCAAACAATAAACTATCCAAATGTCAGGCTATATTCTCAGCTTGCTTCAGCACAAACTTCCCCAGACAGAGCAGACTGTACTACACCTTAACACCACTGCAAAAACCACTATAAATTACAAAATTACTTTCTTACCAAAGACAGAAATAAATCAAAACTCCCAAAATCTCAAAGTCAAAACCTACAAGCAAAGGGACTGTAAAGTCAAGAACAGATTCTGAAGCAATGAAAAGCACAGCAGCTCAAGGCAACAGAGCAACAAGTTACAGAGTGCTAAGTTTAGTTGCATAAAGCTGCAACTGGAACAGAAGTTGTGTGAAGCAGCAGTGCATGACTACTGTGCTCTGCCAAAACTGGAAGAGATTAAGTAACACAAACCTATATATACATTCCCTTTCCTCTCTCTCTCGAAAGGCTACTTTTTCTATAATTTCAAAGTTTTTCGCATTTCTGTTTCCCTGAAGGTTGCCACTTAACTGTTTTTTTTCCTATTAATAGATGCTCCTAAGATGCATATGAAGCTAAGACTGGAAGGCAAAAGTAATTCAGTACCAAAAAAAAAAAAAAAAAANTCCTAACTCTGTTATTCTCTTCAAATAATTAAAAATCTAATACGAAACTCACTATAGATTTGCAAGTGTTTTTATGAAAAACACATAACAATGAAGAACATTCAGCAACTTCTTGGAATAAATCCATCAAAAAAATTGCTGGGTTGATSAGCAACTTACACGTTCATATTGATGCTTCTCAATTTCACTCTAATCAGCAGAGAAACTAGGCAGGAGAACTAAAGTGGAAGCAAATTCTGGTGAGTATTCATAAAGCAAAGTTACTATCTTCAGAAAGGGAAAGGAAATAAAAGGATAAAAACAAWGATCGAAAAAAAAGTCAGAGAATTGACAGGCTAAACTTCAAAAGATGCCTATAGCGCACTGATCAAACAGACAGTAGGTACATTGTACTCTAAATTGGAATTTTTTACTGGAAAACAAAAAAAGGCAAGCTGTTATCTAATTACAGAAATGGCTTGTTCTTAGGGCTTTGCTTTTGAACATATCAAACAAATATCATTGGGTATGTACAGAGGCTGAAAAGGTTAATCCAGCGGTTGTTCCTAATCATCTACTGTTGCTATGCTCTAAGATACTCTACYGGTAGTGCACATCTGACAGAAGCAACTTAGAAGATCAAATGCATTTTTAGGTTTGTGGGGATAGACTCTTATAAATTCCCAAAATCCCACATATTAGCAAGAATAAGCTTTAAGTTTAAATGGAAAAAGAAAACACAACTCAAAAAAAAAAAAAAAAAAAGCAGATTAAGTGACTGAGTTAAGACTAACAAACATGAAAGATACTCGGAAGGGCACAGTGCTAATGCAACATATTGAGCCTTTACCTGATATTTGTTTTAATAAATACACTTATTTTTCAGTCTTCTGAGCCACAAGAACAGGTGTGGGCTTGTGCATTTTAGTTGCTTTAAAAGATGTTCACACAGTCCAAGAGGCTTGGAATGCYATTGTGTTTACTTTTTCATTCCTGCCCCTTGGTTTACAGTTACTTAGGGATTATAGACAGGTTTTGTGCAAGAAATTTCTCTTGGGACTGGCTATCATTTCTTAAAGGGAGACAAAGATTCTCCCCTTTCCAATACAGAGGCTAAATCACTCGGCTATGCATTCAATGCTCTTGACATTTGATTCCAATTCTAGATGATTACTTTTGCTGTGATTTAGCACTCCAAGCTGGAATTATGGTGTAGAAGCAAGCCACAGCACACTTCAGCTACATTTCTTCCTACACAGGAAAGTCAGTCAATACTAGGACATCCTGTTAAGTCTTGCATTGTTCGAACAGCTACCATACACCAAAAGGGGAGTGAGGATATCAAAGATCTGCTTTTTAAAATATTTTTGTGTTACTAATAATGTTAAGTACTGCCTGGGCCACTAGGCATATTAGTTAATAYCTCTGTAGGAATATCCCTGCAAATATCTTGGTTTAGTATTTCCAGCCTCATACACTTACCATATCACCATGGCTGCATTTTCTGTTATCTTTTTGAGTGTATTCTTATAAAACACTATTCCAATCAGTGACGATAACCCAGCTATAGAGCAACTATTACTCTCTAGCAAGCCCCCAGCTCAGCTCCCTGCACACTTCTACCAATAGCTCTACCAAGAGCTGTGCAGCACATGGGCAGGGAAACTTGCAACAAGTCTGTATGATGGCTCTCACACGTCTCAGCTCACCAGCACTAACTGCCCACAGGTGAACAAGGACTCAGGGCTGCTTCTGGGGCCATGGGGAGTGAAGCAGGTTAAGGGACCAAGCCTTAAGAGACCCCATCATGACGAACAGGGAAGCAATAGGGAAGTCAAGTCTGGTGCCTGAAGTTCCTCCACTGCAAATAGCACCGAAAGGAGAATGGAGCAGAGAGAAGGCATGGAAGATCGGGATCAAAGATTAGAAGAGATGTCAATACAAAAAGGATGTTCTTCATGTTCTTTTTAAAGAGGATTCATATTTACCCTGTGGATCTGCTACTGGATAATGAGGTTCTAAACTTCTGCTACTGCTAATGCTGTTCTAAACTTGTCCTATTAGCCATATACATATATATATATGTTCACTGAAATTATCAGAGCACCATATCAGGCATGAGCTTGTGAACATCACTAAATTGTAACAGACACCTTATAAATAACAACAACACAGGAGGCCCAAATATATTTCAGCTACAGAATGAGCCACAGACTTTATATATTAGAAACATTTAATGATTTAAGACTTAATGAATCTGGCATTTCAGTGAATAATGCCATGAATTACTCTTCATAAATATTTTAGAATTGAATTTCCTAATGCTACTTGATTTAATGGAACATTTAATATGACTTAAACCCAGAAAATTCATCTGCCATCATGTGGTATGGTTTCTGGAATCAGACCAACTCAACGGCAATGTTCTACAAGAAAAAAACACTGGTTAGAGAAGCCTTTATCAGCAGAAATAGGGAACAACAACACTACCACAAAATCAACCAACCAAAAATTCTAAATACTTTTGATTTCTCCCATGCTCAATACACAGATAGCTGTAAAGACAAAAGTGATAAGAAAACAGCTAAAAACATGCACAAGACTGAAATAATCAGCCTGAGTTAAGTGACATTTCTGAAAGTCATCAAACCAAATGGAAACAACGAAAAACACCAACACGCAAGCACACACACTCCATAACTATATACACAAGTTACTATCCTCACTCACTGCCTCAAGTATATCTAAACAGGAAACTCTTTTACTCTTTGTTATAAAAATTAATCAATCTCTGTAATCAAGCGTCAAATCCCAACATGCGAAACACCTAAAATAATTTAAAAAGCTAATAGTTTTAGGGGCAGACAGAGCATGACATTGAGCATAAGCAGCAGGTCCCCTGCTTGCAGTCTTGCTTAGTGAGCGTGAGCTTGAGTCTGCATGAATGCAACAACGTATGCAAGTTACTAAACAGTGATAAACCACAGTGAGATCCATCTACTGATCCTCTTGTCATGTATCTGCCAGACATATAATAAAAAGTTGCTCTTGGCCAAAATGATCCATTATCACTCAATAGTCTGAATACAGCACAAGCCTGCAAGCCACAGGCTTTACAAAAAGTCTTCAATGATCCCCATAACCTTTCACTAAGGTTCCGGTCTTTCTCATGTGGATTCTCAGCTGAGGTTATCCATTATATTGCAATGATCAAGCTATTTGTGCTGGACAGAAACATATAAAGCAACCAATGTGCCTCGCATCTCACTGTTTCTTAAGATGTATTTAAAATATATACAAGCAAACTGAACCCACACCTGCTTTGATGAGGCATCTTACTAGAAAAACCTTTTCAAATTCTTGTTCTTTCTTCCTCCCTTCTATTTTGTCAGAATKCCTCCCCCAAAACCTCATACCTTCCCTTATTTATTCATTTCATTTAGGGGAAAGATGTGCTGCAGCTGGCTTGGTGCTCAGATGCTGGAAGACCAGCTTGCTCACAATGATGACCGACTTACTACCCTGCTGCAAGTTAACAAACAGAGCTCTTCCTTTGTGCCCTACCATCAACTTGCATCTTACTTTTCCACTAAGGCACTAGATACCTTAACACTTTAAGGGCTTTGGAGGCTTCTATTCTTTTTTAGATTTCATTGGATCTGGCCAGCCGAGGGAACGTTACTGAGAAAACAGAGAAACACACAGACAGCCTAACTGTGTAAACTTCACAAAAGCACGGGACTATTCCAGGTCAACTGCTGCCCAGTACTGGCCAGGAGAACTGGTCAGTTATCRAAACCTTAAAATCAACATTACTGGAGGAAAAAAAACACTTTTTTTATTTTTTTAATGTTAAAGAGATAATGCACCAACTGGTGCATTTTGTCTCTCACTTAAACYTGGACATCTAGATTATAGCTTACTTGTCCAGTCACATCTTTTCACCTAAAGAAGTCACTCAAGAATACATATAGCCCTTTCCTAGTTAAGGTGTTAGAGAATAATAATAATTATATTTGAATATTAAATTTATATATACATAGGGAGAGTAGCTATACACCTCTTTGTAAACTGATAGCATCATAAGCCTCTCATYGCCACATCAGATAACATGGCATAAGGAAAAAAAGTAGTAATTCCTTTCAGAACCTTATGCTCTTCCAAGACCACAGTAAATTATTCAAGAAAATGTGAAAAACACCCTTCTCAGAGTTGTTCTTTGCAAGTCCCAAACTGGACACCAGATTATTGCAAGAGACATTTAAAGAGCGTCTCTTCCAATAAACACTCTTGATAATCAGAGACACTTAAAGGCTCCTTATAATGTTTTCAAGCATCCATTTATTGAGACATAAGAATATATAGGCGTGATAGCATTGCCTRAAGACAGGCATGATTAGGTGCTGTAGTGCCCCGTTACAGCCTCCCTACTCGAAAGCACCTCCACAGGGGCAGACCTTTGAGACTGGCTCGCTCTTGCCCTGGACTGACGCACTCCAGCGTTAAAACACCAACAACCTTCACAGTAGAAGAGACAGAGTTTGAACTGCCTGCTCTCCATGGACACGGGCACCCAAATCAAAAGCCCAGCGGGCTACGCGGATTCGGCCAGGCCTAGAGGGGAGACAGAAGGGCCTCCTCACCCCCGCGGAGCGGCAGCGCGGGCCGCCAACGGCCGCCAACGGCCGCGGCGCCCCGGCCCGCCCCGCGCCGCGCCGCGCCCGTGGCCTGCCGGGCTGCCCGCGCACTCACTGCGCTCCAGCACATGAGCTCGTCGGTCTGCGGGTCCTCCACGAGCGCCCAGACCTTGCTGAGGAACTGGGGCACGGCCGCCCCCGCCGCCGTCCGGCTTCATGGCGCCGCACGGCAGCCATGCCGGGGGGGGGAGGGGGGGGGAGGGGAGTCGCGCATGGGAAGTCAGACATGTTGGGCGCGGGCGGAACCGCCGCCGCTTCCGCCCTCCCCGAGGAAGGGGCGGACGCTTCCCTTAGCCAAGATGGCGGCGCGGCCGTTATTTCGTTATTGACCTGGGGCAAAACGCCGCAGTCTCTGCGCGCTTCCCGGGGCGGGCAACGGCTCCGATTTCCTTGGCTGACCTTTACCTTAAAGCAGTCTTTACCATTATCCCCCTCTCCATGCATTTATTTTAGCTGGTATTTTCATCTCTCTTTATTTCTTTATGCTCTCAGCTTTAATAGTTTAATAGAACTGTTATTGAAATATGAATTAATAATAATTTCTGATTGCTTAGAGTATTAMTCTCAGCTTATCTCTTACTGCTCTCTTCAACCTACCTGCACATAGCTCTTGTGTGGCTCCTGTGTCCTCAATATATAAGGATGCCTGCGATCGCTTGAGGATGAAATAGAAAAAAACAGAAAATCCCCCGGAGAGGGATTTGGATAATTGGATAATTCCACTCTTCTGTTTGTTTGTTTGTTTGTTTGTTTGTTTTCCAGTGCTACCAGCGTTGTTCAGATGTCCCAGATTACAGTGAAACAATAAAATATCATAAAATAATAAAATAAAGGAAAAGTCTTCATACCCTCTGTTGCCTCAGATGTTAGGTAGTGTCCATTATTGGGGCTGTCCAACCAAGTGTTGGTCATGTCACCTTTCAGCATGCTTCAAAGGAGAAAAACGAAAAGTTTAAATTTTTGGTCAAGTTTGTATTAAGAATTACAAGAGTTACACTTGGGAATGATGCTGTAAAGGCTACTGTGCTAAGCAAAGAGCTACGTGATGAAGCCAGAGGGGAATTAGTAGAAACTAGTAGGATTAGGAGGAGGTGTGTAGTATGATAAATGCCACTGTTTTCATTATTTTAGACACTTAACATGTCAGATTAAGCCACTTCAGTATAGTGAAGTTGGAAGTGTTTAAGCTTTTTTTCTTTTTCTTTTTTTTTTAATTTTCCTTTTGGAAATAAGGATCCACGCTGTTTTGTCTTCCCACAACCTGGCGAAGTTGGTGGTGATGATGGTGAAGGAGAAGTCTTCTGTCTCTCTCTCTTTTTTCCCGGCTTCATCATGTGATCTCACCCATATGGAGTTACCTCCTTTACCAAAAATGTTACCCTGTAAAATTCCATTTCACAAAGGCAGAGACCACCACACTGTATGACTGTGGAGAGGGAAATTCCTCTTTTGCATAAATTATTCACTTTGCACAGACTAAATATTAGTAGGGCCAGAGAAAACCAGAGGATGAGACTAACGGAGAGAGAGAAGACGACTCGGGTTGCAGTCTTAGTCCTAAGAACAATATATGTTTTAGAATTTTAATCGTACATATGGAAAAATAAATCACAATGAATGTGATGAAATATTGGGGCAGATTGCAGGAAGTACGGTGAAATGTCCAGTGCTGGACACAGCCCTGAGTAATCTGCTCTGACTTTGAAGCCAGCCCTGCCTTGAGCAGCAGGTTGGGCTGATGACCTCCATGATCCTATGAATTAATTTTCTCAGGATCAGAAATCTTTCTTTCATATTCCCACCTTTGGTGAAATAATTTATGTTCTCCGTATAGCTAGACTTTATGGCTTAATTCTGTTATACAGAATCACGTCCCCTCCTTCCTCTGCCTCCAAACTATATATATATTTTTTGCACAAAGGGATAACTTCTAAAGCAAATTCTTCAATGAGGAGTGATTATCCAACCTGAAACCCAGAGGAAATATAAAAACACCTAATGGATGGTTTCACACCTCAGTCAGTTCAGATAGACACCAGCACCATATGGCAGAGACAGTTGCAGAATGAGGAATACCGGTCGTCTCGTGTGATTGTGTAAGGAAGCATTCGTGTGCCCAAAAGAAGACACAATAGACTCAAGGAATGTATAAATATTTATTAGAAAGAGCARGGTACCAAGGAAAAAGAAAATGACACTGGTAGCTGCCAAATGATACATGTAATGAAAGAGTTTGTACCTAACTAATGATACTGCATGAGAGAGAGAGAAAAAAGACATATGKTCATACTAAGCAAAGGACTAGGAGTTACTGTTGTAGGCTGGGAAACTGGAGCTTCTGAAAATAAAATGGTGGAATAATGATAAAATATTGGATCACAAAACACTAACAGAAAATAATTTATTGTTCAAGGAAATCAGAAAAAGAGACTCTGCATGTTGCTGAGATACTGCTAAATGCTAAATGACAGACTTGAAGAGGTGAAACAGTAGAGTTGGTTCAAATTCACTTTGTAGGAAAAAAAAGAGAATATTGCTTACAGAACAGTCATTTGTTCAGTTACAGTACAGTAACTGTAATTTGAGTCTAATTTGGTTGAGAGTGTCTTGAGTACCTAATATTATTATTAGAGAGATTAATTGAAAGACCTTTGTCACAATGTAGGAATTTCATTTTCCAGCTACAGGTTGAAGAGCAAATTATTTATTAGTAAAAGTGGGACACAGTTATTCTTAGATGTGAAAGCTAACCGAGTTCTTCACGGAAGAGTTTCTGATCCAACAAAGATAGTGTATTTTATTAAACTAGATTTTGATAAGCACTTAGGACACTATAGAAGAGATGAATATAGTCTCTATGAATTTATTTGTTTTAAATAAAATAAAAGGAAACAGACAAAAAAACAGACAAAAATCTATCCTTCTCTTCAGAAGGATAGGTTTTGAGAAATGTAGAAAACTGTAGATATAAACAAKCTAGTCATCTGCTGATGACATATCTGATGAAATAAGTTTGGAACTCTTTTTCGAGATGATGTAGAATTGAAATAGTGCACAAGGAAAATAAGCCCTAAAATGAGAAAATATAAATGAGGAAAAGGTAATAACACAAAATGTAAGGTCATATGTTGAGGGATCAGCTATAAAACTCTTCTGTAACATTTGAGATCATCTGTAAGAAGTGAAGTAGCTCGATATCCTAGAGAAGCACAGTGCGACTGTGAGTCACTGACATGATATCAGCCAAGAAAAAGGCAAGTGCAATCAGACAAGGTATTTCTGAGGCTTCAAAAGATGCTGATGCTGGTCATAGAAGGAGTATTCTCAACAGTATGAGCTCATTTTGTAGGCAGATCTGATGAGCTGTCTTCAAAATCAACAGTAGTAAATTGCAGTTTTAATAAGAATTTATTAATTTGCTTAAAAAAATATAATTTGCTTAAAACTAACTTGCTTAAAACTTACAATTTGTGCTGTTCTATTTTTTTTTCCCTGTTCTTTCATTGCTGAGGAGATTTTGCCCTTTCAGTAATGGCAAATTTCAGAAATAAAACTTTTTTTTTTCCCATTTCTTTCTTGCAGGCTTTTGGAAATTGAAGATCTTGTGTTGAATGAAGACACTGGAGTGTAACTTTATGTCAGAAGTATCTCCCCAAACCACAGGCTAAGGGAAGGGTCCTTGAACTAAGAAGATATGACATACAGACATTTTCATGTTAAATCTTTCTCAGTAAAATGTAAGCATAGTTTTAATGTATGCCTCTAGGTGGTGCTAATGTAATTTCAGTGGTCAAAATCACATTTTTAAGGAACATTTCAAATAGCAGTGAAAGCATTTTGTGCACAGTTTTTGAGTCCTGGAAGTCACATTTATTCAACAGACCTCATGYTGATGATCTGCAAATGAGAAGAATTCACACACTTAATTTCTGCTAGATGAATCAYCCATAAATCTATGTTCAAATAACATTTAAAGGTCTTGTTCAAACCCACAGAAGGTAATCATTTCAGAAATGGCTTTGAAAAAGCATCTTTAAGCAAATGTTGAATCAAAGAATTGTAGCATTTTGCATGTTAGTTTGCTCCCTACTTGGAGCATAATCATACACCCCATTAATCTAATGATTGAGTTTATAATGTTGCAGCTTCTAGTTTTTGTTTTACCTATATGTAGCATACTGTAATTYTCATATTGTAGGATCCCTAACACTAGTCACATTTCTGCTTACCAATWATTCTCTTTATGAAAGGAAGTGTAGGCCTTTAGGTGAATATTATGGTGAGAGAACAACCCAAAACTTTTGACTGGGAGAGGTTTTTTTTTACATATGTATTATTTGCAGAAAATGCAAGGAACTGCCATTATTTTATACTCACTGTAAAATGATATCTGTTCTTTGGTATTAAATCAAACATGTTTATTCACCTAGCCGTGTACTGCATGTAAATTTTTGGACTGCTATATAAGATTTCCACATGATCTCGAATGTGTTAAGCATGTAATTTATTCATGCTTAGTTTAGCTACCTCGGCTGCTTGGCRTTCTGGTGCCTACTTCACCACACTTCACAACCAAAAGAAGTTGAAATTCACTTCTGCGTCATTGTTGTGGACTGATAATTTTCTTTTTAGCATTGTAACATCCAGTTGAAGCATAACGCAGAAGGATGTTTGCCTAGAGTTCACCTGATATGGTAGTTAAATTTAAAGGAAATATGTTCAAAGCAGCGGCATATTTGGGAGGTGATAGGTAGGCTGCACAGCCTTGGGAGAGAAGCAGCAGCAGGATGGGGACAATGGGTCTTAAATTTGCCACGTTTGTCCTCTGCACTCTGTGTGGTCGGTCACGGTGGAGATGGTCAGAGGATGGGTGAGGGGCTGCATGGAGAGCCCTGCTCCTGTCCGCAGCACCCTCATGGACAGGGTATGAACATGTCCCTGCCTGGGCATGTGGTGCTGTGCTGCACCGGGGTTAGGCCAGGGAGAGCCTCAGGGCAGCTTCCCCTTCACACCGAGCTGTCCCTCACAGGCGCTCCGGGGACCTGGAGGTTCCGYGGTGGCAGGGGAATTCACTGTGCTCACTGGTAAAACAAACTTAAGTTGAATCCAAGAGGTCTGTTTAATAAGGGATAGCCAACTTTGCTTAGCTACAAATTGTACGTTGAAGCCTTTGGACTGCTAAAACTGCAGATAGATCCAAGGAGAGCTGATGGCAGCTCTGGGAATATTTCACTGGAAAGAGATAAGAAATTTCTCCAAGAGTCCCACTGTGGGATGGGTCCAGACCAGGCACGCAGGTGGGTCCGGGGGTCATCAGCACTGGCCAGTACTGCGGTCTGCCTCCAAGAGCAGATAGTTCTTGTAATTTCCTGAGTACTGAACAGACAATTAAGGGAAATTATAACTGATAAATATTTCATTTCTCTTGGGGTGGGGATGGGGGGGGGGAAGGGAGGTGTGCCGGTTATTTAAACTTCCCTCTTTCTTTGCCTTTCTCGACTGATTTATTTCCCAGGGTTCCTAATGTACATTWTCCTAGGGCATCCAATCTGAAATCCCAAAACATTTGTCATGCATTAGGAATCTCTCCTGATGTAGGTGTTGTGTGCTGTTGGAAGGACAATAGGTCTTGGGGACAAACTGCCCTGTAGGATTGATCCTTTAATTTGCAAGGCAACACAGACATGTGTAATCAGCATGGGTCTTTGTGTGGTGATCTAACCACATAGGTAATACAAATTACTCACTGCTTATGGGTAATTAACCTGCTAATTATTCACAAAACATTTTGCTCTGTGGTGGTTTTGTAAGATGACAGGAATCACCCAAGCTGAAAGAAACTTCTAAGAATTCTTTTTACTGTTGCCTCACTTTATGTCAGATCACATCTTATCCCAGAACAACATTTTTTTCTATATACAATGAGGTAATAGTGAAAAAAGAAACTCCTTCCTTCCACGTGAATGCCAGCTGTCACTTCAAGTAACCAGAGATACCTCTCCACATGAGGGATAAGGAGTACAAAGGGCATGCTTTCGAAGACCATATACCTTCAAGTATTCGAGATTCAAGTTTAGGATGGTGGTAAATTTTAGGTGAGATCTAAAACTTTATGTGAGATCTGACACTTTACAGTTTTACGCCCTCTTCCTTAGAGGAGAGAGTCCTCTCCTCGCCTCACCTCTCCCTTTAGTTCTTCCATTTTTTAATCATCAGACATATTTTATAGTCCTCCACCTATTCTCATTGCTGTCCCCTAGCCTTTCATCAGTTTATTAATATTCTTCCCTATGTCAGATACATTTGGGGACATAGTATCCCATTTGCTACTAATACTGAATGTAACTCAAGAGTTATATGAGTCTTGCAACTTAATATTCTTGTTTATGTATCCAGTCAGTAGTATGACAGCTTGGACTCACCCTGTGATCTGTTACGTCTTCCAGATCTGCTGCTCAGGAGAGATTTTGTTTTACTTTTATTTTATTTTATTTTATTTTATTTTATTTTATTTTATTTTATTTTATTTTATTTTATTTTATTTTATTTTATTTTATTTTATTTTAATTTTTCAAATTATCAGCAAACCTAGTAAGCATATTCTCCATCAATCTAAATATTAATAGTATTTTAGAATAATGTCAGAGGCAAGAAAGAAAATTATGCTCTTACTTAACTTTTCCTACTAGTTTTCAGCATTGAGAATGTAGATATTTTTACCAGAAATATTATGTTACAGTATATATGTCATACATGTCATATGTTGGTATGATTGGGAATGTCTAGATGTGAAAGTACCAGGGCAAAAAAGAAAAAAATGTATATATATATATAAAAAAAAAAAAGATAAAACAATGGCGTCTGTTGATGGCACACACAGCAGCTTATCAAGATCACAGCACATTTACTTGCATCTTATCAAGACATCCGGTATCAGGAAAACAAAGGACAGGCTAAGATAAAGGTCACACTACACAATGAAAAGGAGTCAAAAGAACAATGAGGAAGTCAGCAATGTTGCCAAATGACTTACTGGGGTGGGAYAGGATGAAGAGACAAATTATTACTGTCAAGTCCTATAGGGTACAAAAGGAACATCAAAAAATGTGATGAATACTCCTTACGCTGTCCCTTGTCCACCTTGTCCCTGAAGTAACCCTGTCCAGACTGCCTGGGCACACATGTCTTCATGTGACTATGGGCATGTTGGCATGAGAGCACGTGTGTGAGTGACATCTGCTTCATTTAAATTATCCTCACTTCCTATCAGTSTCACACTGAGCTTTGGGCAACCAGCGTATTGCAAAAGAAAGTGCCCATGCGGTGGCTGTGCGTGGAAAAACATATAGACTTGTAACATAGGGAAAGAACACAAACTGGCATTCTCCATTATTTGTATGTGATTTTGTTCTAACGTATAAAATGAGCACAGTAAATATGAGTCTGAACTTTTCATCTATTTTTCATGACAAACATGAGTTGCCTTTGAATATTACATTGCACATAACCACTTGCTGGAGAACCTTGTTTATTAGGTGGAAGTAAAAAAATGAAATTTAGGTTTTGAACATTTAGAAGAACTTGCAAATGGCTATTGGACATTTAGAGATATTCAGGTGTAACCCTTTTCATTCATTTTAAYGTCCTTGCTTACATTCTTCATAATGCATTTATACTACAAGGATCATCAAAATACTGTAAACTTTTCTACCTTACGTGTCCGAAACTGATAGTGCAAGCTAAAACACCAAATTATTTCCTTCGTAAGTGAATCTTTACTAAAGAGTCACAGGGTAGAGGGATCAAGTAAGTTAATTCTCTTCTTTATCCAGGGCAAGTCTATCTGTTCTAGAGATACTTTGTGTTGTGTTGCTTAAGGAGAATGGAAGTCTCATGAAGATAAGGGCTTTGGCATTTTATTACCAAAGTCCTGCTTAAGCAAATCATGGTCGCAGATAATTACATTTTTACAATAGGCTACTTCAAGAGTTTGTTTGAAGAAGTTGTTGCTGTAGCAATTTGGGTTTGCTAGATGTTCTATCTTCTGTTTCCTTTAATTGTAGAAGACAAGACAAGAGTCATGGCTATGGTCTCTCATTCACTGTCTGAACAGAGAGACAGGAGGCTGAAAATAGGTTTCTGCAGAGAAGCAACAGATGTTTTTCTCTTCTATATTTTCCTCTCTCCTTTAGAATAGAGGTGAAACTGAAAAATACTGGTTGGGAATACGTTGGATTACTTCTTGCTAGGTGGACAGACAATTACTGAGGATGAATTTGTCCRTTTTCAGAAACGGTAGACGTTTTGCCTTTTACTGATGCTGAAATATGATCTTCATTTGATCTTCTTGAATGCATTTCACTGTGAGGATTACAAACACAATATAGAGATAAAATACCAAGTAAATCCATATTACAGTGCAATTGTTGACTCTGTTGAATGAATAACCAGGTAAAATTTCCCTTTCTTTTGTTTTCAGAAATCATGTTATCTTCAGAGCAGGCATGCTATTTTCATGAATTATAACCTTTGTAGTGTGTAATGGTGTTTTTTGTCAAGAGTTAAGGAAGTTTAATGGAACAATGTCCAGAAGAACAGTGGTTGCTCATACAAAATCAATCATAAGAATAAGGAAGGGCTTTATGATCTGGTCATCGTTTTTAGCATGGGTCACAGAACTTCAGTCTATACTTCCTGCATCAAGACAATTGTTTATGTTTGAGTGAAAATACTGGATGATCACAGGATTCGATTTTGTACAATGTGTGGAAATTTCATCTTATATTACTTTAGATGTTTACAACATAAATATCTGCATCTGACCTAGCTGTTCTCATGTTGTAGAGAAGAGAGACAAATACTTCTAGAGTGCAAGGAGTTTTTTAGGTTTTTAGGATGAAATGCCTACATGTGACTAGAACTTGGAGAGAAGGCACACTGCCCAGTAGTAAGCCTTGAGTTTTCTTGACCGTAGCATAATCTAATGTATCAGTTGTCTTCCTCTCACATAAGGTAGATAGATTCTACTGGTGTTTCAGATACCTAAAGACACCTCTGGAGACTTGGCAGATATGGAACAAGTCCTACAAAATGCTATCCTGGAGAGGCAGATGAGGCCAACTCTCACTTGGGATGCACTAGGACATCTAAAATGACACTGCAAAATGGATGAATCCTTTCCTGCTTATTTTGGCTCATACCTCACCATACCTTTACAGGTTCTTAGGAATAACTACCAATATACTGAAAAAAACTTTTTCTCTTGACATCTTAGAATGAACTTTGTAAATTCAAGCAAATCCAAACAGATCTAACTTGTTAGATCATGTTTGTTCTGGTTTTTCTTTGTCTTTCTTATTCTGAGGTTTGTAAGCTCTTTTAGGTCTGTGGTGCCTCTGCTTTGATAGTCACTTAATCAAGAGTCACTCTTGATCAGTATTGCTAACTTTTATGTCTGTCCTACAATTTTGAATAAGAGATATTACCTTTGGGTTCCTCTGTTATCTGTCATTTTTATTGTTTCTGTTGTCCACCTTCAAGTTTTGGGGTAAGCAAGTTCCTTTGCTAGGTATATAATGTTCAGTACCCAAAACAGAGACTTTCATGAATCGTGTTCCCTGTGGTCTTCTGCATTTCCTTTCGTAGAAAACAGAAACGCCTCCAGGCTCTTGGCAGACAAATCAAATGTTTAGATCTTCAACTGAGCTCTCTTAAAGATAACTGGARAAATTAGTTTTGTCCTCAGAAGCAGATCTTGATCTTATTACAACCTGATGGACCCATTTCAGCTAATGTAACTGTATAGAACTCAGTGAGACAAATGCTATCCCAAATGGGCAATGTCCTGTCACAGAACCTGTTCACAGATTAACAGATTCCTTGGAGAATGCAAGTACCCATTTCAGGCCAGTTTGTACCTACTGGAGCTGAACTCACTTGTATATGGTTTTTCATCATGCATTGTTCTGGGAAAAAAAAACGCATATGGACTTTTTGAAAGACAGGAAACGTGGTTCTCCTCTCAGTTTTGAAGTGCTGTAGTTTCCTTGCCTTTAAGGAAGGCACCGTGGCCTGTGTTATTGTAACTGGGAGGAGAAGTAGCTCAATAGACAAAAAGAGTTAGGCTTGCTTTGCTCAGGAAAAGAAAGGGCAAGAGGGGATATGTATGCCACCTAAAAAGACAACGGGGCAGTAGACGCAGAGGAGAGGAAGGAACTATGTGAGATAAATGCTAAAGAGCAGAGGAATGAGCAGTTTTCACAAGCCACAGATACATTCAGCTGGGAATTCAGGAGACTTCAAGCCAGCAGAGCCATGATGCTCTGAAATAACCTGCTAGTACAAAAACAGAGACCAAAAAACACATTCTTTTTAAGAATGAGTTTCTGAAAAGAATAATGTGGCAGGGTTTCATATAGCAGATGTTTGGATCCCGGGCTTCCTTTACCAGCTTGGCCTTTTATTGCCTTAAAAAGACTAGGAGTTGAAGGAATGAACATCCCACAGCTCTTTTCTACAAAAGGGAGTTTTTAATATCCATCGAATATAAAGACTATCTAGATATCTTCTTTCCAAAACAATTTCCTTTGTGTTTTGGATTTTCATTTCTGTCATCATGTTTGTTCTGTTTTTTCATAATGGGCAATTGCTGGGTTGTTGGGTAGAGCTTGTTTTTGCGCAGAAAGTTCCTGATCATGACAGTATGACCCTGCATCGTTTCAGAATCTCTGAATGGCATTTYGTGTAGCACTTGCTGGATGCAGCTTTTAGTTGTTCAATAAACTGATGATTGCATTTCCCAAGTGATAGATGTGTCTGTCCTTTAAGGTGGACTGGACTAAGCCTGGACACTGTAAATACTAGGAGCTRCTTTTCTGCCTATATTGAGTGAATTAGTGAAGATTTAAATGTGTTAGAAGCAAGAGAAAAAATGAAACCAGTAATATCTATACAGGGCTATAGGTCACACATGAAAAGTTAGTATTTTGGCTTCTATTGTCGGAGCTGGAARAATGGAAAGAACCTAAAAATCCTGCTGATTCTGCCATTAGTGTGCTCTCCTGGATCCATGAAATCTAGGTTATACCACCTATTTGCCAGGTATCTAGATATCAGATATCTAGTACTAGTGTGCTACAGATATCTAGTGCACACTGAGGAAATGACCAATATGTTTATGAATTATAATTATTTTTTTGCATTACAAGTAGTACAAGTTGGAGAATAACATTCTAATTCATCCCGAATTCAATGTTGGCATCTAGTTAAGCCAAGAACAATGGCTCAAAGGCTGATAAATCAGATTTCATATATCCCAGAGCCCTAGAGCAACAGCTTCAACTTTCTCAGGTGGATCTACATTAAGSTGTAGATCAGGATACAGACCTCATTCAGAAGAGATTCTTAAAATAGGATTAGTATATGGATATTGAAGTTGTTCTGGTCACTCTTTTGTAGTGCATAGCTTCTTTAAAAGCTCTGGCCATAATTTTCTCCACTTTATTTACTTCTACCTATCCTATTTGTTTAGTACCCTTCTTTCTTCCAAGCCAGAGGGTCTCCTTTTCATACATAAATATTTTCCCATTTGAAAGAAAAAAAATGGAGATCACTCAAGCTGAGAACACATTGTAAACAGAAAAACTTTTTCATGACAGCTAGCTGGCTGTGATGAGAAGCTAAACAAAAACATTTGAATACAAAATATTCTCAGTGACATAATTTCCTTTCAGTATTTTTGAAGGATTTTAGGGGGACAAAACTATGTTTTGTGGTCAATTATATACTTTTATTTTAAGTCTAACTGGATACAGAATTATGCAACAGAAGTCCTTCTGTCTGATTCTTCCCAGGCCTTGGCAAGCATAGATTTCCTGGCAGCAGTTTTTCAGTGGGCAAAGAAATCGGTTAAGAAAAAACAAAATGTTGCACCTATCTACTTAGTACAACAGATTAAAAATAAAAAAAATAAAGAATGGCTCTCTTTCAGGAGAAAAAAATAAGATGGAAACATTTCAAATGTATTTCACATTTCTTTGCTCCTATCTCTTCACAGATTTCAGCAGAGCTCAGCAGAGTAGAATGTGTGGTAGTTTGGCCCATGATCTGTCACACTTTTGTACATTAAAATGTTCTAATATGCTGATTATCTCCAGCAGTGCCTACTGTCACCATAGCCTTGCTTCTTTAACTGGCTCCTGYAATCAGCCAGTACATATTCATTTTCATCCTTCCCAATGTAAAAAGAACCCATAATAAGTTGTGTGTGTRTGTTCTGTGTGGCTTCTTTTTTCTTTTTTTTTCTTTTAATTCCAGTTTTTCTGGGCCTTCTTCAGAATGTGCTGTAAACTTTTCTCCCACAGTATATTCCAAATAACATTTAAACAATATTTTAAAAAAAAATCCCTAAACACAGTTTCTTCTCCCCCTGGTTTTGATATTTTGATCTTTTCAGCATCCTCCCTCTGCTTTCCATCAGAAATGAAGAAACAGCTCAGCAGTGGTTTCCAACCATTCGGATCTGGTTTTTATATMCATCCACATCCAGGCCATTCTTATCCTGATTTACAGTGACCACTGTTGAGGAAGACATTTATGCCCCAAGTTTCACTGGTGCAAACAGAGAGGTGCATTCCCTCTTATATTCCTCAGCCTTGAACACGTGCTGGGTGGTGTTAGCACCCAGCTCTGATCAGTGCTCTGATTTGGTTTGGACTTTCCTGATGCATTAGAGGATTCAAATTGATGTAGCAGAGTGAATCATCAGTGTCCTTCTACCCTCGTGAATCTGGTAACTGGAGAGTGTCCTTCCAAACCCCGTGAATCTGGTAACTGGAGAGAACGAGCTCGCTGGAAGGGCAGTGTGTGGAGCAGCGGCTGCGTGGAGAGGCAGAGGCTCCTGCACTTCCATTTAGTGCAGCAAAACACTGGGGAGCCTCGATGACCAAGTCCCAGGACAGAGGGAGTAGTAGTAAATGGCCACAGAAAGGAGATGTTTATGCTAGACTAAATTAAAACTTCATACAATGGGCCATCAAAAAGACTGAAATGTAAAGCTCCTGCTATTTCAGTTTTGCTATTGAAACTAGAAATGACAGTCAGGCTTTCAGGACACTGAGCCACTATGCAGCAATAGCCATGGTTTAAAGAATATTAGGGAAAGCAGACAGCAAGAAATTTCTTCATATACCCCAGTCTAGTTTCCTGTCACCTTCTGTTCCTTCTTATATAAGGGTTGTCTAATTTTTGTCCCAAAGTGTTCGTGCTTTTATTAAAGTTTTATGCTGACAGATATCAAGAGTTACTGGATAACTCAGCAAGACATATGTACAGTTAATTAGGAATGAATGTGATATTACATCAAAAGGCTTCAACTGTTAAGTTTTAAATGGTAATAATTAACTTGCTCTTTGATTCTGAGCTGGATTGACTAAAGAGACAATGAAGGTCAATTTCCGTTCACTTGAAAAAATAAAAAAAAATAGAATAGCCGTTAATTTAAAAAAAGCCCCAACCCTCAGTTGTGAAGCTGTTCAGTTATGCTGTGCTGCCTTGATGTGAAGGCAAGGCAGTGAAAATCCTTTTAATAGGCATTCCTGTGATTCTTTATTATACAAGTATAGAGTCCACTTCACTCGATATGGGAGGCAAAAAAGGAGAATCAAGTCAATATTATTTAGTCAGATTTGTGCAGCTGTAGACTTGATCTTAGGACTCCCAAGCTAAGGGATTAATATCGTTTTTTAAATGTGATTTTCTCAGGTGCCCTAATAAACTCTTGGAATTTGCAAACATAGCTAATAAAATCTTGTAGTGGGGTTTTATTTTTTGAAAATTGCATTTGTTTCACTGTTGCAAAGCATTGCTGTTTTGTTATGAAAATATATGTATATAGTCTTTCAAAATGTGTATGGAAAAGTGGAATGCCTCCGTCTTTGAAAGACCCTCTAACCAGATAGCACATACCTAAAATTCAGTTACTTCCACGGGTGGAGACAGGATGCCTGACCAGTCTGGCTGATTTTGCTTTTCTCAACCCCTCTCTTTTTATCTATTTATTTCCAGAGAAGAGGCTACTGTGGTTTGAGGTTTGCTTGCTGCTTGGTTTAATCATGAGGGTTTGCTATTACTCCTTTGCCATCCCATGGAAAGGGCAAACAGCAGTGCACAATCACAGCACTGGGGCAAACACAATCACAGGGCAGCAAGAAGAAAAATGCATCACAAACACTAAATCCAGATGGTTTGCTTATCAAAGTCTGGGGCTGGTTTTGGATCGGGCAGAAGTTTGCCTGTGCAACCTTCTAAAGGCTTTTCTTTATTTCTGATCTCCTACTAATGCTGCTGCCCGAGCATCTCTGTGGGTGGCATGGGCACTAATGGCAGCAGCCCAGGCTGTCAGGCTGACTACTATTTTTATGCCTGTCTTCTAAATCAGCACTGAGAAAAGTTAGTTGATGCTGTAACAGAAAATGTCTACACTACTGACATTGCTTTCAAGTGAAAAATAAAGGAAATTTCTGGTCTACTCTGAACTTGAGCACCATCGTGCACATGAGCCTATACCTAGCTCTTATACCTGGAAGAATCACAGGATACTTGGCAAACACCAGTGCTATCCTTGAGTTGGATTTTCATGAGTAAGTTTGCTAGGGCTTGGGAGAAGGACTCACAGCTGCAGCCCCAATCCCTTTCCCAGAAAGGACACATCCCAGCCTGGAATCCCTCATTGTAGATTTTGGTGTTGTGAGGAGGTAAATTTGGATACAGAAGTTCATTAAAAAAAAAAAAAAAAAGTGTAATAGTAGGTCTATAAGCAGTAGTCTTTGGTGGTAGTCCGTGCATCATGGAAGTGCAGGCAATGCCATAGAAATGTTTCAGGACACAGACCAACACAGCACAGCAGCTTAAGGAAGGGAAATCACGGCACTATTGCACAGAAATCAAATTTTTAGGAATACAGATTATCATAATTATCCAAGCTTGAATTTTGCCAGGACTCTAGAGTTGACATCTTTGCAGTGGGATTTTTAATCACCACTACCAAGAAGGGCTTTAGTTCTGTGCATCGTCCTCTAGGCAGCAATGGGCCTGTGCTCAAAAAGCACATCTTTGGAGAAGCTCCTCTACGTAGCACGTCAGAGAAGAGTTTTATTGATGATTTCACCAATATTTTCTTTCATGATCCCATTGCAGGTGTGAGATCTGACAGGAAAGAAATCTGAGCTAATCCACCCAGAGGTCTTTATTGCTTCTTTGGCATATAATTTTCTCATGTATTAAAAACGAGCTAATTGCATCTGCGTTACAATTACAAAACAATATTCTGGAGTTTTGTAGGTACATCCAGAGGTTTGCATTTGGATCTTTATTTAGATATCCACTTCGTATCTCAAAAATATACGGTGGGAAAACTTGAACGCTCAGTACTATTAATGACTAACTTGTGTAATTTCTGGATTCAGAGCTGAATCTGAACAAGACCTCAGGGACCATGGTGCATCTCTCACATAATAGATCTTAGGTTGGAAAAGGCCTGTTAAATATCAAACTATTCCCAGGGTTATCACAGGATTATACTTTATGAGTTAAGGTTAGATTTAAGTCTCCTTAGCAATGGGCTTTCTATTACAATAGAAAGACCTCAAGTAAAGTTCTGATTTTTTGACTGTGTGACATCAAATTAATTTCAGCTCTTACTGAGACAGATGCCACAAACCCACAACTACAAAGCTCTGAAAGGAAAGAAAGTGCAGAAAGCTTGCAACACTAAGATGTGATAGAAATACCTCCAGCCATAGGGAGTGTTAATAGGCAAATGTCTTTGCCATGGGAATATAGGGACTTTTTTTTTTCCTTTTTATTTACTCCAGACAAGTTTCTCAGAAAATGCTTCACAATTCTTGGCAGACAAGAATGGCCCTTAGGAGAGGAGAGGAGCCTGGAAGGGGAGTGCTTTAGGCAGTGTGTTTGCATGCCTAACAGAGGAATAAATCGGAGTATTTGAAAGAAATTTCAAATTTTCTCATCCTATTTTCCCACTTTCAGTCTGGAAATCTCTTCACACCTGTAGGCAGAGATTTTCAAAAGAATAACAAATAAATTGGTTTGATGCCAGTGTTTTGTTTAGAAGACAAAAGATTTTTTAAAGCTGAGAATTAACTAAGCTTAACTCTACACTTAAGAGTAAACTGGTTACCTGTCATCTGGTAACTGGTTAAGGAAGATTCTAACTTTACACAAAGTTTCTCTTCCACTTTTTATGTTGATAGAGTTTGTACTGCATCTTTTCAAAATGTTCTATCATGCTAAATGTGTATATGGCATATATGGCTTATTTATTAATTTTAAAATGTAAATGGCTATGAAAATAGACAATTGCCATGAGGTGCTCATATTTAAATCTGTTTAAACCATTTTGCTTATTTTCTCACTATGTTTTTAAAGTTTTCTTTCAGAATATGCTGTTCCAGTACACTTATCTTGAAAAACTGATTTATTTGGACAGGTTATTACAGAGTATGCACTACATTATATCACCTCATGCTCTTAGACATATACATATTTTAGAAGAGAAAATCAGAGAAGTTCTTTGTAACTTTTACCTATGTTATAAAAATCATTACAGTTTGTAAACTGTGTTGCAATTTTAAAATCAGATTAATTAATTAGGATCTGTGCTTGCTGTACATTTTTTGCATTCCTCACTCTGTATTTATTGGACAGTATTTATAAAATACATGCTTTTTTTACCCATCATTATTCATGTGCCCACTGTAAATAGCAAAGCCTTCATTTTTTTTTGTGGAGGAGGAGGTTGGCTCATTGCATAGTTTGCTTTCTAGAACAAAGAAGTGAGCAGGATAAGAGCTAAACTTGCGTTAGATTAAGCTCAAAATCTCTTTAAGTTTAAACTCATTTCTAAATGATATAAGCCAAACGGAGATAAGCCTTATGTAAACTGAAATGAGCTTTCACATAGCTTTTTTATCAGTTTAACTAAATTAAATACAATCCTTAAATAAAAGCATATAACTTTTCATCTAGACAACACTTGGCTGAGTATTCTGTTGGCCTAATATGCTAGCAGATATTTACTACTTTTCTCATTGTTATACGTAATTTGTAGCATATTGTATAAATATAATTTATACTTACATTTCATATAAATAGCTTTTGTGGTCTAGCGTAGCATATACAAAGCAATATGTATACTAAAATAGATTATCCATGTGTGGCTAATTGCAAGCAAGTGCACACAGATATATCACTCTATCCTCTTGCAATTAAAGATGGTAATGCAAAGCACAAGTAAAAAAGATTTAAAAGATGTGTATGCAACCTTATCTTTAATTTTATATCTTTTGTATTCATTATTGTGTCCTCTTAACATTCTCTAGCTACAGGAAATTCTTAAGCATTTTAATATAATTTGTTTAGGCAAATTATTATCCTCATCAAATGTTGTGAAAGCAATTTCTTGGGGTCTTTTTTTGTTTTTTTTTTTTTTGCTTTTTTTTGAAAGCAAACTTTCACCAAAGGTGATGTGAGATTGAATTTGAGTATAGTCTGAGTATTCTTATAGTATTGCCATTATATATGTACATAACGCTCAGGAACACTGTACTTCCAGACTGGAAATGACAATTCAGTACTTCAGTAACTGTTTCAATAAATGCATTTTGCTTGCTCTGGTTTATTAGTTATCAGTCATGTTCTTTGGATAGAACTTTACTTTCTTTCAGTGTTTTCAACTTTCTAACGAAGTCAAGGACATAAATCTACATTGATTATCAAGATGATCTTGGAATTTATCAAACATTGCATTATTTTTCTCTTGCAGACTACATTACTTGCACAATACGTACAGGATTGTAGTTGGTATTAGGAAAATAATTGGTGTCAGTTATCAAACAAGCTTTACAGGAAAAAGATTAAGGAACAAGTGTACAGAATGTCCTGGCTGCTATTAATACATTCTTCTTAACAATTTCATATTTTTGTATAACTTGCAATAACAAAAACAAAAAGGAAAAAAAAATCTCCAAGTTATTGTGAAATATCTGTGATGATATATCACCTTGCAGTGGATTGACTTAGCATGACCTTTAGCAAATGTGAACCATAAGATATTGTAAAGATTAATACCTGCTTTAGCATTCATTGTATTAAAACCATGGTAAAAGATATTAGGACTGCAAATTAAGAAAATTCATTAAATGTTACCTCCTTACCCCAACCCCTCCCTCCTGCTGCAAAAAACTTGTATTTCAAAATGTTTGGACAGTAAAATGTCTTCTTGATGGAGAGCAAGCCCTCTGGGGGAGTTTTGGCAGTCTGTGATATGTGTCACTCCTCACAACAGAGCCAAATTTGGAGGCTCTTTCAGCTGAAAAGTCCATTCCAGAGTCACAGAGCCTCGTCTCCTCTGGAAAGCTCCCCAGAAGCAGAAAGGGATAACATGCATCTCCCCATCCCAACCTGCCTGCAGGTCACTGCTTTGTCCTTTCAGTCTCCCTTGTCCCTTTCCTGGGCAGAAGAAACAGGGAAGTGCGGTCTCTCCTGCAACTGGAGGAGAAAATATGGACATCTACAATATTAAATATAAATATCTCAGATGGCTCCAGTGCATGTACTACCTGTGGGACATGCAGGAAACCTTTCCCTTTGCCAACATATGAAGGTCCACTTTAGCTTGGACCGTGCTGATGGCTTCTCCATATTTTAATGGGGCATGCAGGGCTGCTAGCTGGCCATCAGACTATTTCAGTATAGTTTTGTGTTGTTTGTGATGGATTGCACAACTTTTGAAAAAGATAAGCAGAAGAATTATTTGGCAGCTACAAATGCAGCTGCTAGAGTGATTAACTGCCCATCAGATAAAACTCTGCTACCTGGGAAATTTTATTAGACGAGAYGTCAGTGGCAGACTGATTTTGTGTGCCCATGTGTAGAAAATCTCATCAAAATATTTTAAGCCCTATTGAGAATCTGTCTAGGGAAAAATGCATTTAGAGAAACCAAAGGTTTTGTTTAGCTTCCGTTCAGATATGCAGTGCTCTAAAATCTCTAGGCTTATGAGGTCATTGACCAAACTTGAAGTGTCTTGTTCTCTGTTTTGGTGTTGAGCAGAACTCACACACCAGCAGCCTGGGCTCAAAAGGGTGAATCCAGATTTGAAGTAGGTCTTGCTCTTACCTGGTTTTTGTCCTAAGTGCATGGAACTTGCTGCTGCCACCATCAATGATAAAGGCCTGTGACCTGCAAGTGGAGAAGGAAGAGCAGATACTGATGCAAAAGGATGACCAGAAGGTGCAACAGTCTCACGTTTGTGTGGTAAGGGTTATGGGGAGAACCTTTGCAAGTTCTCCAAGTTACATGTGATCTACAAATCCATTGCCAACACCTTGGTTGCTACCAGCCAGTCAGTACCAGGACGAGAACCTGAAGGAACTGTACAAAGGCAGAAAGCGCAAAACCACAAAACTCTTGAGCAGTAGCCTAAGAAGACACATGGCTGACGACACCTGCAAAACCAGCAAAAGGACAGTCTGAGACCGCAAACGAAAAAAAAACTGTATGTTCTTAATTATATTGGGTAAGTATGTATTCATTAAGTAGAAGCTTACTTGAGGGAAAAAAAAATAGCATTCTTCTTTCCTCCTTCTGGTTCATACAGGCATGGGAAAGGAAACTGTGTCTGCACAGACCATCTGAGGAAGTCTGCAAAAGGATATCACTTGATTTAAATGCAGAAGGGAAAGTAAAGCTTGTGTAGGGAAGAGAGAAAACTGATAGGAATAAATAAAAGCCTGATAAATGAGGAGAGCAAAATTGACTAAGATAGCGACTAGGAGACAGAGGAGAAACTGCAAGGTAGGAGGTGAGGTAGGTTTTGTGGTGATGTGAGACCTTGAAGGTGAGTGTGATATCTGTAAGGAGAAGTCTTAAAGTTGTAAGATGAGGCATAGACCAGAAGACATTTAGCAAAATGGAGAGTGGGAATGAATGCAGAAAAGGCACATTTCTGGAACAAGATGACCGAGCCTAACAGCCAAGAGATGGAGAGACTGAAACTGCCTGGATCAAGAGACAGATAAGAAAGTGGAGCAAAGTGAACCAGCAATTGTAAGGATACTCTAGATTGCTCTTCAAAGAGCTGGTTAGTGACAGATGTCATGTCTGTAGGGAATAGAAAGGTCCCAACCCTGCTAAAGGCACATGTGGGTCTGATTACAGAGCTGTGTGCTGGAATTCTGGCTGCTTTCTTTTCAGTTTTCATTTGTGGTCTGTTGCTTTTCTTTTAATCTAGGACATTTCACAAAAATAAACTGTCAGAAAACTTTTGTAAAGTTGCAGTTTCTGATAGATCAGAAGTCTCTGTAAAGTGAGTCTCAGTGGTATAGTGCAGATGAATTTAGTATTCCCAATCCAATAGATTGACATGGTTTTCCTAAAACAGAAGTTTTGCATTATCAGTTGCTGCTAAGGAATACCTGGAACCATAAAAACAATAATAATAATAATAATAATAATAATAATAATAATAATAATAATAATAATAATAATAATAATAATAATAATAAATAAAAATAAAAATAATAATAATAAAAATAAAAATAAAAATAAAAATAAAAATAAAAATAAAAATAAAAATAAAAATAAAAATAAATCGTGGCTGTCACTTTTGCTTAAAGGTATTTGGATATTATATATATATAGAATTGGAAAATGCATGATAATATAGTAATGTAGAAATGAATCTTCCTCATTTATATCTCCTATGATGCCACAAAAGGGATTTTACTTAGTCAGACTAAGGACCTGACTATCATGGCATCTGCTTTTTCGTAATGGCTGTAGCCATTACCTATGGAAAATAAATTAAATATACAGTGATATTATTCTTCCTTCCCCCCTTTCTATTGATCTTCAGGCCAGAGATCCAGAAGTACTACTTTTAATTTAATGTCCCTGATGGATTTTTCTCCCCATGTACACTATCTTGTGACAATGATTTTCAGAGCTTTATATAATGTAAGATAACCTCCCTTTACATGTTTGTAGCTGTTTCTTGATGGTTTTAGTTCTTATCATATGCAGCACACTGAAAAATTGTTCCTTGTTCACCATCTTCATGTCATGCTACAGGATTATGCAACTGCTTATCGTATCTCCATCTCCATAAGCTTTTTTTCTCAGACTTAGGAGTCTTACTCAGAGTATCTGCGTGGATCATTTTGGTTGTGCTAGTCAAAGTTTTCTGCCACGTATTATCATCTTAATTGGAAATGAAGAATTTACATTTGCATTAATCAAACAAGCATTGCTTTAGAAGAGCAGTAAATGCTTCCAGTTCTGCCACGAGATGTTGCTTCACCTATGTCTTTGTTAGCATATGTAAAAGGTTTACAAGGAGGCAAGTACTCTCATTCTCCTCCCTCAAGTAATGCACACTTCCTCATTGGTATCTAAAATGTGACTCCTAGGAAGTCTGAAATAAAGGACCTTCTCAATCTACATCTAAGAAACCTGGGAATGTTTCCTTACCAGTGTAATGTTTCCTACATAGAAACAATGCTCACATTGTTACAGGAATAAATCCAGTCATTTCTAGCCTTCACTTATATGAATTTGGAGCACAAATTTCATATTGGATAGAAAATGTAAATATTTCTGTTGCAGATTTCAGTTTATGTATTCTTTATTTCACTCATTCATTAATTCTTTCATTTGGATTTTCAGACTGTTTGAGACGATATTTGATTTCTCCAGTTACAATTTCCCATGAAAAATGCAGTTTGGAGTCTATAAGTTTGGAGTTTATAAGCAGTCTTATAAACCCTCTCAGATTTGGCAGAATTTGCAAAGGGTAAACCTTTGGGATAAAAAAGGGTTTATAAGGGATAAAAAAGGATTATTAAAAAAATGAATTCAAATCTTCAGAAAACTTCACTACACGGTTCCTACAACCAAGAAAATAGCCACATATATCTGTGTCTTTTCCTTAAGCTTCAGAACAGATAATGTTGCTAGGATTTTTTCTTTTTCTGAACAGATAGTGTTGCTAGGATTTTTTTTTTTTTAGTTCTTTTTACTAAATTACTTTTCTTCTATCACCTTTTATAGCTTATTGGTGGAATATTTTCCTTCCTTTGCTTCAAGGCAACCCACAATTCCCTAGAGAAAGACAAGCCGGAGCCATTGAAAGTAATTGGAGTTTATCTCCTAGGATCTTTCTTTTATTAAAAATCACTACAGTGATGGCAAAACCTAACAGTAATGATAACAAAAAAACACTATAGTAACTACTGTAAACTGTTGTGGGTTTTTGGTTTGTCTGTCAATTAAAGACCACTGTAATTTTGTTTTGAAATAGAAGAGGAGCAAGTGGTCTCTGTGAGGCCATTAGATCACTAGTCCCCCTCTCCATTCCAGGCAATAATTGAGAGTGAAAAACTTTATTGGCACAATTCCTCTCCAGCAATGTGTCTCCCACAACTAGGTTCAGAACATATTCTAGGAAAAGCTCGGCAGGCGACGACCTGAGATCACTGGGGTTGAGAGAATGATTTGAGGTACTGAGCAGCTAAGCCTGAAAACAATACATGAAGTTCCTAGTTTAGTTCATAAAATCTGCATGTACCTCTCAATTGCATAGAAGCCAGTCCACATATTGAAAGTTACTTTACTGGAAATACTTAATCTTTAGGTCAGTCACGGCAGAAACATGAAAAAATATTTGCTTGAGAATTAAATCTGACAAGGCAATGACCAAATGCAGTTTTCCTTTAACGGTCTGTCTACTATATTGATATTGTGAACAGATGTGTGGAACTGGAAGTAAGTAAATGTTCTAGAAACATTCCTAGTCTGCTTGATAATTAGAAATCTGCTTTTCAGAAATGACTCCTCCATTTCTGCATGTGAGTAGGAACTTCTTTCCTGTGAGGGTGACAGAGCAGTGGAACAGGCTGCCCAGGGAGGTTGCGGAGTCTCCTTCTCTGGAGGTCTTCCAAACCTGCCTGGATGCCACCCTGTGCCACATGCTCTGGATGTCCTTGCTGGAGCCAACCCTCCTGGGTTGGACTAGATCCGTTCCAACCTTAACCATTCTGTGATTCTGTGATTCTGTGATTTCTCTTTCTAACTGTAGTTGTAGTTTCTAGCTGAGCGCTTGTGAGATAGTCATAGTGATAGCACTTACAGGATAGAATTCTCTACTGAAATGCCCTTAATTCAAGTTTACTTAGTCTCATGCAGATAAAACTAAGAAAAGGTACATGTGTGTACACACCAGTTTACTTTTATATGTTGGCTTGCATGCAGATTGAAGTCACACAAGATTTTTTTTTCACATGCCACAAGTCAAAAATACTACACAAAAATGTTTTCCTCTAAAGTATAAGGTGTATCAATGTCTCYTCCATACTTAACAACTAGGGACCTACTTTGCCTTGGGAACAAGGGGTAAACTTTGCTGTATCTTAGGAAAATCAGCCATTTTTAGGTTGCTAGTTCTTATTGGAGTTTAGGGTACCATTACAAGGGTATTTTATAAATTTATATTGTGGAAATATGYAAAGTAGGATGTCAACATATATTTAGGTGGATTTTATTCTATGTCATCATGGTCTTTACTTTGTAGTAATGCTTGTTTCCTGAACAGAAAAGGAACTTTGACTAAGCAATGTAGAGCACCACCTCATTCTGCTTTATCTCCCTTGTGTAAACAAGTCCATTTTCAACACGATGTGAAAAGAAGACAGGTCAGGAGGTGACCTGTTACAAGGCTGACTGTTGATTTTATTTGTCTTGACTGGAGGATCTTCTTAGGAACTTTATTTAAAAGGCTTTGCTCTTTGGTTTGTCTAAAACAACGTTAGCACCTGATAAACTGATAGTTGCCCCAAATATGCTGATAGAAGAGCCCTATAATTTTGTCTGTCTGACTGAAATCAGACGGTTCTAACTCCAGTTACACAAACGGGCCTCCAAGACAAAGCGAGTGGCCAAGCACWGCAACAGAGGAAGTCTTACCTGGAAAGACCTAAGAATAACCCAGCTTTGGAAGAAAGTTTAAATTTCACCACTTAAGTTAACAGTAGAAGTGAACCAAAGCAACCAGTAAATCTGGAGTATATCTAGCATATGTATTTTCTGTTCATAGTCGAATGAGAATAGCATCTGCTTACATTGTGTTATTTGCTTCTGTATTAAGYAGAAGAACCTATACAGAAAACTGATTTGTTTGTGTATGCTCACCTTGCATGTGAGTTCCTGGGCAGGGTTAATTGGGAATAACTGGGCTACCTATTGCCCTGACTTCCCATCCTATTTTATTAGGTTTTCTTTTTCTGTCATATGTCAAGAGCTTTCATTGGAATGAGATCTTTGCTGTGAAGAAAAAGAAAATCTTGGATTGATTAAATATACTTTGGGATTTCCTGGTATATCATGTCAGCAGTTCAATATTCTCACTTTTATTTAAGAAGCTGGGCTTGAACACCTGCACATCACAGTAGTACATCGTCATTACTGTTTTTGAAGGCAGTACATGCTAAGGAGAGCAATAAAGCTTCCTATATGCTTGGAGGCTGCCACATGCCCCTCATGCTCTGGACAGAGCAAGGATGTAGGCAATACTGATTTTTGGAAGAGGAAGGAGATTAAATGTCAGGTGGAGTAGAAATCTCTCCTATAGCATGAAGTGCTGAGATGTAAAGGATTAAATTGGTGCCTCTCTTCAGCATAAAGGACAGCTCTAGTTACTCTACATCATTTATTTACTGGGCCAGATTGCACTTACTAGACATCATAAATCTCAGAGGTTGAGGTCAATGTGGACATCTGAGAAATTGCTAATGGGCTACTCAGAGATGCTCCAGAGATTCAGTTTTGCATCTATAACTTCTCTGTGAGGAGAGCTTATACAGTGATGAAGTGAGATCCCCCATCTCTCAGAAGCAACAGCGCAGTCTTACTAGAAGACAGAGTTTTGCAAAGATTYGTTGTTTAAGCAAAAGCAATTTACTATGATTTGTGGGAAGAGATATTGTGGAGGAATTTGTGAATCATAAGGGGCATTTCTGAGAATATTCTGGCATTTTCTGTAGTTGATTTTCAGGGTGGTGCTTAGAGGCCCAATTTAGCCTAATGATGTTCTTCTGAAGTTTATAGAAAGCACATCTGGCAACTAGACCAACATGATACATTGATTTTGTTCATGTGTTTCTATTTAGGGTGACTAAAGCTGGGATTGTGGTGATATAGATCATTAATCTTCTAGCATAATTTCTATACTTTCCCACTTGTTCAGCTATAGATCCTAGCTGAGGATATAGCTGGAAAATGCTTGTGGATTGGCTTGTGATGGAGATTTGCTGAAGCAGAGCCATGGCTATGCCTTGTTACAGATTCAGAGCTAAGATTTTCAAACAGCATTTGTATGACGTTCATAGAATGCTTAAGGTTGGAAGGGACCTCAGAGGTCATCTAGTCCAACCCCCCTGCACATGCAGGGTCACCTAGAGCATGAGGCACAGGGCTGCATCCAAGTAGGTTTTAAAGATCTCCAAAGAAGGAGACTCCACAACCTCTCTGGGCAGCCTGYTCCAGGGCTCACTGTCAAGAAGTGTTTTCTTAAATTCCTGTTGAACTTTTGGTGCCTCAGCTTGTGGCCGTTTCCTCTAGTCCTATCGCTGGCCATCACTGAAAAGAGGCCGCCCTCTCCTCCTCACTGCCTCCCTTGAGGTATTTATAGACGCTGATCAGGTTCCCCTCAGCCTTCTCTCCTCCAGGCTGAACAGGCCCAGCTCCCTCAGCCTTTGCTCATAGGGCAGATGTTCCAGGCCCCTGATCATCCTSGTAGCCCTGCGCTGGACTCTCTCCAGCAGCTCCACATCACTCTTGTACTGGGGAGCCCAGAACTGGACACAATACTCCAGATGTGGCCTTACTAGGGCTGTGTATAGGGGGATGATCACCTCCCTTGACCTGCTGGAGACGCTCTTCTTAATGCACCCCAGGATCCCGGTGGCCTTCTTGGCCACCAGGGCACACTGCTGCCTCATGGTCAACTTGTCATCCACCATGACGCCGAGGTCCCTCTCTGCGGGGCTGCTCTCCAGCAGGTCCACCCCTAATCTGTRCTGGTGTCCRGGGTTATTCCTCCCCAAGTGCAGGACCCTGCACTTGCCCTTGTTGAACTTCATGAGATTTCTAACCGCCCAGTCCTCCAGTCTGTCCAGGTCCCTCTGGATGGCAGCACAGCCCTCAGGGCTATCAGCTACTCCACCCAGTTTGGTATCRTCRGCAAACTTGCTGAGGGAGCACTCCAGCCCTTCATCCAGGTCRTTAATGAATAAGTTGAACAGGACTGGACTGAGGACTGACCCCTGGGGGACACCGCTAACTACAGACCTCCAACTGGACTCCGCGCCACATTCCTACAGCTTTGGTCTGTGGTACCCTTGAAAAAGGTTGGAAGGAAGGCATCTTGCCAACATAATTTACTTTTTAAAGCATGTATCTATTACATGCTTTACTATAGGATTAAAGCTGGTGTAAGTAAAAGAAACTAGGGTAGGTCATATTTAATTCTGCAGGACTGAAGCAAAACAAATGATTGTTTGCTTAGACAAAGCAGTTAAAAGAATAAGGCAAATAAAGCACAACAAAAAGTAAAAAAAAAAAGCTATTATCTTGACAATGATTTGATTCATTTGTTACAATAAATATGAATAAAACTGAGTCTCTACTTAGAAAGCTAGACATGTGAATGTCAGAGAGAAAAATTAAGGCAATCATGAACTGCATGTACCCTACAGAAGAGTCAAACTGTGACTGCTATGTTTTTACCTCAACTTCTGAGCATGTCAGATACATTTAAATGAAAGCAATACCTCAGAGTAGAGGATTTTGATCCAGGTGTTGAAAGGGATCTGGAGTTATCATCTGTAGCTGTTTCCTTGCTGATGCCTCTCACAGTGATGAGATTTCTCTCTCAGAGTGCTCTGTGACTAGAGCTTCATGTAGTTAAGTGACTTAATTAGTTTTTGGATCATTGATCAGAGTCATTGATATAGAGTGTGCTTTCAATAACTCTATACTGACTTGCTTTGAGAGCTCATGGGCTGAACTCTGATCTGTTCAGCTSAGATAACAGCATAATATCAGCTCATAATTAATATGCTCATTTGTGCTTAGTATCTGACTATAGAGAAAAGATAAACACTGGTCTCAAGAGCATTAGTATTCGTTCTTCTCTCTGAAATTCTTTTCAGTGATTTTTTTTTTTACAGCTTATTTTGTAGTATGTTCTCAGAAATAAAACTGCCAGAAGGAACGTAAGATGTTTTCTAAATTATGTTATACAGTTGAAAATACATTTAAAAAAGTTTAATGGAACAACTGGATAGTGTTGAAGAAATCTAATTAATATATATATTTTAGTTAGCAATTTTCTGTAGCAATTTCATTTCATTACGTGTATGGCAGAACTCAGTTATAGTATCCTCATTCTGAACTAACATRTTTATGACTTTGGAAACCTCCTGGGAATTGTGGTTTCAAAATTCTTGTGAATATGAATGAATACAGCTGACTACATTTTACTTCAGAACTATTTTATTCGCATTGCATTTAATTATACGCAGACAATGTTCTCAAATTTTCAATATCACCCCTGCTCATAGTGGCTGTGTAAGTGCTTATGTTGACAGGAGATTGGGATATGCTGCTGTATGTAAAACTCCTTTCTGCTTTCCACTGCCAAGAGCTTCATAAGCAGAGGTCTCGAGAAAGGTGTTGTTATGGACAGATTGTCTCTTGGCATTTTGAAGTTTTACAGACAAAACAGAAAATTAAATCTCAAAACTTTTGGCAGTTTATTCAAGGACATTCAGGCAGATCTTCTGCACTTCATACCAGTTATCATATCACTAACTCAAGCTAATATCACAGTGAGTCCACTTCTCYCTGTTTTCTCCATGTCCCTTAAGCATACCCTATGCACCTTCTTCTACCAGGATTTACATCATCAAAGCACCACTTTGTTCTCTCTTTCCTGTAAAGAAGTGACGATGCCTCTTCCCTATCATCTGACATGGCATGCACCGTTACTGATGTCTGTGCTGTGGTGGAAGAGTCTGCTCTGACTGAGTGGTTCTGAAACTGTTTACAAATAAATATGTGTCACATGTGAAGATGATGATCTGGAGTCTTCTCTCATTCTGAAGTTGCTTTGATATTCAAAAGAGGCAGTGGCCATTTAATAGATATCATGTGTCACACGATATGTGGTGCAGTACATGCCACAGTATCTATTTCCAGATATCTCCCAGATGCAGTATCTATAAAAGAGTTTCCTTTTTTTTTTCATATAATTGTTTTCTTTAAAAACTTCTTATGAGAGACCGGCACTGTTTTCATTATGTTTTGTTATGTTTGTTTTGTTTTTCTTGAGAGCGCTATAATTCCTTTTAATGCATCATGGTAAGTGGCACTATACTCTGTTTGTAGTCTCCTTTACAACACTTAGGAGACCTTATGTCCCTGTTTTGTGGCTTTACAATGCTTTCATAGCTGAAAGTAGAATGGAGGATGTTTTTTCCTATTAACATACTGTACATTTGGACTTTTTCTTCAAAACCTGGCTCTTCTTCAGAGAGGATAATTAATGTTGACAGATTCTTTCTTGACCTCTGGTAGCATCATTGAACATAGATAGTAAGATACAATATCTACATAGATATTTCTGGATTCCTTCCCAGCTCCCTCAGTTATAACAGAGAAGTCTTTCCATTTCTGCTCCTTCCCTCTCTATTATATATGATATGTATCGTATCTATCTCTATCGTACTCTGCTGTATCAGAGTATGTTTCATTTTCTCTATTTTCACCGTGTCTCATCTCTCACTGAACAGAAACAGCCATTTCTTCTGCTCTTGTTACTTCTTTCCACTGTCTCAGATGTGTAATTAAGATTGGCAGTTGTATGTAGGTATATTTACCTTGCATGCTGTTTTGCCTGTTGCCAAAGTACCTGAGTTGTCTCTAAATCACTTCTAGAAAGCAAGATAGTCACTTCCATTCGGAGCTTCAATGAAGTCATTTTGCCATCACTGAGGTGAAGATAGAAACTCTTAAAAGGGAAGAGTAGGCTGATCGTCCCTGTCTGTTCTTTAARGGAAAACCCCAAGGGTACATCTAGGTGTTTAGTAAGTAGTGATCCTACGTGAGCAAGAGACAAGGCAGAGGCCTGTGAGCAGTTCTCTCTGACAGCAGGCTCGTGGAGGGATGTCTGTGGACTCCTAACTGGGTTTGTCTGCATCAGGGACTGGGAAGCTCGAATTTGTTCATGCCATGCCTGCACACCGAGGTGTCAGAGAAACACCTATTGAGATGGCAACTGCCTGAGGGAACATCTGTTCTCCAGCCATGAGTAGCAGGATCAGGGGGTCCCGTTTCCTAGCGTTCCCTCATTAACTTCTCTCACCTCTTCCTTCCCAGGCCATGCAGTTTTAGATGACAGGATTCAATTTTAGGTGAAGAACTTGGAGACGTTAACCAGCTCTGGCCTGCAGGGATGTTGCCCTGCCAAGCTGGATGTGCATGCAAAAACTGGGAAGGGAAGGGAAGTTTCTGTTCACAAATCACTCTTATTCATCTGGCTTATAAATCTTGGCAAAATCCAGTCACACAGGCAACAGGGATCTCTAGCCTTTTGGTACTTCCATCAAGTGCTCAAGGCACTTTATGAAACTAATGAAACTATTTACAGTTACAGAGCCATCACCACATGTTTTTTTCGTAAGTCTGTTCATGTAAAGACATGAAAATTAGGTCATCTTAAAGTCAACCATAAAATGATTGGAACTTTTTTTTTTAATTGGATATATCTATTACTTTTTTTTTTCCCAGAAAAACTATACAAACAAATACTTTACTAAGTATGAATGGATACTGTGATTTTTTAAAATTATTTTTAAAGCTAATAATACCTGTCTGGCAGGCTTTTTATAGTTAAACTTTACAATGAATTTCCTAAGTAGTGAGGTGATTCTAAAATGCAATCTTTTCAATGCTTTAAAGTAGACATGGTCCACTTGCACTTTATGAAATGCATCAGCTTTCGTAGAAATTTCTGGTGCATCTCCTAGTCTAGATTCCTGTTTTTACTAAGGGGAAAAAATGTGACAATGAGTTCCAGTCAACAAACATGTGGATATTTTCAGGATGTAAAGCTGTTCTTAACCTCCCCATGGATTAGGTGGGCACTCTGAGGAACCATTATCCTGACCCATTTATGAACTGTTCTGGGAATTCCCCCTTCTTACCATACCACAGGAATGTGATATGTGTCTTGTGGCTCTCAGGCATACGAAGATTTTGCTCTGTGTCTCATAAAGCAAGAACTTCTTGTGTCAGTTCTCTTTAAAATATTTCAGATCTGATGACACGAAATGAATTGCATTGCTTACTGTCCTTGGAGCCAAAATATTCTGCACACGGATTGCTCTGCACCTCACATGTCAAATAGGTGAGGCTGAACCATCATCGCACATGCAGTGTGTTGAGCCTGCTCAAGCTGTTAGCAGCAACGCTGAACTGCATAACTCATTTTTGGCTTTTCTTTTCTTTGGGCAGTGAGAGCAGGGGAGTTTGCAGAAGCCAGAGTGTTTGCCTCAGATGAAAATGCAGGGGAGATTTCTGGGTTCTGTGTAAAGGATATTAGCATATTCCACAATCACTTTTAGCCTCACTTGACATGTTATTGATACTCACACAGATTTCTTCTTGTTGCACAATTATAGTAAGGAACCCAAGGGATGCTTAATCAACAACCAAATAAAAGGGCTGAAACAGTGGTAGTAAAAATTTAATACCCTTACTAAGTGTATATCTCACAGAAAAACAATGACATTAGTCAATTATATACACATGCTTTAAAGTACTAAATTATTGCACATTTTAATGCAAGGAAAAAAAAWGATCCTTTTGTGACCAAGACCAATGGTGCAACAGAAGAAACTGCTCTCAGATTGCAATGCTAATGTAACATAGCTTCATTTTGGAAATTGTTGGATGGGCATGTTGCTCACTGCTTGAGACAATAAAAATTTGAATCCCCCCCACTTTTTTTCTGAGTGGAAATAGCTATATTTAGTAATACTTCCACAAAGAGCCTTTTAGATGTCATCCAGCGTTATAACCTTGACTGAAAAGCTCTTAGATAAACTGTACTTATGAATTTATTTTGGTCTGCATCTGCTTATATGTTTAGACAAGATGTATCTTCTAGATGGATATTTTTTCTACTCAGGTGACTGGAGAGGTAATGATGTCTAGGATAAAATGTGACCTCAGGAAGAGTTATTTGCCAGTGCAGCCAATGGAAATCACTGGGAACCTGAAGCTGGACTAGACCACAAGGACTTTCAGGTTTTGGTGAATTCCCTGAACCCCACACTAGGGATTCCTGATTGCTGCCTGCACTGGGCATGGCTGAGGGACCCAGCAGAAATTGCTCAGATCAAAATTCCTGACCCAGGGAAGACCTGCAAYATGGAAATACGATTTTTTTTGATAAAAATAAAATGAAGCTGAGTGATCGAGAAAAGGAACAGCTTCACATGGTGTGTTAAAGAGCTATCCAGCACACAGACACCATTAAATAAATAAATAGGGATGGCATCCAGGAAATTTACAGGAAGTTTCAAGGAACATTGGAGATTGGGTGATCTTCAAGTATTTTCAATTAGGAAATTACTGAAGGAAATGACTTCTAATAAGGGTTCCTAAAGAGGAGCTCCTAAATAGCTCCTAAAGAGGAGTTCCTCTTTAGGAGAATCAAGCCTTGAGATATTTATGCTTTATGCCCATATTAATTAAATTCTGCAACAGACAAAGAACTAGCATGCAATTAGCTGGTAAGACATCCAGTAAATATTGAGAGCTTATTTTCTTATTTTCTTTTTGCTTTTTTCCCCCCTTTTTTTAACTAAAGGCAAATAAAGCATGTTATCTGAGCAGAGGTTATAACAGAACAAAAAAATTAAAATGTGAGTCTAGTGTTGCCATAAGGAYCATGACACATTTTTGTCCTCAACAGATATAACCACAATAAAATAGAAGTGCCCATTTCTTGCTGTGATTTTACTGTAGAAGAGGTCCCATGCTTTAGCTACTTGGGAAACAAAACAACAACAACAAAGACCCACTTTTTAAATAGTGAAGACATGTCCTTAGAAAATAAAGAGCAGTTATAACTAACTCCAGGTGCCTAAACACTAGAGTCTCAATTCAGTTGACTACCCTTGGGTATCATTTGTGATGTTCTGGGCTATGTGCTGTGGCTGCTGACTGCCATCCAGACAGGAATGGCCTTCTTAATATATCCTCCAACCTATCTGTCAATTCCATGTAATGTTTTAGACACTGTATGATGGTTCAGATCTCACTCGATGCCAATCTTTAGGCAATTTAATTCACCTTCAGAGAACCAGTCTAAGAAACATGTCCATGCTCTCTCTGTAGACTGGATAATTCTGTCTCTGCTTTAGAAAACAATAGTTAAAATAGTAAAAAAGCTCTTTAATTTTGCTTCAAAGTCTTTCTGTGTGGGAAGCTACCCTTAACTGAACAATTCAACCTCCTGTGAGATAAGATCTAGGGTGGATGGGACATTCACTCCCTGGAGATGCTCATCTTTCTCTTTTGATATGGGAATAGATGTAGCTAGAACAGAGGGCTAGCTTAGTTATTTACCTAGGTGAGATGAATCTGGCCTTAGCTGCAGGCTCAAGGGCAAGCCAAGGAGGATGAGAAATGTAATAAGGCATGGAAAGGGAGAACAATTACTCTCTGGGTGGAATAAATTACCTTGGTGGATTTGAGACTGGGAAGAATGGCATCATGTTCATAGCAAGCCAACCCATTTAATTTAGACTTACCACTGCATTAGCTGAAGATATGAAACTCCYAGGGTGACTGCAGCTCCTGTAGGCTCCTATCAGGCGCCTGCCAACTGGCTGGTGGTGGGTACGGCTGGCGGTGCAGCCGGCCAGTTGGATCTCAGCTCACATCAGCTGCCCAGACTGACCCGGTTCCACAGAGGCAGCCAACAGGCTCAGAGTCTGTTTTGCTGCAGTTACACTCTTAGCAAGATAACAGCTGACTAGCTTAAAGTTAGCCTCTGTATGTAAGGAGGAGCAAGATATACTCTTAAGTCTAGTTCTGGAAATCTCCCCACAAGCTGATCATTACCTGTGGCAATTAGTCTTTTAGAAGTAAAATTTACATCACTGTCCCAACTCGTAAGTAGAAGTGGTAGAGGCGGCAGAGTGTGCTTTTCTGATTCTGTTCTATAAGAATGGAGTGATTATGTCTCAGTAGGAATGGCAAACACTCGTGGAATTATCAAAAATCAAAATTTTGGTGAAGTAAGTTATAAGAGAAAGACTTATTTTGCTAGATGTTGAAAAAAGCTAAATTAACTAGCAGCTCTCCTCTCTTGGTTTTATCAGTGGTTATCTATTCCCTTTGATGCTTGTTTTACATGTAGACATATCAAATGGAAAGCTATTTTATGTCACTGGAAGCAAAACAATGATTTCCTTAAGCTTGCGTTCTGTAATCTTGCTATGTGCAATTATATGTTGGTAAACTGTCACAATATTTATAGAAATGACTTGATTTTTTTACAGCATTTTCCAAAATATCAAAAGTAAATKAACAATCTGTACATTTGCAATTGTTCTTTATTAAACTGACTTCTGTTCTAGATGCCGAAACTAAAATAATGGTGTTTACTCAAGCTTAAAACTCTGTTTACACTTCCAGAAAATGAAAAACTAGAGGGGAAGTATTCAAAATGGAGGGTAGTCTTTAAGCAAAAGTACAATCTATACTTTTGGAAAGTCTAGTTCAAAGAGTATGCAGACATATAATTTGGGGATGCGATGCAATTACCAGAAATAATTTAAAATGGGTTACTTCACTGGAGTGAGACTCTTTGAAGAATAAATAGTAATTGTTTTAAATACTTAATTACTTTAATATTGGCTCCTTTCAGCAAGTAGCAGACTTCTAGATTAAGCTGTAAGTCCTGTGCATCTGTCCGCTCAAATTCAGTTTATTCTTCAGGCTGTCATAGTTCCATTATTAAACCCCTTGAAGCCCTTTGATGTGCTCCTGCACATAAAAAGACTGGTGCAGACTTTCATGCAGCCTGATCTTTGCTATGCTAACTTTTTTTCATCCTATCTGAGGTCTGAGAACAAGTTAAAGTTGTCATTAAAAAATTTTTGCTAACAAGAAATACTGTATTTTATAGAAGGATTTAAGTCCAGTTAAAGAGTTCCTTGCAAAGCCCTGCAAGTGAAGCCATTGATATATTCCTCATTTTCACATAGATTTGCAGTATTGAAGCTCGGCTGTGTGGAAGGCACCGATTGCGCTGCAGCCACAGGACTACACACTTTAATCTTACAGGGAAGCACTGTGCCCTGCAGCCTGGTGGGAAGCAGCGTGTGGAACTCAGGTGGCAGGTCCTTTCTGAACAGTGCCGTGAGTACCATCTTGTGGACTCCAAGTCCTTGACCACCTTTCAGCAATCAACTGGGCTCTGTCAACATACGCAACCAAAACAACTCTTTCCGTGTCATGGGATTATTTTTACATACATATAAAAATATATATATTTTTACAGAGTATCATCCATCTATGTGTTATGGTTGTCCCTCTACTGTCCTGAAAAACAAGTGGAGGTTCTCCTCCAGGCAATCATATGAAGTGTATGCAGACACATCCCTGCTCTGTGCAAATTCTTTACAAAATGAATGTATTGTTAGGCTTCCTTAAATTTGCTGCATGCTTTCTTGCCTTTGCAGAAGCTAATTTAACACAAGCCTCTATGAGCAGGTTTTGGTTGGTGAGATGCTGAGATCCTGGCTCCAAGAAGCTGGCAGAGAAGGGAGCTGTAATCTCAGAGCTGAGGTTAGAAGCTTTCTCATGGGTAGTTCTGAGTTTCTGCCAGGTCCCTAGGAGCTGCACAAATGGCTAGAGGAATCCAGGGATTTTCTGAGGTGAGACTGAAAAGAAGGAAAAAAAAAAAAGCTCTTTCTCCTATGATTTATTTGAGGGAAAAATATTCTGCATTTTTCTTCATGGTCTTGCTTGCAAAAATTATACTTATCAAGAAATCCATACTGTCTTTGCCAACCTCCATGTGTTAGCCAAAATTTGATCGTAACAACCGAATTCTAGCTACCTACAATTCTCTGTCTCATTTCTGTTGTTTTCAACAAGAAATATTTCTTGTTGCTGTTGTGAAATTTCTCTTTCATAGCAATATGTAGAATCGACATGTACTTATGCTAAAGCATTTTATAGGCCTTTCAGAGAAAAAAAAAGCATTTTATGGAATTGTGGAAACTAATACCTATTTACTTCTCAGGAAAGTAGTAGTCGTAGTAGTCATATATTCTCAAATATTCCTTATAAGTCAAAGATAAATGTTTTATTGGAAAGATCTGCAATTAAGCATCATTGACATAGCACTGAGACCTTCATTGTTTTTTGTTGTTTGTTTTCTCTGATTTCTATTTTTTTGTAGTGAATTTTATCAGTACGAGTATTCTGCTAATTCTCAATTTGATCCATAGGTGGCAGCAATTTACTTCGGTAGAAAATTTCCGTCTTGCTTGGCTGTGTTGTGTTAATCCTGGTGTTGTCTAAGCTGACTACATTAGACATACTTTTAGTGAAGCAAATAAAGACAYGTTCTGTGCTTGCTCTTTGGTGCAAACAGCTTTCAGTGTGAGATATAACTTACCCAGAAAGTTTACTAATTACCCTATAGATAACTTGTAACATACAGGTAATGAAAGAAGGGTCACTGAACACCTTGYTCTTTACAAATGCTCTTTGCATTTTAACCCCACATTTTGTTACTCAAATCCCCAGACTACAGCTACCACATAGCTTGGGTACACTTTCATGAGATGCCTACTGCTACAGCCACGCACAGGGACGTACTTATTTGCCGTAGGTTTAGGGTCCACTTTCTACTGCTCTGTACCCTCTAGTGCTCTTTGGGCCATGCACACTCTGTGAATATCAGAGAAACAAGATTGGCCTGAAGAGTCTCATTACCTAGGCCAATTACACCTGAGTAAAGAGTCACCAATTTTACTGACTTCCAGTCGAAGACTACGAGATCTTGTGATGGAGATGCCTCAGGGCTGAAACTTCCTCACTGATCTTCCCTTCTCCTTGTGCCCTCAGGCCACTTCCCCCGGGTCCTCATTCCCCACCTCCCCAGCATTGGAGGAGAGAGGACAGTAATTTCTCCCACCTACGCTTCTTTTCTGTCCTGCTAACGCAGGCCGTGGGCTTTCTGGAAAGGAAACGTCTCTCTGTAGCGTGGCCAGCACCGGCGGGGCGGGATGAGGTGGGAGAGGTTGCTGATGTCGACCAGGGAGGCCCGTCATTACCACTGCAATCTAAATAATGACTCAACATCCGCCTGCGCCAGGAGAGCCCCGCCGGCAGCTCCTGCCCAAGGGAGGCCGAGGCGGCCTGTGCAGCTGCGCGAGCGCAGGCTGCGCCGCTGGCGACGCGCTGTGGAGCTGGCYGCTGCTTGGGCACTCGGGTAAATCTGCGTCTGTGACAGCAGAACAAGCAAGAAACAGTTTCTCTCGCTGTAACCCATGTTCCTGCTCCTTTGATCTTTTTTTTTATCCCCTTTCTTTTCCTCTGAAATGGCACTGTTGAAGACCTTCATGACTGCTGAATAGATCTAAACAATAAGTGCACTGATCACATCAGGGCCACAGGGCTGAATCATGCTCAGCTCTGAGATCAGAGGGGAGGAAAGTGGAAAATGTTTTGTGTCTCTGACCTCTCAAGTGTCATCTTAGCAGATCAGATCACTCTTCAAAATTAGTCTATTACTCATCCAGCACCCTGACATCTGTTTCGTTGTTTCCTGCCCAGGCAGTGATCCAAGTAACCAAAATAAATATTTTTCTGAAGCAGAACACCTTGTCTGTAAGTTTGCAGGGATGACAAACAGCAGTAAATATTCCTCAGTGTGTGAAGAACCATCGTTACTACTTGAAAATCCAACTCAGAGAATGGACAAGGTAAAGATGGGTGTTTATGTGAGGCTGTTCTTTGCTTAGCTAAGAGTACGTGACATACTGCATCAGCAACGATGTCATTATTTACACTCACTACTGTTAAGTAAGTAAGTTTTGCATCCTACGAAATAGCTGAGTATGAGGGATCAATATTTTGTCTTGTTCATCTAAATAATTTGGATGATGAAGAATTGTCAACACACTGGAGTCTGACAAAAGCTACAGCCAGATCATATTCATACTGGAAATTGCAGTTATGACAATACACTGGCTGGGAATCTGCTCTGTCAAATGGGCTTCGTGCTGAGCTCATTTGTTGGTACAAGTGCAAGCTCATTACCTCACTGGAATTACTTGGATTATCAGTGAGATCAGAATTTGGCTGATTATTCATTACTGATTTCTGAATCATAATTTTAAAGCATTAACTGCTTATTCTAAAAATCTGCTGCAATGGCTAAGCCATCCCCATAGCTTTATGTCACCTTTTAGTAACAGAATACCCAGATCCCCAGGAGGAGCTAACAATAAAGACAACATTTTATGAGAAATGTGTGGAAGTTCCAGTGACAGTTTTGGTTGATGACCGTGGCCTCTGCATTCAGTGACCATGCCAAGGGCTTCTTGTTTGTGCAGAGCAGCCCTGAAGACTCTGTAGCCTTTCCTGCTACAGATCTCCAAACACTTTATGAAGGCAGTTAAGCACTATAACTACACATACGAGACCTATTTAAATAGCAATAAGCCACACTGGGCTGCGAATATGTACTCTGTGACACACATTACCCCTGGCTGAATGCAAGCCTGCCTGTGATACACCTGATACATATGCCACTAAGCCTCTCACTGCAATTTGGCAGTTTATTGCTGTAGAAGCACACATAAAATAACACTGAGCCAGAGCTCTAGCTGGGTGTGCAAATTGCAGCCAGTATTATCTCCTACCATGCCTGCAGCATATCTTTCAGCAGGGACCCAGCAGGCAGTTGGTGTTTAACCACCACACAGTAGTCTCCAAGACTATTAACCTTTTTTTAAATTTTTTTCTTCAAATTCAGTGACGTGTGAGTAAATGCTACACAGGTCTTCAAAACATTTCTGCAAAGAGCTTCTGGAGGTTACCCTGGTAATCTCCAAATCAAAGAGCAAATGACAATCCCTTGTGCTCACAGCTTGAACAGTTTGAGGCAGGAAGGCCATTTAGACGCCATTTGAAATCTGAAAATCGATTCTGTTTCTTCCATCTTCTCTTACAATGTGTGTGGAGTAGCATTGGCCCCTAATCAAGGGGTTAGCTTTTCAAATGGAGCATTTTGGACAAAGTAATCATGGCACGAGTGAAAACGATGACAGACAAACCACATGCCATTAGGGGAGTGATCTGGCTTACTTAATCATGAAAAAGTTCTGATGATTCGGTGAACTCTCAAGATCTGTGGTACATTTTGAGGTTTTTAGCCCTGGCCCTTGCCACTGGCTGTCTTCCTGCTGGCTATAGCAACCCACTGTTCTCAGTATGTGAATAGAGCTTCTCTTGCTCACCAAAAGATTCGTGGGGTAGCTCTGTGGGTCAGGACTTGCAGGCAGCAGGAGTCAGCAGAAATGGCTAATGTAATTGAATTGCTCARCACTACCTCTAGCACTACCTTGTTGTGTTGAACATACCTGCAACACTGCTCATGTTATATGGCATCCCTAGGAGCCACAGTCTGCGAGATGTAAATTTATTCTTATTTTTTTTTCTTTTAATTCAGGTTATGCCAATAAAGAGGATCATTATTGGGAGAGCGGCCAGTGAGACATACTTAAGGGAGACAAAATGTAATTTAACTAATGTTGAAATTAAAAAGCGATCTGTATTCATCTACATCTGTATATAAGTTTAAATATATATTGGAGATAATTTCTCAAGGGAAATGGAGGATTTTTGGATGCCTCTAACTTGGGAGATTGTGTTTTGCTTGTTCGGACTGATAGCAGAGCGAAAGGATTCACAGGCATATAGCTGTCCAGCTGACTTGGAAACAATAATTTCATTCAATCTTTCTTCCTAAAAGAAAATA
>NW_020454350.1:363887-606863 GCF_003342845.1 Nothoprocta perdicaria | reverse complement strand
GCTCTGTGAAATCCCTCAGCTTCTGTCAGAATCTCTGTGAGAAGCTGCAGAACTTTCACACGGAGTTAGTAGTGAGATGGGGATGCTGGGATGGAAACTTCATGCTTTGATTTCTATGTGTGACCATTTAAGTGCCTGACCTTTGATAAAGCCCATAACTACTGTACAGCTCTATTTTCCTTCCAGTGGCCTTGCCTTTCACCTTCATTAATTCCTGAAAGGCTGTTAACTGCAGAATCTCTGGTCGAAAGGCTTCGAAAAATGTGAGCTGTTGTAGAATGCAGTAATAATGATGGCAAACCTCTAATTCATGCTTATATATTTGTTTCCGATTGCTTACTTTTTCCCTAAATCTTATTTTTCCCCTTCACTTTTCCTTCCTCCTCAATAGCTGTCTGACTCCACATCTCCTAATGTTCTTCAAGCTCTACCCTTAAAGGTAAAGTGTGCAGTCTAATTTCAAGCTGTAATACTCGTACAAGTTCTATATGGAACCTATAAGGAAGACAGATGAGTTTGCAAACAGCTGACAGTGCTATAGCTTACYACATCACAGCACAATTAGCACCCATCTAAGGGCAATCAGTTCTCAATTCATTTCTGTACATTTCTCTACATATATCCAATGTATCTTTKGTGTATACTAGAGCTTTGCAATTATCTGAAATAAAAGATGGTAGTGGCAGTACTTGTGCAATGCAACTATAGAACAAAAAAATATTTCTGAGTCTTGCTTGTGAATTCTCCATATCAGTACTTAGCACAGCACATATAAAAGTGAAACTGGAAAGAGTCCTCTATATTCCTGATTGCAAAGCTGATGTTTCCAGATATTGTTGTTCCTGTGCCTGTAGTTCTAACTTCTAGGGTGGCAGAAACCCGGTGGAAAGTGTGATAAAATCATAGTTTCTCTCCTCAGTGTGTTTTCAAAGAAGTTTTTCTCTTGGGCATTCAATTACTAATTATTTAAAGTTATTTTAAAAACTCTTAAAAGGTTTACTTGCAAATGGAAAAATCTATAAATTCCAAGGAACTGCTGTAAAGTGATTTTTTTTTGCTAACTGAACAAAGGACTAGATTGTGCTGAACTACTCAGGTAAAATGACTGTTACTTGTTTCATTTTTTTTTTAATAACAGAAAAAGAAAGAGCAGTGCAGTGAATTGCTAATACTTGAAAAGAACAAAAAAGGTTTATATATTTAATTGTAAAGCATAATAGAGTCTGTATGCCTCTTTAGTGAAATAAAAATAATTTATATACATTTATATAGATTATATACAGATAWTTTTTGTTCATGTGAAAATCATCAAGTGTCTTGGAATGTAAGTGATGGAGTGGGCTACCCAAAAGTATTTATGAAGTTCTATCAATCAGTCAATCTGAATAATATTCACATTTTTCCCAGATACTTGTCTATAAAGTCCCTGTCTGCTCACACAAGCGTTTACCCACACAATGTAATAGCTATTTATTCAATCATGCAAATAAAGTACATACTGTATTTTTTTTGAGAATTTTGCATATATCAATCTTATATATCTAAAAGACTGAGAAATAGTGCAAGCTACTCCTACTCTAAGGTTCCCTTTTTTTTTTTTTTTTTTTTTTTTTTTTCTGATATTAAGGAGCAACACATCAGTTAAAGATTAGGTGATTTTTTTTCTCCAGTAAATCCAGACTAATGTATTATATTTTGCATACATGGCTATCAGAATATCACAGAACTATTGTAGTCATAACATTAGGGAACTGGAGCTTTCCAAACATTATTTGCTTTAGAAAGTTATAGCAGGTTGTAAGTGTATATGGGACTTCTCTCTATGCTCCCTTTTTCACAGCACACATGAAATTTTGCATTGCTTCCATTATATCACCATTTCCTTTTCTGAATAGAGAGTCTTACATAGCATGTTGGCATGTCTAGTTCTCTTAAATWGAATTATGCCTGAATTCTGCACAGAACCAGGAAACAATAAATGAGGAGGTCACAAACGCAAACCAAAATTATTTTTACTCTCTTTATGAGATTTCTTTTTTAAGAACTTACAGGAGAAATGATTGTGTTCATGTAGGAGGGGTGAACCAGGAGAGAAAAAAAAAAGCAAGACAAAAAAGTGCATAAAGTGTAAAACATGCCTCTAATGAAAAATCACTTTCTTTAGATGTACATTTGCTTTGAAATCCATGCTGGGTCTTCTAGTACCTGCTGAGCTTAGCTTTAAACCCTGAAGCCATGATTTAAAATAATATATATTTGCTCTTTCATCTCTATGCTCTATTGTATCAATTTCCATGAAAACACCTGGAAGGATTCTTCAAGCTCATCATGAACTCTGGCTCTAAGATTTTCATCTTTAGTTCCTGCTGTGAATTGATACTGCACATGCCACGAACTGCGGATCTGCCTGTGGTTTATTTCTAATCTTTGATATAAAATGGAACATATATCACAGGAACCAGTGCAAACACATTCACCTGGCTAGCAGCCCTCTACAAATTTGTTTCTTTTTGGAGATTACAATCTGTGCTCATTTTCACTTAGACAACCTATGTACGATGTTGATCTCAAGCAACTTGAATTTATAAATCTAAAAAGTTTAAGCAGAATAATCTATTCAAAGTTCGAGTACCTGATTTTCAAAAGTAGTTAAGGCTTAAGTATCTGCTTTTCTTTCTCTATCCCATATTTTTCTAATGCTCAACATGAAGGCCTTTACTATTCATGCCAATGCAAATGACCCCAGTCCTCTCTCTTTATCACATGCTCTTCATATTTTCTTTTTATATTTTTCCATTTTCATTAAGTGAAAATCTACTAAACCTTCTGAGTGGTTTGTAAGCTAAAGAATATTGATTTTATTCTGAATTAGATTAATCACTGATCTACTATTAATTGAGGAACAAAGATGAAAGCATTCTTCAGATTATATTGCATATAAGAGTGGTTTTGTCTAAAATCTTTGGTAAAATATACCTGGTTATCCTCAGCTGGTATATATATATGTATATATATCTAATATATATACATATAATTTATATAAATATATATAATTTATGCAAATAGATATTAACAAATAAAACTCACCCAGAAGTTTTAAGAAAGTGCTTAAATGTCAGTTTCTTTCAGAAGGTCTTGAGAAATAAAAGAATTATGCAGCATTTCAAACTTATAAACCAAAGCCCTATCCAAAGACAGGACAGAGATCCACCAAAATTTAGGTGAGGAGAACTTACTCTAAAATTGCTTTCATTTTTTGTTAATAATTTCTGCTTCTTTTTTTCCCCCAGATCTCTAGAAAAAGAAGAAAAGAATGAGAGAAAAGAAAATGAAAAGCAAACTGAGCTGTAGGGCGGCATAATGAGAGAGGTAGATTTCATCAAGCACTTGAGGCAGTCACTATTCTCCAAAGATAAGCCTCAGCTTTCAAAAGTATCAAGTGACCCTTGATATCATGCAAGTTTTGATTTTTATCAGTTCTTTTCTCCAAAAGAAATAAAAAAGTCATAATTTCCTTCAGAACTGGCTCCTCAGGAAAGATTAGCCAGGAGACACATCATCACCTCTCCAGCTACCAGCCATATTTCYATGGTTGATGAGCAGGAGAAAGGTAGGAAAAAGGTAGGAAAAAGTCCTTCTTTACTTCCAAATCTGCTAAAGTTAATGCCTGGCTTCTATACTGGCTGCCACTGCTGCCTCCAGCCCTGTGTCTCAGGAGAAGGTAGTACTGGCCATACATGCAGCTTTCTCACAGTGGAGATAAAAAAAAAAAAAATGTCAGAGCTGAGCTCATAAGCCTGACGCTGTAGGAGATGTGTGTCTGCTCATGCCATGCTGCTGCAGGCAATGGAAGTGAGTATATGCACAGGCACCTCAGTGATTTGCAAAATGCAAATRCAGCATGAGCTGTCTTTTTATAGCATTTTTTTTCTAGACTTTCCCAGAATACCTTATTTAATGCACAGGTAAATACAGAAAATTTTAGTCTGAATTTATTTTATGGAGCTTTAGAATAATGTAGTTGAGCAGCCCTTGCAAAATGCTGTACAAGTTTGCTACTTAGGATCTTTTTCAGAATTTCCACTTTAACAAATCAGTATCCTAGCTTTTATTTTTTAAAAATAAAAGATTGGTAAAAGAATTGTATGGGTAGAACACATGAAGTGAGACTTGCTAAAGCAATTTAGTGACACAAATCTCATTAAGCCACTTGTCACCCCTCCCATAGTCCTTAGGGTCCTTGGGGTCTGCTTGTAGAACTAGAGTTTCCAATGAGGTTTGTGTTACTGCAGAGGATATTCAGGCTTCACCGTATACAGTAATTAAATGCAAGGTAAAGAAGAGAGGCCAGCTTGTATTTGTCTAGTAGCAGGGAGCAGTCCCATGAAGTGGAAGGGCTGCCAGTCTCTTATCTTTCTATCACACATTGTTTGTTAGCAATCCATTTTTTTTCCCTGTGTTTGACTTGGACTGAACACAGTTGCACTTTTTGCAGTCTGTATTCTGAAGGGGAGGGAGGAACCCCCTTTGGATGACCTGGAGGGCATTGGGAGCACATGAGTAATCATGTAATCTTGCTGTCTGTAGCTGCGTTTTCTATCATGTGGAGGCAGAGAGCCTGGAAGAAGAGCCCGAAAAATCCATTGTTATTGTGTAATGGGAACRGTTCGGCGCCTTTAGATTCACAGGGAGGAGCAGAGGGCTTAACAGCACCGTGAATGCTGTTTTTTAAGAATAAATGAGTCAAGCACTATAGCGATAAGTGTTCTACACAAGGATCCTAATGCTGGGGATTGGACCAGTCTTGGACTGGTTGTTCTGCAGATTTAATTCTCTCTAAGCCCTRGCTATTCTTGCAAATGTCTTTTAGCAGCTGTAGCAAACTACTTAATTCTGGGAACTGCAAGTTACCAGTTGGTGTCATGAAGCCCGAGCAGCTGCAGAGAGTTACTTAGCCTGGAAGCAAGATGTTTCTTCAGGGATTGTTTTAGCTTCTTGGTTTCAGCAGTTGCAGGAATTGCCAGCCTCCTGGTGTTGTCCGTAGAAGGTACCTTRAACCTCATCTCTAAAAAAGTGTCGCTCTCCAAGAGTATAAATAATTTATTAGGTTTTCTAGATGTTACTGGCTTGAAATAATGGCAAATACAACAGTCATATTTGATTTGACATAATTTCCACTTTTATCTTTGCACAACACTGATGTTCCTGGAAAGCCTCTTATTTCCCCTCCTCCCCCCTTTTCTCATCTTTTTTTTTTTTTTCCTTTCTTTTTTTAACATGAAGTTAATCACTGGGGAAACAGTGAATTTCTTTCAATTTATTTCAAAATCTTCAGGTCTGGTTGTCATTTGGGAAAATATGCTTTAACAAAAACACATGGAGTACTTGAATCAAATGTACAAGTTACTGGGCTCAAATAMTAGATGAAATTTACTGGCCCATGATATGTGAAGGGGCAAACCAGATGACCCCATGGTTCTTTCTGGCTTCCCATTCTATTAATTTGCTAATCACATCTGTGGGATTAGGAGTGTCTTCTGAGAGTAATGATGTCAAGACCATTCATCTTGTTAGTTCAGTAATGYTCCAGATTGGGAAAGCAGATATTCAGCTCACTCGATATCCTCCAAACACAGGCATTGCTTGATGTCTTTTGGATTAGTTTAGTCCATGTAGTGATTATAAGAACTCATGTGTAGCTCGAACAAAGTTGTTTTTCCATCGGTCTAGCAACCAGTGATCACCCCAGTGAGCCTCCTTCTCCACTCGCTTATGGTGTAACCCTGCTGGTTTCAATAGAGTCATGCTGGTGTTGAAATGATTTAAAGGAGCAGTGAGTGAAACCTAAGATCTTAAACATATAGGCTATTTAAAAAAATCTACCAAATCTGGAAATGTGATTGGCAGCTATTTTCTTTTTTCCTTTGTTTTTTTCCTTTGTTTTTCTTTTTTCCTTTGTTTTTCCTTTCAAAACATGAACACTCATGTTTTGGGAGCTGACATAAGAATTACAGAAATCAGAGTTTGCACATTCCTTTTTCCTTGAGCATCTGTTTATCTTCCCCTCAGTTCTTGAATGCTCCTTCCTATTAGTATATCTTTTTGTGCTTTTTTTCAGCATGAGGAGACTTCTGCCATTTCCTCTGGGCTAAGTGAACTTGTCTAGATACTGAAACTGAGCAAAGAAAGTTCTTTTCCTCCTTTTCTTCTGCTTTGTATTAACTTCTTGATTTGAATGTCATCCACATATTGTTTTTTGTCACCTCACACCCTAACAAGATATTATCATATAAGATAGCGCAATGTGTTATGAAATACTTAGGATTTGCCAGCAGTTTTTATTAGACATTTTAATAATGATCTTTAGGGGAGAAGTGGGAATTGCAAAGAACAAAGAATCTCCAGATGTCCTAAAAATGCATGCAATAGGTTTTGAAGACTATTTCTCTACTTGGGAGATTTCTAATTTTCTTTTGAAACAGCATGGTCCTGCATTACCCTTGCCTGAATTAGAATGAATGCTATTTCATTTTCAATTTGTCTCTTATATTAACCTGGTACCCTGAAAGTGCCTGGTTTATTGCTGGAGGTGCACTCCTTGTTACTATTTCTATTCTCTGTGGTTTTGTAAACCTACTTTAATAAAAATGCAATATGTGAATATAATTCTTACAGCTCACCTTCTTCTCAGACAAGGAAAAATGTCAGCTAACTGTCCATGAGGTTTTGGCATATGTCTTCATAATGGCAAGCTGGCTCTCAGCTTTCATATTTCGTACTATCTGGATTGTACTATACAGTCACATGCCTTAATTGTTCCCATACAAAGCTTGTAGGAAATAGAGAAGCAAAGTTCCTAAAGTGAGTTTTTTGGGGTAAAATGAGCCTGAAATAGAAAAACTCATTCTCTACTCTGCTTTTGATCTTTAGTTTCATGTCTTTCTTCTTATTTTTTTTTTTAATCCCACAGATTAGGTGTATCTGAATGTGGATTTCTCATGTGTTATACAATCTTAATCAGTAAAAGAATCTTCTATAACCAGATACTGTAGCAAATATAAGGAATAGCAATAATCAAACTTTCAATCAGACAGTTTCAAGGAACGAAACTGTAATTCCAACATTTTGCTAAAACATATCTGTGTATATGTATCTTTTCAGGTTCACCAGCCTAAAGCTTGCCTCTTGCCTTTGCTTAACAGTATTTTAACAGTGTTTCTTTTTTCTTTTTTTTTTTTTTTTTTGACCTCTGCAACTTCTTTTTCCCATGTATTTTTGAGATTTTGGTAAAGCTATTACAATCAGTTTGCATCCTTTATTCACTTCAACATGAATTCCATTCTTTCATATGCAGGGTAGAAAACAATCTTGTAGTTTTTCAATGCCAAGCTCCTTAGTGGTAGGGAGGATTTCTAACCTTTATTTTTGCTTGCTTAATTTTTTTAAGATGCCTTTATGCATACACCTTTTAATGCTTTTTTGATAGCTTTTTCTGTTTCTGAAGTACTGAGTATAGTAGGATAAAGAACATGCTTTATCAATAATTACTTTTATAATTTTCTTTTAATGATGTTATTAGGCTTTACAATATGTCAACCGGATGAAGGCACATGAGTTTGCATACTGCAGTCACAAATTATGATAGTCACAGTGTTTCCAATTATTTTGTTCTAATCAGGAATTATATAGTTTTCTAATTGCCTCATAACCTTGTGGTCATTTAAAATAACTCTTATTATAAAGTATTTTAAATACCAAGCATGCAGTCAGGAACCCAACTTTTAATGTTATTAACTCCTCCTTTAGGAAAAGTAGCTTATAAATTACTTTCTGAAAATTGGTGATCCCGTAGCTGTCTCATAGAAGTTGTGAGCTGTGTAACTTGTGACACAGGCAAATTATTGAGCAACGTGCTATTGAGAATAGAATCCTGTTAACCTAGAATCAAATTCTTTGCCATGATGGAATAAAAAGAGAAAAATGTGAAATTTAGAAATTTCAGAACAGAGTGGCTTATTCAGACCAAATGAATGAGTTGGTTAGGATGACCATTTTCCTGGAAAACTGTTGTTTCTATTTTTGACAAATTCAGAAGGTAATCTGCCTTTTACTAAAAAAAATGCCAGCGTATACTATGTTTAGATGAGAAAAGTGTAGGTTTTTAACTTACAGTCACTAAGTAGCTCTCAGAATTTGTTTGCTTTGCATCTGAGTTTATCTGTTCATAATGGGATGTACCCAAATAGTTTGTCTAGTTAGTGTGTGTTACCTTTATAGGAATGTCTTTCAGCCTGAAGGATCCCAGTGTGCTTTTGAATCCTTTCGCTCACTATCAGAACAAATTCCCCTCTCAGAATAAATTGGGAGGTGAGTCTGATTGAAATCGGTGGTAACTGTAGAATTGCTAGAGAAGGAAAAAGAATGTGGGTCTTTTTTTTTTCCTCCCTGTTTGAAATGCAATTTTACTATTATACTTGTTAAAAAACATTTTGATGCTCTCTGCTTTATGGGAGCAATGTGTCTCTATATACTTAATATGAACCAATTTTATTTGTGGCTTAGTGCTGATTTGAATGAAAGTCTCTGTGGGAGAGGGAAGTTGCAGTTGTGAAGGCAGCCACAAACCTTCTAGGAGTTACACTCTTGCTTAACTACTAATTAGTGGGTAATTTCATGAGTTACTGAGCAAGACTAGTAAGGTGTGGGTTATGCGGGTGAAATCATGATGTCTTCTGAGCTTGTAACTTCTTCTGTCTGTTCTCTGGCTTTTTATGGGGGATATAATGCTACTGAAGCTAATTTTGAAGAGATGTTGTAATATCCAGATGGAGCATATGACTGAGAAATGCTATATAAATTTAAAGTGGGAACAGCTGTGAAGAGACAACAAGAAAGAGTCTTACAAATGTGTGAAAATCTTGGGGTCTGAAGGCTAGAACCCTGGAAATGGGAAGATGGAGGCAGTGAAAAGTAAAACAAAAAGGCTGTAGAAAGGCCTGAGAAAGCTGGAGAAAGCTCTTTTTTTCTGAGATAATACTATTTGGACAGTTTTCTTCTATTAAGCCAGGATTCTGCAGTAGGATGGAAGCCAGGATCCCATCATGCTTATAAGAGGGAATGTGTGGATAATCTCCCTCCCTTAGCATGGAAGAAAGGTGAAGGTGCTAAAGAAAGAAACTGGAACAATTATTGCTGGAGTTTGTGGGAGAATTATTTACACAAACAGACAGGAAAGAACAGTTTTCCTAAGTTGTATGTCTTAACAATCATGCTATGCCCATTGGCATGAGGAAGTCTTGCCTTAAGAGTTTCTGGTTGTAGTATCTTAAATCTGTAGTTTGGAGAGCCAAGGCAATAACATAATGAGCCGAGATGAATTTGTCTGTTTCCTCTGTCACAAAAATGACAAAATTCTGTCCCTTCATGTCAGAAATGGTGAGTTTTCCAAAGTGTGAAATAAAGATCATTCCAGAAAAAAAAGATATTGTAAATCCAGAAAGTGGTATATTGCTGAGTGTACTGGTTTAAAGAACACTGCTCTACCTCTTCAAAAACATTTAGAAACAACTTAAATGATTAATAGACTTTAAAACATATTTCCCATGGCTTTCAGATATTTGTTCCCCCTTGGCCCGTATTATAAATTACCTTTGTTGTGTGAACAAAATCATTTTATTTTTCTGTTGAATGAATATATAAAGCTCCCCAACTTTCAGCCTTTGGGTTTGTTTGGGAATGGTTTGCCATTTTTCAAAAAGAACATTCTGCCTTCAGGGTGCTTATTTTAGTCTTATTAATCATTACATGGGTAGAAGTTATTACTGAAATTCTGGGGCTTCATGAAACTGCAGTAGCTCCTCTTAGAACTTCTATCTGGTTTGAAGCAAGCAAGCCAGRAAAACACTTCTGTGCATTCCTCCCTTGTGCCTTCTGCGCAGTTCTGGGAGGATTTTTCCATCTCCTGGGATGGAAAAGGAAAGCATTTCAGAGCAGTACTGAGCTCTGAACTAGGTCAGAGCAGCTATTGCCCCGCTGCACTAGCTATTCTGCTCCTGCTAAACCTGATACTGCTGGATCTTGGTCTCAAGGTGAGAGATCCTTCATTTCTAGCAGTGATGTGCCTAAACCTAAATCCTCACCAAAAAGCTTCTATGCTCCAAGGAATCTCTGTTGTGTCAGTATGCTGCAGAGTTCTGGCCTTCATCTAGTTGTGAAATTTCCTCATTAGGAGCATGCTGTACTCCGGCTAGCTGAATTAGTTAGGAATGGTTTAGCAATTAGCTCCAACTTTTGTATAGCCACATTAACTGTCTGCTCTTGCCATTCACTGGTAATTGTTATACTCTTCCCTGGAGTAATTCATGTTTAAGAGCCTAGGAGTGAGAGAAGGTGCCCTTAGTGTTCACACTAAGCATTTGCAAAGAAAGAGAAGAAAATTAGGTTGTCCTGAACAAAACATTTTTGAAATCTTAAGAAAGGCTGAAAAACACTTTGAATATTTTATCTTGATGGATTCTTAAAAAAAAAATTCAAAAAACACATCATTAGGATTTCCTAAATATTCTGTGAGGAAAAGGGGGCTTTGTTCCCCATGTAGACTGGGGCAGTATCATACAGGTTAAAAGTCTGTAAACCAGACTGTATATCAAGCCAGACATTGTAGCCCAGACATTGTTTCAACCTAGCCTGAGGCTTTTTTTTTTTTCCTTTCTTTTTTGGTCCTTGCGAGAAGCTGGAAGATTAAAAGTGAAACTCCAAAGCTTTTTGTGTAAGTTTGTGGTTTAGAGACAGGCAGTTTAGCACAGGGGAAAAAAAAAAAAAAAAAAAAAAAAAAAGCTTTTTGAATGAAACATTGCATCTGACTGATAATCATGATGAATGTTGGGGATAAAACATTTGTTTCATTATGTATGTAGTTAATTTAAAAATTTGTTCTGTTCCTGTGCTGCTGACATTGGTGAAAACATTGCCTTTTGTGCCAGCAGACCAGGATTGAATTGTAAAACACAGAAAAAAATTATTTAGAAGAAGCTAAATCTTCCAAACACAGAGTAATTTCCATGGYATATTGAATAGACTTGTTATCCACTAGATCATAGGCTGAATCCTGCATTATGAAAACCTGACTGTTTTGTGGACCCCTCCATTTAGAAATGATGGATATTATCCTTTGGTTGCCAGGGTAACTTTTCCTCAAATATCTTTGTGCTTTCTCTTGCCATCCTTTAAGCATCGGAGGATGTCTGCATAAAATGTGGCATGAGGCTAGATTTCTCCTTACTCATTGAATTTAGGTTCATGAGAGCAAAATTTTCATATTTGAAAACAAAAGGTTTTTGGAAGACATCTCCTTCCCACCATACAATGTCTAGATTATGGCTGCGCTTACTTCTACTGTTGCAGTAGCTTGTTGTACAATGTCCCTCATAAACTTGTCCAGTTTCCTTCCAAAAGCAGTGACTTTTTAACCTTACCAACACGGCTGCAGAATGTCTCAGCTCTGCTGGCTAGATATTACCTTCTGATTTCCAGTCCAGTTTTTCTTGTTCATCTTCTATATATTTCTTCATAATCCATCATTGTCCTTAGCTTGAATAACCCTTCTGCCTTTTATGTCTGTCTTCATATGGTAAATTTTAGACAGCAGATGTATTCCCTCTCAGCTTTTGTTCAGCTCACCTAAACAAGCTAAGATTATTTAGTTTTTCTCTTGTAAACAGCACTGTACTTGGTACTCTAGATAAAGTCTTGTTACTGCTATGTACAATAGCCTTAATACTTCCATATCTTATCTAAAAGTATGTTTAGAATAATTTTAGGACCATGTTAGCATTCTTTATGACCACATCATAATACTGATGTTGTTCTCCTTAAAAGGGAACTGATGGTTTCACTGAAGCCTGTGATGAGATAATTTTAATGGAGTCATGGTTTCACCCCCTGTCTTTACATGTTTTTTTCATGGTGCTGTCATCTTGCAACTTCTCTGCTACTGGTATACGTGTTTAATATACTGGTAAAATATACCTCACCATAATTCTGACAGGAGTACTCACATATTCTTTGAGACAGAGACCATCTTTTGTTGGGATCTTTTCAAACTACTGTAGAATTACTCAGAAAAAAAATACATAATTTTAAAAGCAAACACAGAACAGAATAACTCATCTCTTTGTTGCTCTTCTCTTTCCAAGAACGTCAGAAGCAGAGGAATGGTCTTTGCTAAAATTCAGAAAGCATAAAGGAAAATGCAACAATCTGTACATCCTGAGGTCTAAACACCAATTGAACTTTCTTTAAACCATATAGAAATACTTCTCAGAAGGAGTGAAAAATCAATTTTCGGAATAAGGAGAAATGTGAGAGACCGCAGCTAAATAAATACATGGAAAGAAAGACCAGACACTAAAGGAATGGGCATAAAAATGTGGAGGTACCTCAAAGGAAACCATAATCAATAAACACAAAGAGAGACAATGCTGGAAAAACTTTGCAGTTCCACAAAATCTTAGCAAGCCAAGCCACAAGTCTATAGTTGCAGTAACTGTTAATTTCACAGCCCTGGAATTCATGACATTTGAAGATAGGTCAACAAAGCACATAAGTCAAGCGCGTATCCTTTTAAATAATATGTATTTTTAAAAGCCTTATTATTCTCACTGTGAAATGGCACCTATGGATAAATTGCTTATTTATCTATTTAGATTTTGGATCATTAGCAGTAAACTACTTTGTAGCTCCTACTGAGTAGCTATTTTATTAACAAAGTGAACCACTGTAACACTTCAGAACTGGTTACTTTAGCTAACTTAACATCAGTCCAAAATGATTCTAAAAACGTTAACTGAAACCAGCTAGAGGTCTGCAGGGAATATTTGCTACCTGCTCTGTGCTTATTCGGGACACTATATCAGCAGGTCCTGCTCTGACACAGAAGAACATCTGTGTTTTTACACCAGATAGGAATACTCAGGATCTTAATTAGTACTTCACTCATTTTGATGAGGGAACTGTTCCGCTGCTTTTGGCTCCCAGTGGACAGAAGATATTCAGCAACCACCAAGATCAACATTAAGGTCATCTCGCCCACCATTGGTTCACCCCTTCCGGGCTAGTACAGAGCGTACCCTTGCACTGTAGTCTTTGAGCAGAGGAGGCCCACTAATAACAATCCCATGGTGACCCCTTCCTGGCTTATGGTCCTTCTGCACTCTGTGTTTACTGCCTTCAATCTAGAAAAAAGTGGAGAAGATTAATTCATGAAAGAGCTTCCCAAGCCAATACAAATACCCTCTGGATAGCTGGCAAGCTTCAGGTTAAGATATATGAGAAGAATATCTTTGATGGCTCTGACCTTTGGAAGGTGAGTGGTCAGCATCCAACCTAAATGTTTCTGCAAACATGCCCTGGGATAGTCATCCCCTTTGGATCAATTTGTGAAAAATCTATGTCTTACAATGATTTGTTTGCTATTGCAGCTTTTTTTGGATTAAAGTCCATGTATACAGTAATGCTAAAGAATATATGGAATCATTCTCTATTATTTTTCTGTCTGTGCTAAGACAAAACACAGATCATCAGCTTTCACAGCATAAAGGAGAGGGTATTCACCTTTAAGTGATCACTGTAATTTCAAAAGCAGAGTGAGAAAGTCAGGAAAATAAATGCTGCATTACAAATGGCCTCAAGCATGTGAAAGCCAGGTCTGCCTTTGAACAAAAGCAGCATGCACAAGCTCTTTCATCAGCTGATGGCTTAAAAAGGCCACGCTTTGTGGCTGAAAATTAGTAACACATTGAAGCTCTTGAAGATGATGACATGAGGTAAACTAATTAACTCTGATACCCATACCAAAATATTTTCAGGTAATGTTATCTCCTATTCCACTTCAAAGACTGAACTTAAAGTTGACTCAGGATGTATAGCAAAGGCATCTTTGTAAATCCTCTAGTTTCTGTTTAAGGTAAAACAATGGGAGTTAAGATACACACACAGACTGAGTGAGTCTTAAGTACTTACCATGAGAACCTGCTTTTTTACTGAATGACAGTGCAGAGAGGGGTCTGACTGACAAAAGCTTTACATGCTCAGGACACTCTCCACTGTGAGGAGAATTCCATTCCTCCTGTGCAGTGTCATCACGTGGAAAAGGACACAGCTTCAGAGTATGTCTCCCTTGGAGTCACCCTGTAGCAGCTGAGGATGTTGCCATCAGGTCTGTAGAGGTGGATGTCTGCTCTTGCACCTGGAGACAGATGTTAAATAGGTTTACAGGACCTATGTGATACAGAGGGAGGTACTAGGCAGTCTACTTAAGTGTATTTTAGGTCTCTCATTCTGGGTTCCTGAAATTTTGAGTCAATCATTCTGGTTTTGATCAGAAGCTTTACTAGTTTCTTTATAGAGCACATATGGGCCTGTCACTGGACTATTTAACTGATACATTTACAGTAATCATTAATCTGGCACGCAGCCACTGTCAGAAAAAAAAAAACAGATCTGCTTCTGCTGCAAAGTTAACTTTAATAACAATATATTTAAAATGTTCACCAGACTTCCCCACCTTTTTCCATAAAAGCAGTCTGTGAGGTATCACATTTACCCATAACTGGGCACAACAAATGAGCAGCAGCCATCAAAAGCCTCTCTGTGACCTGCTGGGAGGAATGTTTTTTTTTTCTTTATTGATGGGGCACCTATAAATGTGTATGTTGCACATGTGACTGCTCAGAACTAAAATACAATTATATTCCTTGTTCCAAGACTTCTGCTGGCACAAAACTTTTGCAGTTTTGCAAAGGTTTAATTAAACTATGGGGTTTACTTTCCACATGGATGCATTACCTGAGTACTTGCTTGGCAATTTCTGGAGGTGCAATGCTCCATTTTTCCTGAGGTATTTAGTGTTTCTTAGGCTTGGAGAAGTCTTCTCCCATCGCTGTTAGCATTGCCATACAGGCTGCTTGCGTTTTGGTAGAATTGTCACTATTAAGTTTGTAATCACAGAGGTGCTTATGTTCCCATTTCTTGCTTATATGCCCAAGTGATCACAAGCTATGTCTGTAGCAAGAGGACTGGAAAGTGAAGTATCTGTAGTTGAATCATATACTAAATACAGCTGAATTGTACTGATTGCAGAAGTTTTTTAAACTTTTCAGTAAGTAGCAAATTGTGCTTAATTTTCAGTAATGTAGGTAACTTAAAAGTTTTTACAAGTACTTATTTTGGCAAGACTCCATATGCAAAATTTGCTAATAAAACTTCAGCGCCTTTAATCAATCTCATATACAATGTAGTGGTGAAAAATACCAATGGAAAACTGTTCATATAGAAACCTCTATTGGCAAACTTTCTTCAAATAGAAAAAACTCTCCTCCAGTTGCAGAAAAATGTCAAGTCTTTACAGGCATAATGAGGAAACTAAATACAAACTTGTGCTCAGTTCTGGATACTTAAAAATATGTGCGTGAGTGGAGAAAGATTGGAGGAAAAAACAGAACTTGCTAACCAAGTGTCTTTAGTCTTCAACTGTTCAGAGAAAATATCAGTTATATCACTTTAGCAGCTCTACTTGGCAATGGTTAATTATTGCATGATTGAAGATCTACTAAAAGGACGGGTCATTCAAACACAGTAAATAGCTCTTTCTGTATGAACTATTCCTGTGTTTCTTACATGCTTTGATGAAGAGTAGAACTGTTGACATTTAAAGTGTTCTCACTGGCATCAGAGTTCATATAGGTAGAAACAAATAAAAACCTTTTACCCTTTGACTTSTTGTTTTAAGTTCTCTGTAAATTCAGGCAGACAGTAGGTTACATTTTTGAGGTTTGCGTTATAAACATAGCAGCTATACACTGACTTGTTGAAAATCAGCAGCCTCCCTCCCCAAAATAAAACAAAACACAGCTGAAACTCTGGAGAACATTTAAGATGACTGGACAGACAGTTAAACTTGCTCATAAACAAGATGTATACAGTCGAAAGATTGTTTACTTCTGATAGCATTTGCTTCTCATACCTGGATGTTTCTACAGTTTTAAGATAACGGAGAAATTGTATTACAGAAAGATCTGGAGTACAAAACTCCCATCACGTAACATTGAAATTTGTAGGTAATATGATACATTAAAAAATTAAGGCTGATAGTGGCTGATCCATGGGTGTGATGCAGAAAAAATGTGTCAAGATGCTAAGATTTTTTTTTTCTTTTTGAACTGTGAGAGGGAGTACTGTGAATTTGAAAAACAACTCTCAGCAAAGTCAAAATTTGTCAAGAAAGAAAGGTTATCCAGCTAAAATATAAGTTTATGAAGAATATTCTTCTGGCAGCATGTAATTTCAAATTTCATGTGAAGCTGGCTAAGTTTTGTAGGTGCAAACCTATTGACCATTTTATAGAAGGTCAGTGAAGCTAAGGACAAATCTAGATTATGTTTGTGCCAACCTGATTAAAAAGTCAGTATATTTCCATGGTATATTATCAAGTGGGAAATTATTAAAGGCACATSTAGTAATTGGAAAGGTACTGGAGAAAAATATGTTTAGAAAAAAATATGAAGGTCATTCAGGGAAAGAAATATCTAAAAAGGTTCAGAGATATTTTCTGCTGACTTCAATGGACAGTGACATTGAGAAAGTTGTTAAGYCTTGTTGTATATGCTGAAAATACGGGCAAGCTTGAGCAAAAAGCTCATATTAACATATAGAAAAAATGTTCTTTTGGACCAAGCATGCATAGCTTTGTGGGTTTGTTTTGTTTTTAGTTGGAAAAAGAGGTGTATATAGTAGTCCTAAGTAAAATAACTTAAAAAAAATAGTTAAACAAAATAGTTTTGCTACTCTAAGGTATTCTTTCCAAAGGACACTATCATGGATTGTACATATTAAAAGATTTTTTCCAAGTTATATTATATTTTAAATGGCAGACACTGAAAATGAGACGTGATTGCATGTATTTATTTGCAGTTATTGTAAATAAAACACCTAAACTTAGAAAAAAAGTCAAAATAATAAAACATTATTATTATCTGTTATTATCTGTTCTCTACCTCACATTTTTAAATTTCCAAATAGCAACACAGACACATGGCCTATCACTTGTTGACAGCCAAGTTGATTGAAAATTTAAACCCACTGCCATGTTGCCTGGCAGGAGAATTACAGATAAATGGAGGGATGGATGGGATGTAGCATGAGCATGAATATGCTGGGTTCTGGAAATTGACTCTATGCCTTAATGAAGAAGATTACCCAAAGAGGCAGTGGAGAACCAACTGCAGTGGCCCAATGAGTTTGCTGAGACACTTGTGTTCAATATGTAAATGGGAAATATCAAGAGTGAGAAGTGGGACTGTCAGGCCAGGAAGTTGATATTTCACTGAGGAAAGTCTCAGGCAGGTGACAGATGGAGAAGATTGAAGAACTCGGTTGTTAAAGTCTGGACTACTCTCACCTCAGCAGCACTGAGAGAGTGAGTAACATGAAAATCCTGAGCTTCACTACAAGCATCACCCTAATATTATTTCTGAAACTGAAGTTAGGTATGTCTGCATGGCAGGGTCTTTGGCTGGAAAAGTACTGTTTGACAAGAGATGTTTTTAACTCTGGTTTGAACAAGAGGGCAAAAAAAAGAAAAATAGTTCATTTAATGTTTTGAAAACAATCCAGTTGTTTTCCTTCAGCTCCTCCTTCTGCACAACGAGACACTTCGCTGAGAGAGAGGGCAAAGAAAAGTACCGGGGGACACAAAGCATGGGAACGCAGCAGGTCCCTCCTGCGCTTCGTGCAGTGCTCAAAGTACAAAAAAAACAGAGAGTAATGAAGAAACAGGGCCTGACCATCCCGCCTCTCATTCCAGAACTTGAAACAATAACCTCAGGCAAAAGATTAGCAAAGAAGGTCAGCTGGAGAGCTGCAGGGAGCAAAAGGGGCTGGTGATTTGGGAGACATCTCACTTCCACAGCAACAGCTGGGCAAGTTGCTGCGCATGACTGCCTGACTGAGCACCCGGTTATGGAGACCAGGGCTGGGTGTCTGCGTGCAGCTGAGGCTCTGCTTGCTCTTCCGAGCCAGCAACAGGCTCATTAGCTTGTTGACATTTGTGAGCGGGGCGTTCAGCTGGCTCCGTCACTGCTGGAATGGAAGAGGGAAAAGAGCAGATGAGCACACAGGGAAACCTGTGTCTTCCTAAAATGGGAGGTCATGGGAAGAGCTGAGGAACAGTTCTCATCAAGGCGCTATCCACTAATTCCTCTTCTTCATGTAGGTGACACATTTTCCAGCCAAGCTGGAATTTGCCTAATGCTTTCGGATGATGCTCAGATGAAAACAGAACTTGAAAATTGCTGTATTCTTTGCTTTTTCAAAAGAACTGTGACAAAGATGCCGAGTGCTGACAGATTAAATAAGCAATTTTTATGCCACTGAAGAGCAAACCATTTGTCTAAGTATGCCTATTCTTAGAAATTATTCTACTGATCACTTCTAAGCGCCTTAAAACAATGTATCATGTGCTAAATACCGACAGTGAGCTCAGTGGTGCTCGGACAGGGAGGAATGTACAGACTGTGTCCTGAGGAGCTCACAGTGGAAAACATTATTGCTGCAAGATAGAAAGTAATAGGTAAGATGAAGCTTTGTAAGTTTCAGTCTACAATATCAAGTTATTCCATTGCAGGGTAGGGCTGTCATCCACCAAGATTAATTAAAATCCTTCCACTCACTTCATTTATCTGTGAATCAGGCCCAGGCATGGCTGAGTGACCAGAGATTTCTGGGGTTAGTGCTCACTTGGGTGGACACATGGCTGCTAACCCAGCTCTGGAGGGTAGCGAGGTGGCTGGCAGGGACATGCAAAAATGGAGCATCAAGGACAGAGTGTCTTGTGGGTACCAGCAGCTGCATGATGGGTTTGTGCTCTGTCTCCTTCCGAAGCATTGTGGGGTGCTGGCTGCTCTGACGTATTTGGAGCTCGGCAACCCTAATTCCCCTCACCTCTCACAGCTCAAGCTCAGTGGGAGTGCAGAGAAAAATCAGGCCAGTTCTGTCTCATGCTGGTGAGGGTTTGGGAATTTCACTGTCTAGTGGAAGAATGTTGTTATGTCTAACATTTAATGCAGTGCTGGCACCAYGAGGCTGCAGGCAGATTTGTTTATTTGACAGGCTCTGCTAACTTGACTTTCTAAGGGTAAAAACCTACATTCCTCTCCGGAAAGGCTTCCTAAGGAGCAGATTTACTGGTTGCATTGTTCAGTAATCACTCAGAGCCAACAGACCAGATAAGGTCTGCATGGCCAGGGCCTAAGCTTCAGCTCAACGCTGGTGAGTCATGGGTCTAACAAAAGCACTGGTTTTGGTTTGCTCTTGCAAGAGCCTCCAAAAGGCCAAGTGTGCTGTACGGCAGGTGATTTCTTCATTTCACAATTATATTTATAATTGCATTGCATCCATGGAATCAAAAAGGACAGTAGATCCAGTCAKTAGCTTTCATTAAATCTTTATGTTGCATTCACAAAAGTTTCATGTTTCTTCTACTTGTGGAGACTTACTGGTTAAATTATGTCCTAGGAGAAGTACTTACAGATATTATGGATTACTCAGATGTTTTATAAGACAGACTGTTGTTTTAAGAGCAGCATGTGCTTGTTCAGTGGACACCCATGGTGCCATCAAAATTGCTAATGCTGACCAAAAAAGGTATTTTCTCTTGAATTTGAGAAAGTAGAAATATTTGAATCAAGGCAAAAACATAGCTGCAATTTCAAAATGCTAGTGGAAAAAAACACAAAACACCAATGTATCTAGAAAAGAATCTTTACAAAACACCTTTAATACAATAAATATCCATCCTGGTTTTTGAAATGGATTACATGGTTTAYGTCTGTATTGAGGCCAGCAAGGTGAACACTTGATCTGTAAGATAAATTTCATATGAAGGAGAGGAAAGTTCACCCAGAAAGGACCACTGCTCCAAATCTCATCCTATAGAATATTAAAAATAATTCAATTGCGTATAGCATCATGGGAGACCAAGAACACACAGCTGCACCCTAGGAGATGGGAAAAGTGGTAAGGGTAAAGATACTAGAAATCAGGATGTAAAGACCCCCAAACTAAACACCAAACAAGGAGGAACAGGGTCAAAGCAAGGAATCAGAGCAATAAGGTCTAAAAATTCCCCCCCAAAAGTCTTTTTATAAAACAATTCTTGCCATCCAACTGGTGATTTTGGAGGTGAGATACACAGATCTTTCTGTCCCAGTCATCCTCCAGCTGCTCAGGGCATCTTTACAATATCCAAATTTTAATTGATAATCATAAGATGTGTATCATAAGACAGTTTGTTCTTGATCCATATTTACAKAAATTGTAATGAATTAGCAGTGAACCTTGTCTATATAAGGAGTTTGCTGTAAGCCAAATTTCCGTGTAATAAAACCACTTGCAACACCATGTATTTTTAGATATGTGAGAACACTCTGCAGATACATAGGTACTCAAGGATAAACACATACAGACTAAATATGGTGGAAAATGTAAGATATTCTTGATAGTAAATGTCTGACCTTCACTAAACACACATTCACAATTTTCTGTTGTATTTATGCTTCCTATGCTTAATTCACAATTTTCTGTTGTATTTATGCTTCCTATGCTTAATGAAAACAATAGTATTAAAGAATTTAAGAATCAGTCTCAATTTTAACTTCTCAAGCTTCCTAAAACATTTAAAATGGTAACTAGAATCTCATGTTTTCTATGCTTAATTTAATTTGGAACAAGGGCTAATGGAAATACAGTGATTTAAGCCAAGATTGCAGGGATTTTGTGATTTCTAAACAATTTAAAGGAGTGGAAGTCTTAGATATTCAGTGTCTGATGTAGTCTGAAGGCTCTTTGCCCTTATGAGATTCTCACACTTTTCCATTAAATGCAAAGAATTTTACTTATTTAAGAATCTGAATCCTCTAAACCTTTCAAAATGAAACATAGTACAAGAGACTTGTGATAGCAAATCTACAAAACAAACAAACAAAAGACTTCATAGAGTTACAGATTTGACAGTACTGAAAATTTGTCATCTGATGCGAATCACACAAATACAAAATGCGCTACATGAGGTCCCAAATTCTTCAGCAAAAAATATCAGTATTTGTTTGGGARCATGTAAGATCCTGGCTGTGGCACAACTCTTCCCTTCCCCTTTCTTTCAAAAATAAAAGCAGCATTATAAACCTTAAGTGATCTGAGTGCAAACTGCTACTAGTGTTTGCTTCCCCATAGCATGCAGTCTTTTAGCTTTTTCTCCCGTTTTTGTCAGCTAACTATCAGATTTATTGCAAACTTGTATCTATGTCATCTTTTTGTGACAGTTTTCATTAGGTGAGATGTGATGTGAGATAACCAGCTGGGCAAAGGCACATCACAGGAAAGTGGAAGCCCTGACTATCGTCATCAGATCCTCTGGGGGATAATAAATCTGAAAAAGAAAGTGGTTCAATTTTTATAGGCTAATATGGCCTTATGAGTTTCAGCATTTTATTTAGATTTAAGTTGGAGTTTTTCTTTCTCCAAGCCTGCTCCAGGACTTAAATTCAAAACCAAAAGCCTTCTCCCTTAAGTTTTGTAGTGTATACTGTGATTCTAAAAATGACGCCTTGCTCATTTTTACAAAGTTAAAAAAAAAGAAGGAAAAAGATTAAAACCAATAAGATGTGATTTGAAAAACACTCATTTTTGATCTAGTTCAAATCCCACTGAATTTAATCCTCATTTATATCCACAGAAAAACTACAGTCATGTCTATATGGATGTATATGATGCAATTCTTGAGAAATTTATGCAAGACAATTGAATTATAGCACTTTGGAATTTGGAAGTATGTTTAAGCTAACATTTTTGCTTATCAAGGATACCATTCACTCCCTCTGCCTCATGGATTAACTCCTCTGGTTAGACTTGACACAGAAATGACCCTTCTATTGCCTTTAATGTAGTTCAGCACTTGAAGTTCATGGTACAAAAGTTGTAAGGCTGACAAGCTAAGTAGTAATATAGATATATAATGTATATACATATATATATTTATTTAAAACAATCTTACAGTACATTTCCAATTAGAGGAAGTCAACAACCCCTGTATTTATTTCATTTGTGGTCAATGAATGGTAGGACTCACTCAAAATTAAGTGCATGCTCAAGGATGAGTTTATCAATTATAGGGCAACAATTGTGAAATGAGCCTAAGACTTTAAAAATAAGATCCCAGATAAGGTGAAATTGATCCCCTAAAAGCATATATTCATGAAGGTGTCAGGCAGACATCTTCAGTGTTTATTCAGGCTCTTTGCTGTCAGTCAGAAGCATGAATGGATCCTGAGCTCAAATTAGCAAGTGATTCTGAGAAAATTGGCGCATCTGCCTGCAGAAGCCTGAAGAAGTTGAAACTGCTGCCTTGGGATGGTAAGGGTTAGAGTTCATATGGAGATACAAGAATTCTTTTATTTTCCTTTATATTTATTATATAAAGTTTATTATAAAAATGTTCAAGTTCAGTCTGAAGACTTGGCAGTATCCATTTTGACAATATAAGAGTTTCTACCATTGTTTTACGACAATAAACACTGATGATAACATAAAGATATTTTTACTAAGAAAGTCCACACAATATGATGCTATTCGCTGCAGTATTTCCTGAGAAGAGTCAAACTTGGCATTTTAGCTATTAGTGTGATAATTGTCTCCAAAAAACAGATGAAGATTCAATTAGGGAAAGTGAATTTTTTTTCCTATTTATTTAGAAGAGCTTTCTCCTCATGTTCTTTTCTAATTTAAAGACCAAAGTAGAAGCTATAGTTTCTCTCATTGCATTAGCAAGCTGATTTTTGTCAATATAGTAAAAATCTGAGTTATGCTATTCATAGGTAGCAAAGTTGATTTCCCTCTGGTCCTAAGCTCTAGCTTAGGACAACTGAATATCCCCATTATGTTAGAGGAGACATTATCCTGTGTCTCCAACACAGAGAAGGCAATSAGTAGAAAGGAGGGGAGATGTAAAAAAAGAAAACCAATCTCCTTTCCACCCCCAAAAAGATGGTTAAAACCCYACTATTTTACTAAATAGTGATTTTATTAAATTCCCTTCTTGCCAGAACTAGCCAACTGCCTTGCTTGCTTGCATCATACAGCTGTCTTTTTAGGCATGACTTRGTTGTCCTCTTCATTTCACAATGTGGTCTTTGGAAGTTGTGAATAAACACAGCTTTGCACATCTTTTTTGGTCCTCTTCCTAAAAGTGATTAATTCAGAAGCTTGGCAGCTCAAGATAAATCACCTTGTTTACCAAGATTCCTTCACAGTTGTTGCCTACTAAAGACCAACTAGATAGAACTATTCATAGGGGAAAAAAAAATACTACGGGACGTAATGGGATGTACAAAAAAAACTTTTCTGCATTTTGCTGTAGAAATGCGCTTGCTTTTCATGAAAAAGGGCCACCACTGCAACCAGTTGGTGTCCCACTTTCTAATAAAAAAGAAATGTATTTGCCATCAAAATGAGGATTAAATAGCCATGCTTATTTGCCATTTTTTTTGTAGCATAGCAGAGTTGCTACAAATAAGATCCAGCTCAGTATAACCAGGAAACTTGTGGCAATAACAACAACAACAACAAAAAACTCCATTCTAAAATGCAAATATCAAAACTTTGTCTCTGAAATGTAAAAATATTTGAACTAAGAAAATGTAAATATTAACACATATAAACTAACCTGACAAACCACAGTKTGTTAGTGTTCCAAGTATGAAGATTTCATCAAATTTCATCAAACACAGATGCTGTCATTGAGAACATACCTTTGTTTATTTCTTTGTTTGTTTGCTTGTTTTTAATATCACAATCATATGGTACATAAAATCAATCCAAAAAGATTTTATTTCATTAAAATTCTAGAAACATTTCCATCACCTCTAAGATCATGATATAGAACACATATATGTGGCAATTTATTCTTAAATAATTGTTCTTGGTTAATTGAGTTCTATTATTTTCCTGGGCGGATGCTGCTATATGCAATGAGTTTGCCTAATTTTGATATGGGTAACTATTCCACCCATTTTATACTTCCTACTGTAATCTAGATTAACTTTTTGAATAGACCAGGCTATACTTTCCAATTTATGACACTTAAATCACATTTAAAGCCTGCAACACAAAGTTTGAAGGGACTGGTAATATCTTTAATTAGTTCAAGAGATAGAACTGGAAGAACTAGATGAACTTTTGGGCAAACATGTCCTTCTTCAGACATCAGGCCAGAAAATCTACCTCTATGTCCTTGTACTATGAACCTCATTTCACTTTTAACCCTAAAATCACTGGTAGAAAAACCCTGCTATACATAAAATTAATTCCTTCTTCACTTAATAATGAAAAAATAAATCCACATTTGAAGATAATGATTTTCATTGTGACATTCGTCCTTTCGTGCTTGTAAATTGCCTGTTGATTTCCTTTGTGGCATACTGATATCTTTTATAGGCTAAGAGAATTTGTTGTGCTTAAAAATACGGTTGCTGTTATGCTTCAATGTCTCTGATGTTCAGGTTTTGAGAACTTTGAAATGTGTTACTTGACTATGGTTAGTTATCTTTTCCTTTTAGTGTACCTTGCAAGAGCTATGACAGAAGAATGAGTCTTAGAGCATAGGATATAAAACAGATTTAAATGCTTAACATTTTCCTTCAGGCATCTGGCTCATCCACTTATATTTAAATATAGTCAAATTCTTGAAATGCTTTAAAGGTTTATATTTGGGAGGAAAAGGCAAAATAAGCATTCCTACAAAAACAAAACAGCATTGCCCATGTCTGCACATTTTATCCTCTTTCCTGCCTCATCTTGATTTTCCTGCTGCTGGAGGAAAAACATTCAGGAGTGTCTTGGAATGGTTCCTAGCCCTTCAGTTTGACATCAGTCTACAAACTAGAATACTGCTGGGGACCTCAYCTCTACTACCATTGGGACTAAACAGTGCTGGTCTGAACAAGAATCAACTTTTTTATATTGCAATATTCACAAGTCCATTGTATACAGCAGGTTTTCTGAAATTTTTTACTAATTAGACACAAGCAACATTACTTTGAAATAGCTTATCTTTCTAGTGCTTTTTTAAGACACTTTTTATTACTCTTCAGTCTTCTTTAAAAAATATTATGTAGATATTTGTCTTCAATGACACATAATTCTTATAAAAATTGTTAAAACAGCTGTGTCAAAGAATAGGTGTTGAATTACATGGAGTACTAAGGTAGCCTCAGGTTCTCATTAACATTGATAGATGTAACATATTCTTGAATCATATATGTTGTGACGGCCACATGTACCCCTGGGCAAATCCTGCRCAGAGGCTATGGGTAAGGTGAATAATCTTTTGTCTCCTAATGTCTGACTGACTCCAGCTCTCTGGTACCAAAGTTAAAATGTTGTTTGTAACTGAATCACACTTTACAAAGCAATCTGGATTAATGTTTATGTCCCATCTGAGCAGGAGATTTGATCAGGCTGTCTTCTGAGCACCCATTGACACTGGTCAACACAGARGGCAACAATTTTCTCATCTCACGTGGTAGGTGAAGTGACACAGATCACTTTGCCAGGATCCTATTTCTCCAGAAGCAAACTTGACTATTATATGAGCTGGGGATTAAAGATATGAAAGGGAAATGGTGTGCAGATCATAGAGCTTTATACTTTATTGCTATGCCTTGGATCTGGAGCAGTTGCTTGATTTTCAGTTAGGATTAGGATTCCAATCCATTAGGATTGGAATGCATCTCTTTTTGCATTGGTTTTTAATTTGAAATATCCTGGAAATAACATTCTTAAAACTCTGTGAATCTTCCTTTTCTGGAAGGATGGAAAATGGAGCAGGACCCTTTTGGCTAAGGGATTTGCTAAGGATATAAAGGAATTTATATGGCATCATTTAATAGCTATTGCCCAGAAGATGTCAATTTTTAGAAGCCACAAATCAGGGTTACAGCATCAAAAACTCCAGAAAACAAATTTTATATTTTATTTTCTGCTTCATTTCAGTTGCATTATTCTGTTGGTCTTCTCTCTTGAAAGCACTCAGGTTTGTGAAGCTCAGAGTTGTCATATTGTGTTCAAGCTCTAACCACAACATCATTTCGAGAAATAAGAAAAGTCCAGACTCCTCCCTTCCCACCCACTACAGGATAGTTCCAATAACTTTTTAGATTAAATCARTACTGGAAAGGGCTTAATCCACCTAACAAAACTTGCCAAAGACAGGRCACTCCATTCAGTCTATTCTCCCAGCTCAGGGGGAATAAGGTTTCCCTTATTTCTGCATTTTAAATGCACTTTCCAACTGGTAGATTTAAACCATGTAAAACTTAATGATTAAACCAAGCCAAACAACTAGGATCGTACTATAGCTGATGGTGTACCCWCTGAAACAAGTATTGAAGATGTGGGAGAATTGCTCTGTACCGATGCACTTGATCTGCCTTTTCTAGAGCAGGAGTAGAGAGAAACCAAAACAAACCTCTAGAGAGCTAAGAACCACTAGTTTTCTTCTGTAGTTTCCAGTCATATGTGTCTCTCCTATGCTAAAGCATTTTCTCTCTTGGAGGAACCTGGTGGCTGGTTTGGGATTTTATTTAATTCATTGGAGTTAGTTGTTTCTCTAGTTTCCTACAAACCTTACTAGATAGTGTAACTGTGCTTACTAACATACATTCACAGATTGGAAATGAGCAGAAATGACCATTCTGATCTTTAAGTCTGACTTCCTGCATAAATCAGGCCAYAAGGCTTTCCTGAACGAGTTTCTATTTCAGCCAAAGAGTTGTTGTTGCCAGTGGCAGAGACTGACATTATCGTTGGTTAAGTTAAGGAAGTTCCACTTCCTTATTCTCTTTTAAAATGTATGTTTAGCCTCATTTAGCCACAGTACATCACTGGTAGCAAAYATATGTATTTTTGTTTTCTCTTTCATTTCTTATTCTTGTTCCTTACCAAAATTTAACCCTATCATATTTGGGTTATTGATGTTTGGCTCTGTAAATCTTTTAGCCACTACACGCACTACTATTTTGATTCTTTAAAAATAAATAAAACCTATCCTTCCACTCCAATTCATGKATTAATTATTCTGATCTTCAATGGAGCAAGGAGTTGTAGATCTTTGTAGAAAATGCAGCTCATGAAATTGCCATACCAGAGCAGACTATGGTTGGACCAGATGCCCGACTCATCTAGAATTTCTCTCTATGTGTCATGAACGTCAGATTTTCAGAGGAATCTACAAAACCACATTTCTATGGACTTAATAGAAATAGAGTTATGTGCCCGTACAGGTGTTATATTCCCAAGGTACTTCTTCATGGGCCATACTAGTTATTCGTTAGCTTAGCTCCTGACAATAATAGATATTTTTTTTTTCTGAAATGATTATTTACTTCTGTTCCATCAAGTTTTGGTTTATATTTTAGCCCTATCATCTAGTTCTTCCCTTCATACCTCCTGGTATGGAGAAAAGTGAGGTATTTAAGCTTGTARTAAAGATCATTGGCAAGTAAGATCCTGGTCCAGTTGCAATTAGACAAAATTTTCCCATTGACTTAATTCCCATGATCTTTCTGAGMCAAAGGTTTCACTGGTTCTTCCAACAGAAGAATCTTTCTTCCTATTAGCAGAAATCTGAGAATGCTGCATCTGAATTAATATCAAATTCCTGTGTGTCCCTGAAAATCTTGTTGGAAAATGGGAACAGGTTGTCCGCAGGGCTGTGGAATCTCCTCCATCTTTGGAGATACGCAAAACTCAACAGTGCACAGTCTTGAACAACTTACTCTAACTTTGAAGTTGGTTCTGCTTTGAGCAAGATATTGGACCAGAAGACTTCCAGACATCCCTTCTAATGTCCTATGATTCTACTTTTCCAYAGTGCTTTCTTAGGACCAGATCTCCTAAGTTTCTGCTTTCACTGTCTGAGGATTCTATAGTCATACAACAATGTATACCTAGAAAAGAAGTACAGCATATGAAATGATTGAGTTGTCCCTCATATATCAGATATAAGAAGTATTGTTCTTGAAGGTGTTACTTCAGGAAAATACAGAAAACCTAATCTTTAGGTTTGAAATATAAWGGTTTTGGTATTGAAATATAATGGTAGGAAGACAAATTTAAATTCATGGATGAGGGCAAAGCTATCATATAATATCTTATGATAGTCCTGCATGGAAAAAAGATAGTCTTGTGAATCTGTGTGATGTTCTTTTCCCATGATTAATAAGACGTCAGAAATAGTGAAGAGGCTTCACTGACATTTAAAAAAAATATATATTTTTCCTATCTCCAATAATGGGAAAGTACAAACAAATAAGAGTTCCTGGTAATATAAGAAAGATTTAGATTAAATGTCCTAAATTTAGAAGTAAGCTAAAGCAAGGCTGTATTTCATTTGATGAACAAAGAGATTTTATGGGTCAGCCATTTCCATGGTTAGCTTCAAGCCACCTGGGAGCTGAGCCCCAAGAGCTCAGCTTCAGCTGTGTCCTCACAACTCCCGGAGGAAAGGGAGCTCAGGCGCCGCTCCAGAAAGGCCCAGTTGTGCACTCGTAAAGTGGCTGTTGAGCAAAGATGACTGTGCTGTGTTTTTTTCCCTATTCAGATTTATTTTTTTACGCTTTTCAACCTTGCAAAAACATTTCTTGTCTTTCTTCTCTTGGGATTTTCAGTGTTTTGCGGAACCTATTCAACTGCTCCATGTTTCCATGTATTTTCTTGACACCTGTTAAAGCAAGCGGGATATTATTACCCACCAAATAATACAAGTAACTGACTGAATCTTGCAGCTGAAAGTAGATGTATATAATGAAATACATGGAAGAAAATAAACTATGCCACTAAAACTGTCAGATGGTGGACTCTAGCTTTTCAGGCTGACATAGGGATATTCAGGACCCTGGGTTCTGGAAACCAGGTTTCAGAAAATTGACTTAGGAGCCATTTTGTCATGAATGACTCATATTTGTTTCATGCCCAGGAAATTTGAGACGGGGTAGCTGGCTGTCAGCCCATCATGTATCTCTTGGAATACAGAAGAAAAATAGCTCTATTATCACTATAACAAGTCAAACCTAAAGGTGTACTGCTTGCTGTTAAGCCTTTATGAGAAATAAATTGCTTTTAAATTCTCCTTTAGGCCATCTCTGATCCTAGAAGACAGGTAGAATCACTTTCCAGTAGGAATAACTGAGAAGGAAAGGCATCCTYGAGTAAGGATTGTTTATTCAGCTTTACAGTAAGTTTTTGTTTTTGTTTCCTCCCATTCCTAAGGCATGGCTGAGCAGCTTTCCCCCCAAGGAACATAACTGAAGATGGCTTATAGCAAATATTTTTCATTTCYAAAGGTACTAGAGGTCAAGGAAGGATGAGGGGCCAAGCTACTAATCAGTTTTATGTAGGAGGGCTATTGTAGCTTTGATGAAATCAGTAGAGATTTTTACAGATCTCTGGACTTCATTACTTTGTGATCTCAGCATAAAACACCAGATAGTGAGTATATACCCTGAAGAATGTACAGCTTTGCAAACCTCAATATAAAAATGAGTAAGATACTCATTTCTGAGTGTAAAATAAGGTACTGAAAAGCAGCTTCTTCATGGAAAACAGTGAACATTGAGATAAAGACATAAAAGTAAAATCACAAATATTCCTCATACAAACATAATGTAAATATCAATCTTTTCAATCAGTTCCTAAATTTTGAGTGTAATCTACTTCAATGAGTCTTTAATGGCTGGATATAGCGAATAAGTTCTTAGATTTCTTAGAAGGTTCTGCTTTTTCAGCTTCTGGTTTTCACGTTCCTAAGGATTCTTTGATGGGTGCATGCAACAAACTATGTGGGATGCTGTTTGCTCTGGGCAAATTTCCTATTCACTTTTTTTGGCCTGAGAATTACTTAAGTACAGTGTTTATGATACTATATTAGCTGCTTCCTAAAGGTTCACCTATATTGTTTTAAAGTACCATCTCAAGCCTGTGTTTTGGCCCAGTTGTTTTCAGGCAGCTGCTTTGGACAGACTTCATGCTCTGGAACTCACTGTTAGTAGAGGCCCTTGTGCATCCAAATCTGCAGGTGGCCATGCTGGTTTCCCCAATCTTCTGTGAAATATCCCATGATGTTGTGAGTCAACATCTGGCAGATAACTTGGCTGGGCTCCTTCCTAGCAGGGTCTGAAATGTCATGAAGTGTGGATGGATGGGCAGATGGATGACAGATGTTGTCTTGCTGGCAAACTGGATGCATAAAGYATGGCTTGGCTTATTTTTGGACGTCTGCTCTGTAAAACAGTGTCAATATAGCCTTTCAGCCTTTTCTGKCATTTCTTCAATCATTTGCTGCCTCAATATCAGTTCTCAACACACATTTTTGTCTACTCTCCTCGTTTCTGACCCCTCAGGTTGTTACTTTTATGAATGAATGTTACAGTTTTCATCATGTATTGGGTTAAGTTCTCCAGTCAGTTGCGAATGCAATGGGTTACAAACAGTGGTGATAAAAGTATTACAGCATTAAAAAGCTAATCTGATTCCAGATATTTTGAAACCTTCCATTTGTGCCAAGACAATTGGTCACATGTGAAATGCAAGGAAGTCATGGTCAGGGACAGGGTACTAGCGAAATATAGCATGTTGGGACAACTATTTGTAGAACAGAGTATGTCCATGAAGCTTCTTTATATACTTTATATTGCACTCTATATAAATATAACCTATCATATCTGTATATCTCCTATGTATACTCTATTTATCCTGTATATTCTTTATATAAATATACACATAATTGCAAGCCTTTAAATTAACTCCAGTTTCTCTAGGTATGAAATCGGTTATTTTGGTTTCTTCCATTTCACTTGAAAGAGTGTTCTTTAATAATATGACTTTACTCTTAATGAGTGCAGTCATCCTAAACTCATGCCAGAAAAAACATTGTACAATAGTCCTCTATCATGTGTTACATTCATTATCTGACTGTAAGACTGCACTCCTCCATACAATTACATTGGGGTCGAACATAAAAATGTGTAAATGTGTGTACTTGTAATAGGAATGCGCTTTGATGGTTAGATCTCTTTAAACAAAGACAGGAATTATCTCATTCATTTTGCCAGATCTTGATCTCTCCTTGAAACAGAGCAGCATCTAGCAGAGCATATCCATGGCAGCTATCATAATAAACTCTATCTAAAACAGTAAGACAGTCTTCAAGGTCCGCTCAGAATTTGAATAAAAGGATAAGCAGCTGGAGACAACAATGAGCAACAATAATTAACTATAAGACAAACAAATTAAAAATATACAGCAAAGGCAGTCATAATATGACAAATCAACTGCAAATGTTCAGTGCATTTCTTTTAAAAATAGAACATAAATTAGAAAAGCATATTTTTTGTCTTGTTTTACTACCCTGCACATTTGTAGTTGATTTCTATGTGCTGAGGTTGTTCTTAATTTAATTGAATAGGATATGTGTTTTCCTAGAGTTGTCCAATGCCCTGGCAAGGGCAGAAGGGTTGGTCGGTGTGACGGATATGCTCCTTTCCCAGCTCAACCTGGCCTGTACCTTACATGCAGCCCCGTTCAGTTGATAACCACCATCAATTTATCTAATCCTGGTAGGCGCCACCATTCTGATTTCTTCTGCCACTCAGACTCAACACAGCAGTCCTGAAGGCTGCATCTGACGGGGAGATAAGGCTAATACACTAGCCRATGGGCCTCTGAAATGAAAGAATGACTATAAGTCAATCATCTTATCCTATAAATACAGRGACAGCCCGAGAGCTCCTTGAGCTCTCCTGGCATGGCAGCAGGCTGCACATCAGGATCTCCCCTTGAGCAGGGACGCCTCTCAAGGTTACCCCTCAAGGTTGAGAGATGCCTTTCCACAACAGATTCGTGGTGAGTGAACATAGTGCGCTCTCTTTCTTTAACTTTACTTCGTAACTGTGCACAGAAACCCTTAGTCATAAACCGTTGACCAGGTCTGGAACTAGGATTGGATCCAGCCGCACCCAGACTCCTCTCAGAAGGAGCCTGGAAAGCAAGGGGGTCCTTTCTGAACCTCGTGACCCAACGGGAGGGTATCCCAAGATAATCGTGTAYTATCTTGAGCCTCCATGCAGTGAATAATAAGCGACCTTGCCATAGAATCTCGTGAAATCATTGTCCGTATTAATAAATCCTGTTATTATTTCTTTCATACGAGTGAAGTGCATTTTGTCACTCACCTCCTCACCCCCGCCACCTCTCGTTCCGTGACAGTCGGKCAGGAAGGCTAAAGAGCTGAGAGTTGGTGTACACAGGTGTACATTGAAAAACGAGGTGAGAGGAAACAGTCCATGAGATGGGATGTATGGCACATTGTTCCGATGAAACAGATATTGCTCTAAGGCCAGCACCAGATGAATAAGCCTGCAAGGTCTTGAGTGCAAAGGAATCAGAAATACCGAGGGCAATGAAGTCAGTTAACAAGTTACTGATTCAAAGGACATTTTTCTCTGGATCTGAAATTGGTAGCTGTGTGCAGCCTGAAAGGAGGAAAGATTTCCTTCCTACTTGCACTTGCTCTGAGTATTCATTTACCAGACTTCATGTCTGCAAAGGGGATTTGATTAAGTCTTTCATACATCTCATAGAAAGGTAACTGTGTTAACAGCTGACACTGAATATTCTCTATTAGGCCAAATTCTGTCCTGATTGACACCTAAGGTTTCTTATGAAAAGATCATTTAATGAAAGAATTCAACCCACTTCCCATAGTCTATATTTATACTAGTAAATTGAACCATACCAAGGAAAATTTCTGTTTACAGAAGTAATCTCATCTGCACTTATACTTTGTTACAATGATTCCTGGAGCAGTGTTGGCCTGGGCCAATTAGCGCCATCCCAACACATTTTTAGGCATAAAGCAGGAGGAGTTAGAATGGACTAGGGATGACTCCAAGGAGAAAGCTTGGAAATGGCCCTCATGTTTTGCAATAGGAGAGTTACTTAGTATGGATGAGCTTCTCTGGGCTCAGTGGCCTTGGTAGCAGAGAATGGTCCAAGGCATACTTAATTCTCTACTGCCAACGTAGCCATGGAATCCAAGAACAACAAGAACAACGAAGTCCTTCACATTGAGGAAGAATCAGTTGCCAGTCTGGGTAGAAGCTAAAACACTATCAGTAAAATGGTGGTGGAATCCATCCCGACACAAAACAACCAAAAAAATCAATAACAACAACAAAAAAGGCCCTTGTGTGTATTTTTAGTTTTTTAGTCACCCTTTACAATTCAGTAACTATTCCCACTGGCAGGTTTACATTGGATCGGCCGTATTCTTTTCCCTCACTTTAATACAATGCTTGAAACTGCAGACCACCTATCCTTTGTGAATCTCTGATTCTGGCTTCTCTCTTGTAATCTCATGAATTAATTAACAAAATATCTCCTTGTAAAGCAGGCATTACTGAGTCTTATTTTGCATACTTGCAAGAAAGTACCGCAAATTAAAGACCAGGCTGGGAATTCAGGAATCCAGTTATCCCTGCTGTCTGAWTGCTTGTTGGCAAATGGGGAGATAATAAAGGTATTTCATGCCAGTTCTACATAAGGAATACAATCCTCATATTTTGGATCCTATATGTCCGCTTCACATTCACAGGGACAATATTTTCACCAGCATTTGTTTGCCATGTCAAGGATTGAGATGCTCACTGAAAGCATCAGTCAGACTAGCGCATTTTAGTGAGCTGGGTGAAAACACTTCTTTTTCAGGCTACTTGCAAATTCTTGCAGACTGCAGTATGCACAAGCTACACTCATGCCAAGATTTGCAACTTTTGCCTAAGTTCATATGTCTAGAAACATTAATTGCTTTATGTTTGAAAGAAAGCTGAAATTCTCCCCTGATCATCAGATTCCTTTTGCTGGAGCGGCAGCGCAGCACGGCACGGGGCCCCCCTGCCTCTCTCCTGATATGGCCCAATACAGCCTCCTCTGCCAAGAGATAATGAAGGCATTTAAAACTATCAAACATCATTTGCAGAATGCTCCTCTAGGAAAGAGGCTGATGGGATCCTCAGGACTCAGCAGAYGGCGAGCGAGGATCAGGCAGTACTCCCATTCCCATCATCTGGAGCAGAGGGGCAGCAAGGGTGGTAGCTGATAGTTCCTCGCTGCTGCCTGGGCAAGGAGAAGGGCATGTCCATAAAGTGGAAAGGAGGGTTGGAGGGATGGCTCCTCAGTCTGGAAACTAAGATGAAAGAAAAAAAATGAGTTGCAAGCACACGCCCAGTCTGCCTACAGCCCTTTGGGAGGACACTAGTTATGCGATACCTCGCAAAMCCCAGCAACAGGCCACATTTGGGGCTTCTGAATGTCCCTAATGATACAGACCAATCAAGGAATTCATTCTTGCTCCATCCTCATCCTTCACACACCCTAACAGCAAAAGGTTGTCTTTTTAGGACTGAGTCTGACTTGCGTGACTTCGGTTAGAAGGGCCCGGTGTGTTGCGAATTTGTTGAAGTGTGCTTAAAGACATGTTGGCATGTCACGCTGTTAAATGAAAAATGCATTTTACTGCCGTGCTGCAGGGGAGCCTTAAAGAAGAGCAGTCAATCTCAATTAATGTGAAAAGAATCTGGCCGTGTGTATACTGAAAAGGGTTTGCTTTCTGCCATCAAAGTGCTTCCCAGCTGGATGTTGTTAATAAATAATCGTCTGGTTTCACTTACTGCCTTAAGTTCAAAATATTCATGTTTTATGGATAGTCCAAAAAAGCACAAAGCAGGAAGATCTGAGTTACCATTCCTGGATATTACAAGTCATTTTATAAAACCTGGTGATATAGAAGATAATTGCTATGGTCATACATGAAAGGCTTCTTTAGCTGCTGCCTCCACTTACAGGGCCTCTTTTTAAAGTTTTACAAAATGTTTGTCATGTCCCTGGCTTTAGGAACTGAAACCTGCAGAATATCTTTGTCAAAACTAGTTTGATGTTTCTTCTCCTATAAGTATCTCTTGATGCAATATAATGATTTATTTATTAATCCTTTTATTTAGAAAACAATTTCTCTTGTGTAAAAAAATACTRTGTTTTACGGCCATATATTTTATTTAAATGGAGGCTGTGTATKGTAGCACACCAAATCTATTTGTTCTCTTTAAGCTTACTCCAATCTAAGCAGGAAAATAGATATAATGCAATTAGCACTGCTCTATTTAACTACATTTTACACATATGCATAAATTCTATTTATATTCTAGAGCCTATGTGCTTTGAAAATCAGCTTTCATCACGGCTATTTTATCCAAAGATGCTGAAAAGATTCAGATGCTCAAGTCTCATTTTCTTTTCTCCATTTCCAGTGCAGAAAAGACTGGGAAGTGTTTAACAGAGGGATAACCTCAGAAATGTTATGCTCACTCTTGTCTGCTGTTAGACTCCACGACTTCTGGAAATGCAATGAATTTGCACATGGTTGATGTTTCCAAGGTTTTATTCTGAGAGTCTTGAGCAATGTCTTTATTCCTCCCTTTTTAATATTCCAAGACTTACTTTCTGGAGAGCTAGCTTTCCAATTGGCTWTTTACAATCAATCATAAGAGTCTCACAGACTCCCTGTTTGCACCTCAGTATCTAAGAGAGAAATTAAAAGCTTGATTTTATCGACTGAGATTAGAACTCTGCATAGTTTTCATTTCAGCTCAAAGTTCATTTAAATCAGACCCAGCCTTGGGCATCTGAGCTATAAAAACTTCTTCATTTGTGACCTCACAGATTTTTGAAGAGATGAAAAAATTATTTGAGCCTCAACTTGGCCATGCTAATTGCCTGCCTTTAACAGGGTAACCTTTTTATTGACTTTGGTAGTCAAGACTAGGGCTTTTGCTCCAACTTCTTGAAAGAGTATCACCCATAACACCAAATTAAAGACTAAGGATCTCTTGGAAATGGACTAGAGCAGAAGCAGAGCTCCGTAGTGCCAGATGGACATGCCTTGAAAATAAGATTCATCATAGGTAGCAAAGTGCTTAAGCTAATTAATCTGTCTCTTTGCTGTATTTCAGCAACTATCTGTAGTCCTGAGTCAAGCACCTGCTTGAATGAGACAATTCAGCCATCCACTTGGAAATGGAGACTTCACTCATATGAAGAGGTAAGGCTTGATATTGCCATCACCTTAGATATAATATGCCAGTGGTGAAGACACTTGTTCAAGACATCAGACCTTTAGATTTAACACTTTCCATGAGAATGTGGAAATCTTGGAATTAGAGGCCATTCTGACCACAACACAGTACACCTCATTTGTGGGAATTTCACCCTCAATATAAAGGGAGATAGACATAGTGTAATAACATAGCTAAGTCGATTCCATGGAGAAAGTCATTGTCCTCTCCTGGGACTGGACCTAGGCCTTCGTGTGAAGCTTATTCATGAACTCCAGGCTGGGTAGTGGTCCCAGGGRCAGCCTCTGTGGAGAGAACAGCAGCAACTCTGGCACTTCTTGGACATCTGCAGACCTTGCTGGGGAAGAGGAGCTGTGCATCCCCTGCATGGACTGAGACACCTCGTTTTTCCTAAGCTAAATGCTAGATTTCAAGGTACTATTTTTGATCAGCCCTATATTATATAGCAATTTGATTTAAAGAGATAGCTTGCTTGGTTTTAAAATCATAGAAGCTCCAATAAAAATATTTTTGAGAGAAATTAAGAGTTTTGTTGGAATTATATACCTGGACCTGGCTTTTACGGTATGGATAAAATACCCATGTACTGAACTTGGTCTGCAATAGTTTATATCAAGTTAATGGAAAAATGTTACTGTTTGGTAAGATTACCTGATAACCAAAACGTACTTTTGAGGTAATATCAAGGAGTTAATTTATTATTATGGCTGAAAAGTTTTGAGGGATCATGTCATTAAAATTCCTGTCTTGCAGAAAAGAACAGAATTTTGCCTCAGTCAGGAAGCAAGAACAAAATTCATAGTTAATTTCAACTATAAGCTTTCAGATACTCAGAAAATGGGTATTTTTTAACTAAATATTTATCTCAGAAATATGTATCTCAAGAATAATTAAAAAATACAGGTTTTGTACATTGCTTTCTCTGAATAAAACCTTATCTTTAATATATTGTTTTCCAAAATTTTTCTGCCACAAGTCATTCTTGTGTGAAATGAACTCTGATATAATTTTTACTCCTTCTGATAAATTTTAATAGTTTTAGGGTTTCCTTTTTTTTTAATAATAGAAATGTGTAAGACTGTTAGCAAAAGATAGGGTCATTTACTTGTGGTTTAGCATATGAAATGAGCTGGTGGTCTCAACTTACTCCCTGTTAGAAAAGGGTTGTCACTTAAGGCAATTAAAAACTGGCATCTTTCACAAAGACTGTATTCAGTTCTACAAGTTAACAAATGAAGTCTAAAATTCTAGTAATTTCAATCATTCTCTACATCAATTTCAGTTTGTCATATTCATATGCAGTAAAAAAAGTTTGATTACTTTGAAAATACTCATTGCTGACTACTCTAATTTTTAATATTATTTCTTTCCAGCTTATCTAGAGCCTTTTTGTTAYGGAAACAAGTAAGTATGATAACATATGATAAAGAATGAGAAAAAGTTGTACATGATGTATGTGCCTGAATTAAATGGTGTACATTTTGAATGGAGAACTATTACACCCATTTTTACAAATCAGGCTGAGGAAGTATAGCTCATTTATTAAAAAAAAAACCTGCCAATCATATAACTAATTCATAGAAGCAGTAGGCAATTAGCATATGTAAAAAAGTATTTGTAGGATAAGTAGCTTAATGTGAATATCTCTCCTACAATAGTAGGAGAGTAAAATATATAGACTTTTCTYGTTGAGAGCTCGTATTTTTTTGCCAGAGTCTAGAGCTGACATTGTTTTCCCTCAAAAGTAATTTTGCATATTACCTTCAATAAATGTAATTTCATTGAAATACTAAAATTTGAACCATATTTTCCATTCAGACTATATTATCTTTTAGCTGTTGAACTCGAGGCGGCCAGGAGTTCACAGATCTGCCATAATGTGATTCTTAGCTTAACTGAAAGAATATCCCTTTTCTTCATTCTTATGGTTGTATAGTGTCTCTGTATGTGTTGTCTCCATAAAGTAATATTTGAAAGAAGTTAGGTGTTTTGCGCTTTTGTATCTTCTGTTTTTTATGAGATTGAATGGGAGGAAAGAGATCTACTAGCATAATTATTTTATAACCAAAAGGAAAGAGATTGTTTCATAAATCTGTGTTAAAAATGAATAAATTCATGGTTTTAGGGAATTCTCAATTTGTTTATAAGAAACAGATCTTTGTTTTATTTAAGAACATATGAATCTTCAGCTATCAGCTATCTTCAGCTGATATTATATATATATATCATATGATATCATAGCTGATATCATATATATATTATCACATATATATATATGATAAATATAGTGTTTTAACATGACATCATTTACCATGACTCTTCTAATCATAGATTCAAATGGCCTCGRTTCCATTAGTCTCTGTTTTTCTTATGTTTATCAATTCTTAATTATATTTAGGATAAGCAGATTAGCATTTTTTATTCACAGGTTATAAAAACACTGTAAGAGTCATGATAAATGGTCACACAGGGATTCTGTTACAGAATAAGAAAGAAAATACAAATCTGATTCACAGACAAAATCTGCTTGCACTGTAAGACCAGTTTTCTCCTCACAACATCATTTTGAATTTATATCAATAATGATTCCAAATGTAGTGATGTTGCCACAGATAGTTTAGGCAGGTAAAACTGATCTGATTCATTTTCATCTTCACAGGGCAGGTATATAACTACTTACCCTTGTAGAAATGTCCTTTACATCTACATTTATTAAAGAAATATATATACAATATCACCTCAGATCAAAATATTTCTCTGGTTTGATTTATTTTATGGAAATGAATGGAATTCTACTTTTGCCAAATGCATCTTAACTCAAACCAGCACCTGTTCCTTTAAATCAACCAGTAATCCTTGATATAACTTAAACAAGAAGACTTGTCTTTGAGAAGGACACACTGAGGAGAGTGATAAATCCTTCAGCACACCATATAATATTGTGTTTCTGTCCGTATATTGATCATTTCCTTCATAGGCTTCTAAGTCAGTTATGAGTCAAGTGGGCTATACTGATTAGCTCAGCTTGAAAGGTCAAAGATATTAAACTTAGAATAAATCCTATCTCTTTTTAGTTAATAATGTCTAGCTGATGAGTACATCTGTTCTTTTTTTCTTTCTTACCTTGCTTACCATGGTACAGTACATTTTTATTTTTTAAGAGTTTTATTAAGCCAGTTTTTTAACTATCCATGCCATAGAAAAGTCATGATACATATCTTCAGCTACTTCCTTGTATCTAGGTGAAAAAAATGAAGTAATTCATGGTTAGACTTCCTGGGCTCTAGGAAGAGGCAAAATGGTCTCCCCAGGGCGTTTAGAGAGGCAAGGTTTTTCTGTGCGGAGGAAGACAAAATAGCCATGACTTTCATCTGGCTTTGTCTATACTCTATCTTTTACAGAATTGCTAATGTATCACATAGATGACTTCATGTCCCTATGTGAAGGCTGCTGCTAGAACAGTGGTGGTATCCTCTTTCCCTGGCAGAAATAGCAGCCAGAGAGGCCATTTATCCTACAGATCTGATAAAAAATACAGCTCGAAACTGCAATTTCAGTCCTGTTCACAWGACTATCTTCTATAATGAGCTGTCCTTGTTCTTGGACTTCTTACCATGAAGAAAGGGGAAGAACTGAGATGGATGAATCTAAGCTGAGAAATCCTGTTCTGTTTTCAGAGAACCTGGGGTTCATGCATACTCAAAGTGCCATGGGCTGTACCTCTTCTTCCAGCTCCTTCTAGGAGATTGTCCTGGCCAGGACCTATCTGGTCATTCATGCCTTGACTGGGGATCTTGGCAGATGTCCTGGCTTCTTTTCCCTGGAAGTTTGCCTGTAGGAAAAGGGAAGTGTGGAGTCTCCAGAACTAGGATCCCACCAGAGTCCTGCACTACGCACAACTCCACAATTCCCTTCCGCTACAGGTGAACACATAACAAAATCCCAAACCATCAGTTAGTACTTCCGTCATTTCTACTACGTATGGCAGCAACAAGTCTGACTCTTCCATTTTTTCTTAGGATAACAGCAGGCAGCCTACAGCCCTTGCTTGTGGAAGGAAAATATATGATTTTAAGAAGCCTAGGTTCTGACTAGCTGTAATACTTCTCCATAAAAGCTGCTATATAGAGAGACCAGACAGWCCAGGTTCAGATTCCCTAAGCTTTTCATTTATCCAATACTAGCTAAATGAAAATGTTTTATTTGCTTTATTAATCATGCTTAATTAATAGAACATGATTAATAATGCTGTATTAATCATGTTTGTTTTTAAACATTCTCTCAATAGCATAGGACAGGCATCTTAAAACTACTTTTCCCAATTTTCTGGCATTAATTATGTGCAGAAGTGAAAATATACATTTCTATGACTTTTTCAAAGTCTTACCATATATCAGTAAGTCAAGCTGTAACACATACCATATGCTATATGACTAAGTGAGCACCTCACTGAGAACAGAAAATTGCAAGGATGTTGCAGAAGCAGGTAGGCATAAAACATTTAACAATGTATGAACTGAAAGGAATGGATCTTCTAGACTTGAACATATGATCCCACATGGGCTTAAATGTTATTGGTAAGTATGTAAGTTAGCAGTATGTTTTTGAGACATTTTGAACTAGTAAGAATGGTTTAAAGTGGAAGAAAATCTGTAGAATTGAGAGGGGTTCATCTCAGCCATGGGTTGTGAAGTTCTAATGACCCATTTCTGCAACTTCACTCTTTCAGGGGAAGGAAATAAACCAATGCATTAGAGTCAAAGTCTCCTTTGTGAGACACCACTGCAAATTCTTTGTTCTTGTGTTATTCAGTGCCATATACTATTAAGCCCTTTCAGCATATGATGCCACTGGACCCAGAACAGGAACTGTGTTGTCCCTATGCCCTGAAAGCATCGCTGATGAGGCCTAGGGCCTCAGTCCCAGGGCAAAATCAACTGCCCAAAGGGAATAGGCTTGTTAGTGAGCTCTGTCCCCAAGCTCAGCAGTTCCTTCTTCCCTGAGACCTCTCTGGTCCTTTATGATGTCAGGGATTGCATCTTGCTTTGGATAAGTGGACAGTGAGGTAAATTGAAAACTGGATGGATGGCAGAGCTCAGATGGTGGTGATAAATGGAGCTGAGTCCAGTTGGAGGCCTGTGGCCAGTGGTGTCCCGTAGAGATCAGTACTGGGCCCGATATTGCTCAACTTGTTCATCAATGACTTGGATGAGGCCACAGAGGGCACCCTGATCAAGTGGGTGGAGTGGCTGACACTCCGGAGGGCTGTGCTGCCGTTCAAAGGGACCTGGAAAGGCTGGGAGTTGGGCAGAGATGAACCTCATGAGATTCAACAAGGACAAGGTCCTGAGGGTCCAGCACTTGGGCATCAGTACAGATTAGGGGTTGACCTACTGGAAAGCAGCTCTGCAGAGAGAGATTTGTTTAACCTTGAGGCAGCAATGTGCCCTCGTGGCCAAGAAGGCCAACGGGATCCTGGCCTGCATCAGSAGSAGTGTTGCCAGCAGGTCGAGGGAGGGGATCCTGCCCCTATACTCAGCTCTGGTGAGGTTACACTTAGAGTAGTGGGGGCAGTTCTGGGCTCCCCAGTATAAGAGGGATGTGGAGCTTCTAGAGAGGGTCCAGTGGAGAGCAACAAAGATGTTTAAAGGACTGGAGCTTCTGTCTTATGAGGAAAGACTAATCGAGCTAGGCCTGTTTTGCCTGGAGAAGACTGAGAGGAGATCTGATCAATATGTATAAGTACCTGAGGGGAGAATGTAGGGAGGATGAGGCCAAACTCTTCTCAGTGGTGGTCAGTGATAGGACAACGGGTAATGGGTACAAGTTGAAACACAGGAAGTTCCATCTGCTTGTGAGGAAGAACTTTCCTGTGAGGGTGACAGAGCAGTGGAACAGGCTGCCCAGGATGGTTATGGAGTCTCCTTCTCTGGAGATCTTCCAAACCCACTTGGATGCAACCCTGTGCTATGTGCTGTAGGTGTCCCTGCTGGAGCAGGGGAGATTGGACTAGATCATCTCTAGAAGTCCCTTCCAACCTCAGTCATTCTGTGATTCTGTGATTTTGTGAAAGAYGAGGATGAAGTAAGTTGAATTTTGTAAACGTTGAAGAGAGAAGGGAGCAGTTGGCCATATGCAGGAAGAGAAAGCAATGAAAAGCATAAATTCCAGGAGGAAAATGTAAAAGTGTAAAAAGGGACTATGAAATAAATTTATATTCGATTTAGAGGTAGAGCTTGGCCTGAATTCTAAAGTTCAGGAATGGTTTGCTCTTTTCTCTGAACTAATCAACTTTTTGTGTCTCTATGGTGAAGATAATATTTTAACAGTTTTGGAGTGAGTCTATTCCTAGTGCAGAAGGCAGAACCACTGCTTGTGAAACTGCTTCTACTTGTGGTGCTGAAGTGTTCCTCTTCTTCCACATCTTTTATGTGAAGACTGGGATTTTCAAAACCATGCGGAGCTGGCTTGCCTCTCCTCCCAAAAGTCCCAGGGAGTGCTGGAACCCACATCTGTGGTTAGCCTGAGACACATAAGGACTTTGGAAATTGTGTATAACAGCACAGTTTTCCCTATGAATCAAAACCAAATGTAGTGCCCTGAGAAACATCTGAAAGGTTGGAGAGATCTTGTATGCCAGAACTGAGTGTCACTTAGAAGCAGTAGGTAAAATATGACTCTGCTCCTCTTTTCTCACCAGGAGCACAGAAGGACTGGCAGGCTCTTCCATGCATTGTGAAAGAAATCACGACCCCATTGACGTTAATGGGAGTCTTGCCACTGGCCGAGATGTAGCCAGGATTTTACCCTCTGTGTGCGCATATAATTCGGAACTGGAGATGCACTGAATACTTTCTCCTTTTTATTACCCGGAATCCCTCCTAATGCCTTTGTCCTGTTCTTTCTCGGCATAACTTTCCAATTCACATTTTTTCCTGTGGCTATTAAAGTTTCCTATCATCACACCATTTATATTTATATTTATATTAATTTGTAGTCCATTCTGTCATTTACTGAAAAAAGAATTCACAAGTAAACACAAAATGTTGTAAACTTTTTTTAGGTTGAAGATCATCTGAAAAGCATTCAATCTCAGAAGACCACCCAACACAACTGAAAGCAAACAGCTAGAAAGATTGTCTCAAACTCCTGATGCAGGTTGAAGCACATAGAATAATTTGAGTAAAATGCTGGGATTGGGTGGTCCACTCCCATCTCCCCCTGCCCACGACAAACTATTGCAGCTATAAAAAGTAACAAAAAAATCAAGAAAGCCATTTCTTCCTCCTGCATGGTCTGTCCAGTTGAAATACAAGTATGRAATCAGAAGTATTAAATTGCAGTTGAGCAATTGTTTCTTTCTTCCTCTTATTCATTTGGTACAAATTAACATGTTATTATAGGAATCTCAGATGTCTCAGGGACGAAGGTCACTTATGAAAAATAATCATCAGGAAGAAGAGAGATGAGCTTCCCTGAGACACACTGAAATTTTTAGGGATAAAGATTGTTTTTGAGTCCAGGAGAATAAATTTTGATGTTATTTTCTGGAATATGTTAGTCATTTTTCAAGAACAAATATTTTCATCACAGATATATTCATGAATAAATGGTATTCATCATCTGGCCATTTATAAATGGAAAAGACCTATTCATACTCTTGTTAAAGGCAATACTTGAAGTCTATTATGCAGTTTCTGAGACTGATTCTATTGTTGTGTGCATCTCACATCTACTCTCTTTGAAAAGTAGGAGATGAAATGAGATAAGGACTCTTTATTTATTATTGTTTATTTAGCCAGACCCAAGGGATGTTCAAGGCCTTCCCTTTGCTATTGTTTCTTAGTCATAGGGACAAACAAATAAAAAAAGCAACAACAACAAAATCAAAACTGTTGCATGCATCTATTATAGACTACTTTCTTGAGTTGCAAGATCCAAGAAATAATTTAGGTCACSTTTATCTCAAAATGCCATAAATAAATGTCATGAATGAATAAATGTGATGAATAAATGCCATGAATAAATTGCTACAGGTAATAGACCATGCAGTACTATTATCAGTCTTCTAAATCATCAAGACTCCCTTACTTATGGCTTTAACACTGTGAGACCAAAGACTTCTAGAGGAAAATATAGTAAATTAATAAATTAGTAAATAATAAAATTTATTAATTATATTAATAGAATATAGCACATTAATATAATCTTTTGTTCTGAAGGAATCTGTATAAATTAATTATTTGCTGGAATAATTTAAAAATATTTGGTAATAACTTCACAGAATCACAGAATCAGAGAATCACAGAATCAGAGAATCACAGAATAGTTAAGGTTGGAAGGGACCTCTAGAGATCATCTMGTCCAACCTTCCTGCTCAAGCAGGGACACCTAGAGCAGGTGGCACAGGGTGGCATCCAGGTAGGATGCCAACTTCAGTGCCTTTAAAAGTAAAATAATATTTTAAAGATATTCAAAATAATTTCTATAAAGTTCTRAAGTTTTATAGTTTCTATAAAGTAATAGAATGCATTTCATTGTTYTCTATACATATATTTATTAGAATAGTCCTAAGTGAAAATGAATTTCCAGAGGGAAGAAAAATCCATGAAAGTTTAAATCTAGAAAAGACTTGTGTGCTGGCTGAATATCCTGAGTGAAGAGAATCTTAAAGGCAAGGAAAGTTACCTTGTTTACTTCCTATCCAACTTGTTTACTGATCTGACCTAAAAGAAATGGGATGCCTCAAATACTTCCTTTAAAATATGTGTTGTCCTTATCTCATCCTAGGATTTGAAGCATTAACTACCACATAAGGTACCCTGAAGATATGTTTAGCATATGGATCAAGCCAAATACTTCTGCAATATGTTGATCAACTACTGTTTTTCTTCAGAAAAGAAAAAGAAGGAAAGAAGAAAGAAAGGAGGAGGGAAGCAGGGAAGTAAAGAAGGAAGGAATAAAAGAAGGAAGGAAAGAAAGAAAGGGAGAAGGAAGAAAGGAAGGAAATTAAAAATCTTTTGAGCATCTGAGAATGTTCTGTTCTAAGTATAATGGAAATTTAATGATGGAAACTCTAAGGACTTGGGCTGTTGCAATTGTATTTGGTTACATGGGTTAACTTCTACCCAAAGAACTTCACACTGGCAGTAGATCATCACTGGTTGTGATTTCCCAACTTTATTTTTCAGCTCCCTCAGCGGTGCCAAGGAAAGGAGCAACACTGGTGGCCACTGGTGTCAGGGTGAAGGTAGCAGGTTCTGCCTGGGAGCCCAAGAAGATGTGCAGTTAAACCTGCCTCTCCTCCTGCACCACCAAGCCTTCCCTACCTAGGTCAGGGCTGCCCTGCTCTGGGCTTCCCTCTCTCTGCTGTGACTGTTCTTCTATTTAATACTTCAGCTTTGGCATCCCAGCCCTGCAATCTACCCTGTTGCACAGCCAATGCTCTAAGCATTAGTCTTGACTTACCACAGAGATCATAGGGAGAATGCTTTAAATGCTCAGTTTAGTAACTATCAGGCTACCAATTTATTATATCTGCTAAATATTTACTAGTCATGTTTGAAGACACTGCTCTGTCTGCTCTGACAATGAAAAAAAGTTTCGTTCCAGGAATTTGCCAATTCTCACAGTATATATACGCAAAGAGAGGAATYTCTGCATGTGCAAAAAGCCTATAAATCTCTTATAAGTCTTGTCTTTAACTTCCCATGGAGGTTTTATGATTGAAACACTGAGAGTTCCCATCATGGAATTAGTGCAGAAAGTGAATCGGATGATGCCACTGAGGACCCTTAAAAGAAACTGAGGTATGCTTAAAGAGTAATCTCCCCTACGAAAAAAAAGAAAAGAAAAGAAAAGCACATGTGCACATCAGGAAAATATGATGAGGTCTCTTTTTCCATAAAAAGCAATGAAGTCCCAGAAGAACACAGTAATGCCAAGACACAGCTGTTCCCTGGAATGCTTATGCAGCTCCATATCAGAAGCAAAGCAAACCATTTTACCATATTCTCTCCTTCTGTGCCCCAGATGAGAGGGACATCATTTTAAACCTTGTGGAATTAGATAGAAAAGGAATTGAAAACTAATGTGTGACAGGCTAATTATATTGAGTTATACTGCGCTTAGCTCAAGTGAAAGACTTTAAAGATATGTAAGTGCAGAAAGCAATTTTAGAAATGCTATATATGTAAGTACAGATTAAAACTCTTCTCAAGCCTAAAAGGATGTTTGGAGTAACATTCTTAAAACAGTGGGATTTAGTGCAACAGGTTTTGGCAAATGAATCACTGTAGTTCCTACAGCTGATGAATTAATGTGGATCCGACAGGCTAACATGCACCATGTGTTTGTTTTGGCAGCAAATGTGGAAAAATCATTTGGAGAAAAATTGTATTCTTCAACAGATTTCTTTGTTTTGTTTTGTGTTTTTTTTTTCCTCCTTCCTTAATTGAAATCACAAAGGTAAGTTTCAGAAAGACATTCTGATTAGTACCATATTAATCATTTTCAACACTAAGGTTTTGAATAATTGATTTATGAAAATCCAAAGGTATTTGCTTTCTAGAYAGTCTATGAAAGAATAAATTATAGTGTTTTCCACTGAAATATTATAATTTTTTTAACCTAATTTGGTGAAGACTAATATAGATGAAGAAGATTTTTTAAGCTATAGGTTTATGGATTTTTTATTTCTGCTCACATTAGAACTCTCTGTGGCTGTAAGGGTGAGAAGGACAGGAGTTGAACCTTGCCTAGACAGATTTTGCCAGACCACCATGTCATTCTCAAGTCTTGTAAACTTCTGACACATACCAATCTTTGGTACATAAAAATTGGGCTATATTTATTTTCAATAAATCTTTGATTGTTTTTTCCTTCTAGATTCATAAATCATTTTCCTTTCATTCGTTTGTTTCTTCCTTCCTTTCATCCATCCATCTTGCCATCCATCTTGCCATCCATCCATCCATCCATCCATCCATCCATCCATCCATCCATCCATAATGAATTAAGTGAGATGTGAACCAAACACTTCTGGCAATCTATGTGTTGCGATATAACAGCATTTCATGCTTCTCTGAACTGCTCCAATTATTTTGTGACCATGTCTACATGCCACAGAAGTTACAAGGCTATTCTGGTACACTTCAGTGTTTAAATCAAGTTGGATGTGTCTCAGCAAAACCAATATGCTCCAGCCCAGTTGTGAGAATGAGCTAATTATTGTGTGACATTCTGTGCATTTCAGTTGATTATTATGCAGGAAGCAGATTTCATGGCATTCACCCCTTTCGTTCCTAGAATTTCTGACAGATGGTATCTTTTGAAATTGTTTTTGTCTTTTCCAATCCTGCTGAACTTCATTTAAAAAAAAAATCCTTTTTTTTTTTTTTAAATTTTCAAACAGTAAACAACTAAAGTCTTTTACATCTGCAGAGCATTTAAAATTAGATTTCATTAATGATTGAGAAAATATGCCATGGAAACTTAAGAATGGAGAGTGACCTTTAATGACCATCAGTATTGCATTCACCTCTTATAACCTCATTCCTTCAAGCCTGCCACACTGGCGGCATCCACTAATCCTTTTCCCTGCTCGGGGCATTGAGACATTGTTTTGCCTGCATTCATATGGATTCCTACATCTGTGCCCTTCTCTCTCTCAGGCATGGAGAGAATTTCTAGTTCCAGGGTAGATCTAGTCCTTCCTTTCCTGAGGATACATAACAGAGTGAAAGGCCAGTTGTGGATGCTTAGGAAAATATAAAAAATTGGGCGAACACAAGGCATGTTTTTGCCTTACAACTTCCAATTCACAAAACAACACTAGTTTAGGGACTCCATTAAAAACTCTACTTTTTTTTTTTTCCTTTTTGTTGTAGATTTTAATCCATGTTTTTATATGTCTTTCATTACTTGATTCTCATGATGGCAAAAAATAAATTATTGCCAAGTACTGTAGAATAGTCATCTCCTTGTTGAGGCAATAGTCAGAATAACCAATCTTTATAAAGATCAAGAAACCTCAATTGGTGTTGACTTCCAATGTTTTATGCGTGCTCTGTGCAAGTGACTCTGTGCAAATCTGACGTACAGAGTCAGAACAGAAATGCACATGAGGATCCAAGAGTGCCTTTGGTTAGCAGTGATCAAATAGTTATTTTCTGAACATCGTAGTGACTGCTTGTGACTTATCACCATGCCAGAGGATGTCTGAAGACACTCATTTACAAAAGCTGGTTTCAGTCAGATCTTTCACTGCCTTGTAAATATTTTACTTAATTTAATTTCTTTTTGTTTAGTATAATTCTYTTTTAATCTAATTTCCTATGTTGTGTTAATGGTAAATGAAAAGTAAAAATGGAAAAAGATATCAAAAACACAGAAAAAAGAAATCTCCAATATCTTATCCAGGTCCTTATGAATGAAAAAGTTGGAACTGACATATCTGGTAAGACTGTGGATGGGCTAATGCCATTTTTTGAGATCTCCTTCTATGTCTGTCTCTGTCCATGCAGTTAGATAGCCTGATACCTAGCTCTAAGTTTTATGATGATATGAAGCAAAGAAAAATGCTTTATCCAAAGTAATGAGTCTCTAACTAATGAATCTGTCCCAATCTGTGCTGTTTCTGAGGACCTGGCCCAAAAGATTAAGTATGAAGAATTTTTTTTTCACTGCATTTTTTTGGTTGAAGCATCCACAAAAACCTGTAGTAATATCTTTTCCAGTCATCACCAGTGGATGGTTTCATCTTTCATCTTTCAAATTTCCTATTTCCTTTGTTTTTTTTTTTGTTGTCCATGTATTGCTATGTAATTAAAATAAGTTTAAATGATAGCTACAACTATCTGAAGTGAATATTTGCAATATTATAATTATTTGGTGCTGTTTGTAGATGTCTGTGACTATAGAACTTATGGAAAGCTTATTGGAATTTTTGTCTTTAATTTCTCACCCCGGCCACACCACTATCCCCTTAATATAGGCTCATAAAAATTAAGACCTCTTTAAGGCCCTGGATAGAACTATTTGGAGAAATTTTATTAAAATGTTCCTTCTACTGCTGAAATCAAACAAGCTAAACCAACTCCTATGTCTTAGACTGTTAGGTTTTCTTTCTCTTTCCCTTGGAGAGGAATTACTTAAAGATAYCCATTCTACCTCCCTAACTTACATCTGTTTCAAACAGTTTTATGTGTAGGGAGAGGACATTTTCATTGTAAAATAAAAAACTGGCAACAGTGAGTATCAACACTTCTGTGTTCCAGAAATTGCTCTCATCACTGACAAGGAAGATGACAATTAGGAATGAAGCTGGAAGGATATGGATTATTCCATAATTAAAAGGAGTGTGATTATACCAGAAACTACTCATGCTGCTATTTGTAACAAAAATAATTGACTGCGAAAGAGAATAACTTGGCATTAAAAAGCTCTTTGCAATATATAAAATTGTTCCTAAGAATTTAGCTTAGCTGGACATGCAATTAAAGGTTCAAAAGTCTGAGATAAGTGAAAAATATAAAGAACTATAGAGATAGCTTCTGCACATATGTCTGTGTATATTTCTATTTATATTTTTTTCATGTTGATGCAGACTGAGGGCAGCATTTGCAAAACAAAAAAAGGCTAGTGTTGACAAGATCACCCAAGAAAATTAAGGATAAGTTATTTCTTTAACAACAGAGCCCTGGATGTGGGGCAGGCAGAATTACATCATTTAAAGAGGTGCATCTGCAAGACTTTGTTTCCTAAAGCCCAGTTCTTAAAGGTACTACCTTTAGGGAGGTAGGGAGGTTKATCCGGACCTTTCCTTGTGATTTGCTGATACCCAGTTTTCTACACATTAGCAAGGTCAGGTGAATCATGTCCCAGGTTTCGCTGGAAAGTGCCGGGAATGCTGTGAAAAGCTCTTGTGAAAAGTTGTGAAGTGTTTGAAAGATACTGGCTTGCCCGCAGCTTGCCCACAGATCCACAGTTGGCAGAAGGTTATATGTAATTTTACTGCCTAGTCATAGCTTCTTATTTGTACATTTTTTTGTGTGTGAATAATGGGCCAGATTCTTAACTTTCTTACACATTTATAAGTCCTCATTGACCATCATAATSTTCAACTCAGCTGCAGATTTTCCTTGCATTATTATTATTATTTTTTTTACTTCCAGGGGTTAGGGTACGTTTTGCAGTCAGAACTGTGTTTCCTATCAGTTTGTCCTCTTCTGCTCCTTATCTTTCAGTTGATGTTCCAGCTGAGTAAGTTGGAAACAAATCCTGAGTTGTAAGTGGGTGTGAGTAGCCTGGAAATATGARTAACAGCTGGTCTGCAGTTAATGAGCATTTCAGTTTGTTCACTGTCATCTAGTTTTACTTTCTCGCTCAGACTTGTTGCCACTTGATCCCACACTTAAAGAAAAAGAATAAAAGAAAAATATGRTAGAATCTTTTCTTGAAAGTCTTTAGGAATTGTAGTGAAGTGACACAGCTGCCAAAAAAACCTTTATTAAATAGTTATTAAACATTAAAAAAGTGATCCTGTTAGAGTTTTAGTCCCAGCATTTCTGTGAACTTGGCATGCATTCTGAAAATTTTGCATTTCTCTTATTTCTTTAGTTTTGCTTGACAAATCCTGTTTGATGTCATGGCCAAAGACCTATATTCTTGCTCAAGGACAAATATCACCAAATTGGATATGAAGAGTAGCTGAAAGATTTGTATCTGTTTTGGCAATATTGTACTCTTTGGTAAGTGCCATAAAGTGCAGCTCCTCTCCACCACAACTTCATCATAAAACTGATTGTATCTTGTTTCTTTGGTGAAATGTTGCCATGAGGAGCCCTTTAACATCACCAGTAGGGCTTGGTGAGCCATTCAGGTCATCCCTCACTGTAAATCGTTAGACCATGCTAATGCTCAGACATTTTTGAGCACAGTATTAGCTCTCTAGAGAGGAGCTAAAGTTTCTCTGTGCATCTTTTGCATAGTCATGTTTTAAAGAAGGGGCGTATTAAAGCTTAAGTAAACCAACATAAAACTGCTTGGTTTCTGCCTTAAAAGATGTCTGTTCTCATTCATGTACTGGTTTTGATACAACAACAAAAAAAGAAGGTTTTGAAAGCTCTTCACTTGACAAATTGACAGATTAGTTTGCATAACCTTGCTGTGAAGATTTATAGTATATCTGCCTCCAGCTGTCTAGTCCATCCTTGTGCCAGAAGTTATTAAATTATGGTGTTTTCTCTGGTTTTGGCTGATACAGCTAAGGCAATTTCAATATTTTCTCTAATTGTTCGTTTGACAGTAGGATGATAACCTCTGGTGGGGGGTGGGRGATTAGAGCAAAGAGTTAAGGATGTTACGTTAAACTGCCATAGTGTACAAAATTCTCAAGACTTGCAAAAATGATGTTTCTTCTGCAAAGTCAGCCTCATTTGCTACAGAAAGAGCATATTTTCTCTCCARACATTTAAATGATATTTACTGTTTATAAATGCTTTGGATACTGAGTTGAAATTTTCAGTTTGAAACAAATTTCTGTGTGTCTGTTTTCTTTTGATTCCTAAAATGGAAAAATAATTGAACTACCAGACCTGTGTGAGTATCAACACATCACTTGCTCAAGTGACACACAAAAATTGAGGTCACAGCCCTGCACATGTTGAACAATAGGAACAGGGCATCCTCCAAAAAACACATCTAATGATGTGGATAATCTGAACTTCAGGTGGCTGAATGAAGCCAGCTCTCTGAGTAACCTAATCTTTTCAAACTCAGTGAATTCCAATGAAATGGCATTTCAAAAATGTATTGTAATTACACACAGGCATGACTACATGATTCTCTCTCTCTCCTTCCTTCCTTCCTTCCTTCCTTCCTTCCTTCCTTCCTTCCTCCCTCCCTCCCTCCCTACCTCCCTCCCTCCCTTTCTTCTCATTAGAAATTCTGATCCAGAAGCAGAAATGGCTTAGTTTGCTTGTTCCTGCCCCTGTCTATTCTGTCACTGATTTATCTCACATACCTAGGAAGATAGGGTAATACTCTGAATGGATYAGTATAGAAACACTAGTGATGGTAACTTTGATAACTGTACATCGAGAATTGCTCTTTGTTTACACAGCAAGCAAAGGTGTGACTGGAGCATGAACTATCCCCAAAGACTCTGGTGTCTCTGGGCACARAGTGTTCACATTTGGTTTGCAGTCAATGCTGAAACCTGTCACCGAATGTCTTTATCGTTTCCTCTGTAAACTAATCTTTATTTGGCTTGGATCTGTCTGCTTTGCCAGTGTTGCCAAATGCAGCAAAATATATACATTTTGTTGCTCCYAAAGAAATTTAATCTTGTCCAGACAGTATTACTCTATAGGATTAATCTCATCTAATTTTAGCTAGTAGTTAGGCAGCAAGTTAAACTAGTTAACTAATAGTCTCTGAAAAGGGAGAGCCATTCCCATAGTGTGACTTGTCCTAGCCTGTCTCCACAGTGAATCATTGTCTGTAAGGACTTGTCTCTTGGTAGTGAGGAGTCTAGATGACTAGCTGAAATGATTAACTTAAATTTTTGGTAGCTGAAGTTGGGTAAAATGAGTCTCTCCATGTCATTTTCATCTAGGCTAGATAGATTTCCCTTCTTAAGATATCTTGCAAGTATCCAGGGCTTGACATATGATGTGTGCTAGAGAAATGGCTGAGAAGCTGTGAGTGTAAAGGTTTTGACAAGTCCTTCCAGACTTCTTTATCCTGGCTAGAGAACAAGAACCTCTTATGGTCTCATTCTCCTGTTTCGGTACAACCAACCTTAAGTTGCCTTTTTCCCAATTGTCCTTATGAACCATGCACAAAAGAGAACAATATCACTTCCTTCATGCTTATGAAGCACTATGGAGCCACAAAGGGAGACCTAAACACCTATTCAGACCATTAAGAATTAAAGATCAGGGCCTCATGCAGCTGTGCACTATAGCTGCAAGTAAGAGGCCAGTCCTTGCCCTAAACACTCGTACAAGGGTCAAGTGTTCTGGAGGTGACCAAGGTATTTAATAGACTAATCATTATTAGCAGTTTTTATTCACACCAGACTCAAACACCATTTTCTTTGACTGGTGCCAGTCTGGCTCCATTATAATGACTCATAATGTTTTATTGTAGCATAAACAGATAGAAGCAACAGAATGTGTGGAAAGGTCTGGCTTTTCCAAACTTGTTGGACTTGTAGTTTATTTCTCTGGTGAGAAGATAAGGAAAAACAAAAACGAYCCCCCTCCCCAGCATGTAATGTGTCTATTCAACTACAAGCAGTAATTCTCCATTGCTTCAGTGACCTTTTGTTTTGCTTTTTTACCCTTCTAGCTAACTCAGATGCTGAACATGGGAAAGTTGAATTCTTTGTCAGCTCTGAGTATTTTCCTGAAAACYTTGTAATACATGAAAGGATTTAGTTTCAAAACAGCAATGTTGTAGATAGCTAACAAAGATGTCTTTTTTCTCCACTTTTTCTTGGAATTGCTTCTTAGAAAGAAATCACAGGAAGGGGGTTCATTTTTACATAAAATCTCCTACTTGTTGGAGAGCTTTATATACTTAGAAATTTAAAAGACATATTGGAGCTTTTGATACACTATACAGACAATTGCACTTCACATGAAAATCATTGTAYATCCCTCAACAACCATATAGTCTCTGTGTTATGATAATCTTCTGTAGAAAAAACTAAACATTCATTGAAATAGCCATTTAGGTAAAAGGTTGCAATTTTATCTGGCAGTATGGTTATTATAATAGCATTTATTAGACATGAGAGGCTTTAAGAAAGAAGGAGACAAAAAAAATTTAAAGCAGCCAGTGTCTGGTTCCACTAAGCTACTAAATCACATCTTATTTCAAACCAAGGTACATGTTTAAATTTCCATCCAAGTTCTAATCCRGTGGCTTTAAGCAAAGCTGATATCTGCTCCTGAACTGGATCTGCTGTTGGATAAACTTCCAACAATGTTTTGCTCTTAACTGTGCCAAGACACTTGGCAAAGTGCATGCTTGCAGACCAAGGGCACAGTCATCTCCCTCCTGCTTCAGGTTGCTAGTTTTTTATCTTTGTTGGGCTGGGGACCCAATACTTCTGAAAAAAATCAGCTTTAAATAATGCAATATCCTGCTACATCATCTCACTGTTAATGCTAGAAGAACAGTAGCATGCTGGTAAATAACTCATATTTAACCATATAGTTATATTCTATACTAGACTGCATGTCACAAAGTTCTATGTTCACTTTAACTGACTTTGTCCTTTATGTTGGGGCCTCACCTGGGTACTCTGCATTTATATAAAGTGAAAGACTTTCAAAGGCTGCTTTTTGATGGGTACCTTGGACTCTGGAGGTGCCTATATATTTCCATCAACTCTATGGAGAGTCTGAGTTGTTACATACCTTAACCAGGAGAAATCTATATTAAGATTCATTTGGATTTACCTAACTTGTGAGTGCCAGACTCTATAACCCAAATAATGCCTTTTTTTTTTTTTTTTCAGCCCATATTTTCATTTATCAGTCACATGCTTAAAAAAAAAAAAAAAAAGGGAGGATGGCTCAACCATGTATATAATATATTGGTACAGCCTTTCATGGAGAGTGTCTCCCAGAGCATTTCCTCCTTCAGCAGCCTCCACACCTCTGATTTCCAGAACTCCTAGCTGTGCCTTGCCCCACTTTCCTCCTCATGGCAGACAGCCTCTGCCAAGAGATGGGGAAGATGTAAGAAATAAGATGTAAAAGTAACTACATCTGAATGTGAGCCTTCTCAGAAGATAAAAAGGTCTGAAGCAGCAGCAGGAAGAATTGTCCTGTCTAGTGTATGACTACAGTTCACTTAGGACTTTGAAATCCCTTTTCCCTAAATACTCCTTTCCCCCTCCATCCTCCCCACTCACCACATCATCCATCTTGTTTCTCMTTAACTTCCTTCCTTTCCCTTGGTGTCAGGAAACATATGCCAAGAATTTCTTCTTTTCCTTAAGAAGGAGAAAGTAGGGCAATCAGCATACTGGAGTGGGGAGCCTCCCCACTAGATTTGGGGAGGCTTTTTATATGAAAATCAGGTGTGTTTTATAGGTGCTGTAGAGCACCAGAAAGGTCTACATTTACAAAGTGCTTCAAAGTTTGGAATTTATCTATCTGATCTACTTCTCAGGGCTCAATCTCTTCTTTCTCTAGGCCTTAGGTTTAGAATATTTCTTACTACTTTCCCTTTCCCAAAGCAAAGGCTATTAAGATGTGCAGTTTTCATTTGTGTCCATATCTAACCAAAGATTTGAATTTGGTTGAATTCAGCTAGAGCTAGAATCCAGTTTTGAGGTTTGGGATACTGAAATGGACTTCAAAGCCTTGGGTGAATGCATGCCTTCTCTGCTACAAAGTGATAACATAAGAAAGTCCAACTGTACAAGAACAGAGCACTGTATGATGAACACTGAACAGAACACTGATTATTGCTGAAAATGTGTAGAGGTGAACTGAAACAGCACATGTGAGGACTCACCCCATAATCAGGGGAATAATCAGACCTGGAGGAGTTGTTTTGGACCTATGGTTAATAGGTGTTATGCTGATATTCAATATATATATAATCTCTGATAAAGGTGTCCTCTGAGTGGTGAAAACCATTAATAGAGAGGTGTTCCTTGAACACATCTGCAGAAGATGACTTTTTTTTAATTAAGAGAATTCTACCAAAAATCATAAGGCATTTTCTTCTTAGAAAAGAAGATATTGATTTCCTACATGGTTTCAAATAAAAGAAAACTTATATAGCTTTTAGTGCCTAAAGTATAAATCTGAGAAGATGAATAAGGATCTGCCCTCTTCCTTTCAGTTTAGCTGCATGCAAACAGAAACAGTGGCAGAGTGGGACCAGTGGACTGATATGCCATCATTTCATTGTATTTACAGTTGTATGGTTGTGATTTTAAATATGATCAAACTTATAAAGACTGTTTTCTTGGAATCTCCTCACTTAGCAATAATTTCTCTGGTCCCTCAAATAAGTCTCTATTTGAAGAAATAAACTTTAACCATAAAACTTTCAGAACACAGTCTTGTGATTTATACTTCTCTTTGCCTTCCTGGTGGTATAGAGAAGATCTATACAGTCAGAATGATGTACCTCTTAGGGGCCTGATCAAGCCACTATAAAACTGCTGCCAAAATATCCGGTCATTTTCTATCTAACGCAAAGCACTCTGTCATGCTAAAAAAAAAAATGACTGCTGAGCAATGGGAGGCCCAAAATTTTCCTATGCAATGGATCATGAATATCCCTATGTCACATATCTTACTATTTCACTGTAGTACCATATGTTCTTATACAACTTTATAATGTGCCCCATATGTTTGCTTTCCTCAATGAAAACCCAAGAGGCAACAAATTATCCACAGCACTGACACACCAACTGTCTTGTTTTAGATCTGAGCTTAGATTGAATTATATTACTTTCTTATATTTTGCCAGGTAAGCATTCTCCAGACAATAATCATATTTTGTGAAAAATTGTGAACAACTGTCCAATGAATGAATGTGCATGAATGAWCATAAATGCCAAGTGTCACAATATAATCCATTTTATTTTTGAGGTAGGGATGGTATTTACAAAAAATGTAGTCTACAGAAAATACCACCCGAAATGTCTAAAGCTGTTCATCTTTCTGCAATACATTAGGAGAAAAGCTGAAGATCTAATTCTTTCTAGCGAGCATAGCTATGCCAGAGATGAATTTGGCAAAAGCAGAGATTTTGGTCTCAATCATCTATATTTCTGAGCATGGAAATGAGTGTTTTTACTGACAAAACCTTGACAAGCTTTGGGATGAACAGAAAAAAAATGACTGTGGTAATAAAAACGTCAGTATCCCAAGTCAGAACTCTCCTGTGTGTGTCTGTGTTTGTAGGTGAAAATAACTTTAAAGGTTTGGTCTTAAGACATGGCTTCTGATAGCATAATGTTTTAATCTTAATGTGGCCTAACTAACTAAATACATATGGAACAATGACATAGCTGTGACATTCTTTTTGTTTGAGAAAGAAAAGATTAATTAAAGATCGAGATAATTTAAATCCTACGCTGTGTGGCAAATATTTTATTGACTATTGCTATTCTCAGCTATTTTGAAGKTTTTTTTTTCTCATTGTATATAACATACGTYTTATTGTTTAAACATCTAGTAGAATTTTTTGTGATTTCAAATTGAGGTGTGGATTGTCTATGAGAGGACTCTTTGAAAGAATACCTTAAACAAATTGAATATGTGAAGTGAAACTATATTACACTCCCATTTGGAAGCTTGATCTGAGAATTAGAATGTCCTTCATTCAGTTTAACTTAAGTTTTAAAGTAGATAAAAATATATTGTACTAAGTTCACCATTTCCTCAGGAGGAGATTCACATAGAGACTTTAAGCGGTTCAACAAATCTATGTTAAAAGTCAATTGAGCTTAATTTTTGGGCGGTCTGTTGAGCTACAGCAGTTGCAAGTATATTCCCAGCAGATCTAACTCTTTCCCTTTCTGTGTCCTGAAGATGAGGTAACATAAGGATTAACATGGAAGTTCTAATTCAGCTGCTCAAGGTCAGATGTTTTGAAAACTTTTTACTATGTAACTTCTGAACGCTAAGCAGTATTGTCTATGCCATGTACTTATGGGAGAAGAGATGAAACAAAAACTGAATTTTCATGGCTTTTGTGGAATTAATCCACAATGTACATGATATTTAGCATGTACATTGTTTGTTTGTTTGTTTGTTTGTTTGTTTTGTTTTGTTTTGTTTTGGAGCATGCATGATCAATTAGCAAACTGTTCCAGACTGAGTTTCTTATTGTGCAATACAGCAGGATGTATTGATGCCAGGACATCTGACTTCTCCTGAGGCCCATTACCTGCTGATCTCCACTATCAGATCAGATTTATGACATGGATAAAGGGCAGTTTGGGTGCATTTAAGGTATACTGCTTATCGACCATTAAAACTACTAAAGTGATTCCTTGCAGCAAAAAACATTAAACTGGAGATTGGGGTTACTTTGTTTCCTGCAGAAGTGTTTATACTTTTTAAGACCTTCCAGCTTTGTGGTTCCCTCAGGATATTCCTAGTTGAAACACATACCTGAAAACACTACAAAAGGGTAAAAAAATCACTAAGAAATGTTGAACTAAGAATGAAAAGAATCAAAAGACTCAGATGAATACTTTCTGCTTTAAGCTATCAAGACTTCTGCAATTGTAAAGCAGGACTTATTTTGCTCTTGTCATTTGGATTTTAAATTTGACTTCATTCATTAGTCAAAGATCTATGTTTTTAGTCTCTTTTAGTCCCTTTAGTGTTTTTTTTTTWTATATATCAAACTGGGTATTCCAAACAGAAATCTGAAAAATGGTCCTATATATTTCTGCACTAATGAAGCCTTAATTTTAAAATACAGCTTTAATATAATAAGGGATGTGGACATTTTTTTTTGGAATATTTTCCTTTCGCTTACAAACGACACTATAAAGGCAACTCAAAATTAGTGCTGGTGCTACCATATCTGTGAGGGTTCAGGAGCTGCTTCACAGGCATTTTGGCCATCTTAGCAGCTTCAGTTAGAGAGGCTGAACAAATACTCAGGGACAGGGATGTCTCTATCCATATATCCATATTTAATCTGTGCTAGTGATATAGTTAGCTAGATTGCTTTCTTTTCATCCCTGTTTAATTTCCTGTCCCCTTGATAACTCTGGGGGTTTCCCCGTGCTTTAGAGGAGTTTTGTGGGAAAGCTATCCTTGAATAAGCATGCCAAAAAACGTCCTTACAGATGATGTTCCTTGGGCATTAAGGACTTCTTTTGTTGGTACCCTCAAAGAGAATGATCAACGTTAGCAGAATGACTGCTTTCTGCATTGGCAACCATGTTTTACCACTTCTTTTGCAGACATATATATATATATATATATATAAAAATATATATATTCATTCTTAGTAGACTTGACTATACTTGACAAACATTTCAAGTCTCCCTTTTCACCAAAATCTTATTTTCTTTTATTTGTTAACAACTCCTCCGCTTGAGTTTGTGCTCTTCATTATTCTGGGACATTTTATCTTGGTGCCAGATATGACTGTGGGAATAAAGAGCACAAGTCTTTATGAATGCCAGTGATGCAAAGAAAGCCTCATAAAGATAATCACAGTATCTCAGTGCTTGAGGGAAATATCATTTCATAAGAAGCACAAATGCAGTGTTTGTTCTCTTTCTTCCCTTTTATGGTAAAACCTTCTACTATATGCACTATAATCATGTGAATATTTAGAGTTTTTTCTTCCTTYTTTTTCTTCTTTTCGGGTAGGAATCTATTCCAAATCAAAAGGTCTTGCATGTAATCAGAAAGTAACCGAGATATAAGGTTGTTCTGCCATCTTGGGGAACTAATAATAGGTCATAGAACATTTTTAACCAATTTCTTTCAAAGTACCAGATCTCCTACAGGGATACAAATCTAGTTTGATAACATTACCCTTCCAGCTGAATTATACTAAATTAACTGTACTTACATAGCATCTACTTACTGACCATAAACAATAGGGTAATTAATGGAATACTTCAGCTTTAAAATTGAATCCTTATGATCCAGAAATTATGAGTTGCATTGTAATCACTCTTTGAACTATTTGGTAGATTCTGCTATAATTATCACCTCATAATCTGTGGAGCATGTCACTACAGAGTATTTATTTATAACCCTTGTCATGATAAAACAGAGACATTACTCAAGGATACTTGCTTTATAAAACTCAGTGTAACTAWATATTTATTTTCATGTTCTTATGTAAGCTTATTTTTTTGAATTTCTGCACTGAGTTATTTACAGTGTCTAAGGCAGGAGACTTCTTTAAATAGGCTTGGAAGAGACATTTCTTTGCAGGTTACATGAAAAAAGAAACCCTTATAATAATGACTCCATTTTTTTCTACATTTTTTCTCCATTTTTTTTCTACATGAGCAAAACGAGAAAGTATGTGATACAGTCCYATTTGTGAAATTAAAAATTCACCTAAAAATTCATTTTATCTCTTAGCTATTCCACCTGAAAGCATAAGATTTTTTTAACRTGCAAATGCCCCTTCACTCTGCAATTATCTTTTTTTTCAACAAACGAAAACCAAGATTTCTTATTAGCACTGTGTTTTCTTTTTTTACCATTCTGGTCAGGGAAAAGGTCTTAAAAGAAAACACAAATGTAATGGTTGATATAACTTAAGTCTTCTTAATATCTCTTTACACTATCTGAATGATATAAAGTATTCAGTGTTAATGAGCTTCAGGGAAGACATGTAGAGCAGCAGTTTCAATTCTTATCGCTGCCTTAATTGGATATTCATTTTGATTCTTCCCACCTCTTCCCCAGGGGTCTGGCAACCAAGGCCAAGTTTATACTTGAACTGCTTTACTTATAGGCTGACGTGCAGGTAAAACATTCCTAGCATGGGTGCAGTAGGACTGGCTTTGTTCTGCCATAGCAACACACCCTTCCTTGAAAAAAGATGTAGAGTTTGCTGCTGTAACTGTCTGAACATTAAGAGTTTCTGTCAGCCCAGTTATGTCTGGCAGGGCTCGAGCCAACACACATATGGCAAAAGTCTGCAGTGGAGACAGAACTTGGAAATGATCTGACATTGTCCCTGTGCTGAGAAAGATAGGCAGCACTTACTCACTTGGAAGGGGAATGAAACATATACAAGCTTATTCCAAATAATTCTTTGTACCATTTCCAAATCAAGTGCCTCTCCCAAATGACTCCCCCAGTGCAATAAAAATAAAGGTATTGTAATTTATCTGATGAATTCTCCACGGTTCTCAGCCACCTCCCTATCTTACATTCTTTTGTCCAGGTGACTCAACTTCTTTCCTCCAAAGCAGCAAGCACATCAGGGCATTCAGGATATAACAGAGAGAGAAAGCAGTTTATGAATTATGGGGAATTTATTTATTCTCTTGTACATTTTTTTATATTGGATAAAGAAAGGAGTGAGCAAGTATTGGCTAAAAAGGGAAATTCTGGATAAAACATTTCCTATTCCTCAGATGGAATCAAAATGGAAATGTTTGGAAACTTGGGAAAATTTGATTTACAATGCCATTATCCCCTCACTTTTTAATGAGATTTTAGATAACTCTGCTGTATTTGATTATGAATATTTGTATCAGGGTAATAAACTACCTAGGAACCATAGTCACGGTCACACTGTGAGGCTCATAGAGACAAAACAGGAAAATGGTTCGTGACTCAAGGCGCTTATAATCTGGATGGAAAATCAGAAACAGTACAGATATAAACAGGCAGAGCAGAACACAAGAAAGCTAGTTATCATGGGATTTTTTTTTTTTTTTTGCAATGTCAAATAAGAAATAGGGGAAACAGTTTTGTTATAGGAGATCAAAAGAAGCTGGTCTTGTTTAGCCTAGTCTAGTCATCCATGCGTTTCATAGACAGGTAAATATCTGGGAAAGAGAAGAACTGTTGAAATTTGAGCTTTGTTCAAAGCAAAAGGCATGCAAATTCAACATAAAAATAGTTATACAGAAGAAGACTTGTATCTACTGGAAGAATAGAGAATGAAAGTGGCCTTCCAAGATAGGGAGTACGAGGAAAAAAAACCTCGATTGAAGCACGAGCTTTTTAGAGAACAAGTTTTATGGCAGTGTAGAGCGGATCCTAGAGTTAGGAACTTCACTCCCTGGCATATGAAACTCTSACTGTTCAACTTGTTGATAGCTGTGAGAGGGACTGAAAGAAGGCTTGACTACTGCTTGTTGACCCTATATGTTTGAACTATATTGACACCATACTTAATTATGCTTAACTATGCCTTTGCCAGGTAAGTTCAGGAAGAAGGAAGAAAGATTTTTTTTTTACTTCAGGGCAAAACATGGCTTCAGGGAGAGATATGATTTCACTTTCTTCTTGTATGTCAATGATAAGGCACAGAGTCCTTGGTAAAGTTTGATATTCCAGTTCATGTGTCTTAACCATGCCTCAAGACTAAAAGTAGTCATCATATTTCATCATGGCACTCTATTTTCTCTTAGACCACTAATATACTAGCAATGGTAAGAATCATTTTTGGATTTGGTTTTGGATTTTGTGTGTGAGTAATTCTCTTCCCAAGTTATATTTTCATCTAATAAACCCCCATCCAGCACAGGCTAGTTTTAGGGGGTCTTTCTTGTATTAAGTCTTTTAAAATACCTTCAAAGATTTCAGGGTGTTTTGTGGTTTCTGGTATTTGGGATCATACAGTGCARGGTCTGGATTCTGGGCTCAGTACGAATTACTTGGTTGCCTTCAATTGCAGAAGATTTATGCCTTTAAGGTCTGAAAATGCAATGAGGTAGCTCTGCATAGTCCTTAGCATGGGAAAAAGGAGTATGGGAGAAAAGCATGAGAGTACTTCTCTAAAAAAGCAGTACAATAAYGCTGTAGGCTGACATCCTAGGGCAGTGCTTTGGCAATTAGCAAACCTGCATTCTTAGCTTTCCAGGGTATTATCTTGCTGCAGGTAAAAAGAAAACAGCAACAGGCCCAGGCTTTTGTGTGGTGGAGGTCTCTGTCCAAGGAGCAAGAATGATTAGGGAAAAGGGTGTGGAGCATATTATCTTCAAAGAGAGTGCCATGGGGCAAGGCGTGAAGCCCTTCTTAGAGACATTTGATGTGAGAATGAGAGTAAATCATGGGGAATATCTAGATTTTTGCACTCACAGCTCAGAATGCTGGTTGTACCCATGGCTGATCACAAAGAGAGTTCAAACTAAGAGCTACCACTGGCATTGGCAGAAAGAAAGGACAGGTGTCTTATCCATATAATTTTCATAATGTGTTCTTGAATTTATTTTGCCATCTTTGCAAAGGGTATAATAAATTTAAAAATCATAGAAAGGATTATTAAATCATTTTATGGCAAATTCCCTATCATAAGTCCAAGGGCTCCATGTAAAATCAAGGAATCACATGATGCAGAAATGAATGCAGATTTAATGTGGATTGGGACTTCATGGACCCAGTAAGCCAAGGATACCAGCTAAGGGCACAAACTCTTCCGTGTTCCTGGTAGTTCYGTGTTCCTGGTAGTTCCTCCGCTCTTCAGTCAGAAGTTTTACCAGAGAACTGATGAGCCTTCTCACAGAAAAACCTAATTGAAAACATAATTCCTCTAAACACTTTCAATTTTGACAAAATAGTGTTTTCTTGGGGAGAAATAGTGTTTTGTTAAACATTTTTTTAATCATGGCTACAGATGACATCTTCTACTTGAGGTGCACAACCTGTTGGGACTCCCAGTATAATGTTTCCAGACTGCTATTGAGGACAGATAGATTATTGCCATCTTAGCTCTCCAAGATCCATCAACAGCTATTTTTGGACAAAAGCTTTTCCAAACAAAGTATTTGGGCTCAATACATGATCTTTTTTGGAGAAAATTTTGTTTCATCAGAATATTCCCATCCACATCTTACTCCATTAGATGAATGCTCAGTTTGGTATCTGCACATCTTATATAGACTATTTTCTGATCAAATTTGTGATGAATTTGTAACAGGTAGTTACAAAATAACCTAGTGAAAGCTCCCCTTCTATCAGGGAGGTAAATATGGATCTTTTTGTGGAAAAGAAACCTTTTTTTTTTTCCTGTTTGATATTATTATAGCATATGTTATATGAAGAGCTCATTTTCCTAATTAATGTCCCACTCTCATTTGAATTTGGCTATCAATTTTTTTCCCTCAGTTATGCCTTATGATACTGAGCAAAGGTTATTTATGAACTGAACATGCAAGTGCTTTCTCTTAATCTGTCTTAAATCAGTCTTTCAAATTTCTTTATCTAATTTTCTAGAGAGATGAATGGAAAATTGATAATTCTGTCTTTGCCATTCATTGCTAGATATAATCTCACAGATTCCATATTAGACAGTTGTCATGTGTTATACAGAAATTAGATTCTGAAACCATAATGTTAATCCATTATTGTGTGTGAGAGAAAACATTTATTTTATATAATAAAAACGTTAGAAATAGGTCTCATGAAAAGTGAGAAGAAAACTCATAAAACTCTATAGTACAGTCATACTCTCCTGAAACTATCCTTTTCTTCCATCTATGGAGTTTCTGGTGATGTATTTCTAACTTCWGTCCATGAAGAGTTTTCAGGACTGGAAACTCCAATCTGCAGAATGAATAACAGGTAACGAATGGTATACTGATAACCATTAGAAAGCACAGATTTATGTGGGAAAAAAAAAGAAACCATAGTTAATACTTGGAAGTATTATACTGGACMTAAAAGTGATTTAAAAGCATAAGAGCCAGGAATCTGGTTAATCCTGCCCTATTTGTAGGATGAGATTAATACTATTACTGGAAGTAGAGTAGTTTTTTTGAACTCATTGTATGTGCTTGCCACTGAACAATAATATTGAATCATATCTTTACTAAGCATTTCAAAACAAAATACAATTTACTCTTGAAATTTTGTTCTTTTACATTTGACAATTGAGCAATCTTTCCTTTTCAAAGTGTTGTTCATATGTTTTTTTATAATTAGTGCTTATGAGTTGGATTTTAATTGCAAATCCAAAATTTGGAAATGTTATGCATTTGAAAATGAACCTTGTGTAAATTTTCCATGCTTGGAATTGGAATATATCAACACTTGATTCTTGATCCTACATATGTGTGACTGTAAGCTTTTAGCTCCATGTTGAGAATATTTTAAAGTAACCTGTTAGTTTTCAAGCTATCATCATTACAGCCTTGATTGTCTCCACATCCTTTGGCAGAGGAGTTGGGTCATTTGACACTTCTTGAAATTTACTTAAGTGATTTCTGCCATTCCCTCCCCGCTAACAACTCAGTTTTGCATATATGGTAGGGTTGGAGATGGTGTAGTTATGCACTGGATTGGAAAACATTTCACTTACAAGAAATTAAGCCAACTTACAGAAAGAGCAAATTACATAGCAGCTGTAACAGCCATCCTACTAGAAAAGAGTCACTTAACCCCAAAACTAGCAATATTGCTGCATGCCAGAAGAAGCATGTGGTTATAGAYGGTGCTTTGGGAGAGCCAAGGTCCCACCACAGATTTCCTTTGTAATTTTTGCAAGTTGGCTTGTAATCTCTCTCTGCCTCAATACCCGATCTGGGTATCCATGGGGGATGGACCACAATACTTTGATTCTCTTGCCTATGTAGCTTTTTGTGGTACAGACTGTCTCTAGCCGATAGCACAGCACTTAGCACAGAGCAGTTAGGACCAAAATGGGGCTCTGTAGGGACTTCTGCTGTGAGTATGGCACGCAAAGACAAGTGCTTTTGTAAAAGCAGTATGTATCTTCTTAGCTGGATAATCAGTCATTTACTAATACTCCATGTTAGTGTTTATGAAGAGTCTTTAACTGCATGTTTCAAGAAAAGGTCTAGGTGGGAGATCGGAGGCTGAGGTGGGGGGGACATTTTCTGCTGTATTAGTAAAGACAGTGATTCTTTCACACGATCTTTGTACCGAGCACACTGCCAGCAGACTGTAAGTTTTTTCTTTTTTCTTTTTCTTTTTTTCTTCTGGTTACCCTTATGCAGTAGGTAGAGGGTCCTTCAGTCTGAGGGGTCATTGCACAGGAAGAGGTCAGAAGCAAACAGCCTCCTGAGGTCCCTTCTGTGAACAACAGATACCATCAGAAGGAATCATTTTAATGACTCTTACGTGTCTGTAATGYAGGTTTTTACTTAAGAACTAGTTTCCTCAACTGCATTTTTAGTCATTGCAGACCGACTCTTTCAAGATGGGATTCATCTGCTCTATTTTAGTTTATTGTTTTAGGATGAGATAAATCACCCYCTAGAGGTTCTCATTTCTTTTTGTTGACTATAAAGAGAGTCCAATTACTTCATGTGTAGACTTCTACCCTGTAGATCTGGAATTCAGCTCCTGGTCCTTATGTAATGCCTGGGTTTCTGTGTGTGCTGAATGCTTAGAGAACACATAGGAGATGACCATGAAGAGTCAGGTCCAGTAGTAGGAATTATTTTTGTTTTCATCTATAGACATCACCATGCTTTCCAGAGAAGTCAGCAGTATTGAATCCCTTCTATTATTTCCAGTGCGGGGAACCGAGGAGCTGGGATAYGATTCTAGTGTCTCAGGTCACCAAGCAACCCCAAATTGATCCAGTGATACACCAAGTAACAGCGCAAACCCAGACTTGCTCTTTCGTAAAGCTCACCAGTCTGCTGGTGCAATTCATGTTGAAAACTGCCAAACACTAAATATATTAGATAAAACTGCTATAAGCTAGAAGCACATGCAATGCCTCATAGTTGATGCTTATCATTAATACAACTTTAAATGTTAAAAAAAAAGGAATCTTGAAAGACTGTAAGAACAGGAGTTATAAATGCCACCTGTGATTTCCTTAGATGTGTAGCACCTGGTGTTTAATGAGAGCACTTGTTAGTCATATCTAAACCACATAAACCTCCTGGTGTTTGCCAGATATCATGGCTCTTAAAAYAGTTCATTCTTGTGGATTCAATTTATATACTATTGGCGGGGGGCAGGGGGGCAGGTTGTGATAAACAGGAAGGTTAGTAAAGATGCAGTAATATGGTGCATGTAAAATAAAAATGAATGATAATCAAATTTTGCCTGCATGTTAATAAGTAACCAGCTGGCATGTTAGCAGCATGTTATCTAGCTACTTAAAGAATACTATCCATTGCTAAGGACAAGCCAGACCAGAGAAGCCTGTGTGAAAGGTGTTTTCATGTGGTTTCCCAGAATTATCATAATGGAAGTGGCTATTTTCATTATTTGGTGTTTTTTGACTGAGGATTGAGGTAAAACATATGTAATATTTGCCACCTATTACACGGCTGTGTCAGAGCATCCTTCTGATCACAGGCAGASTGCAGTCCTGTGTGGAGACTGTTAATAACAAGTCACGACATCAGGTAGAGCTCACTTGATACAAAATCCAGCTCTAATCATCTGCTGTTTGTAATTTTGGCAGGTTTCTGAGAGGCAAAGTCTGAACAATACAGCTTGCTGCAGTCTTGCAGCTCTTACATGTGGCAGAGCATAACATCTTATGTCTGGAGATCAGAAAAAGCCTCTCAAAAATTGGAGCTGCCTTAAAGAAACAAAACTGTATAAGAAAGGTGCGGTGAGTTTAAAGACAGTTACYCACTCCAAGCTGCCTGCCTTTCTACTGCTGCTTCACTTCCACCAAGTTTCTTTTTCCCATCTGGCATAGTCTCATTTTTCACTTCTCTCCTTCATCTTTTCYGTCTTTTTCTCTTCCTATATTCTTCTAGAGCTTTCTGAGCACAGATTATAAAGCATTACTGTTACTAACTTACGGAYGCTAATAACACAAGTTAGCCAATTTAGGGCTTTATTCTGGAAGTAGATTGAAATTTTTTTTTCTACTTGGTTTCAGGTCCTCATCCTACTTTACTTTTTTACTGTATCTGTTAGGCTGTCTATTTGCCCATAACAACTTCAGAACACGCTGTCAAGCATCAAATAAGTATCCTGAGAGCAGGAATTTCTCAAAATAATACAGGCTATTTGAGACTAGGATGGTCAGGAGAAAAGAGAGCTTCTGTGAAAGCCTCATCTGAAATAAAACCTGCAAGATAAGCTCAAATCATTAGACAGACTGAGAATGCACAGATGGTCTTATGTGCCCCCACTGAAAATTTTAATTTAAGTGGCAATAAAACATCAGCCATAAATTTGTAGGAAACCAGGCACTGCTAGTATCAGAGAGGCACTTATTTACATATTTAGCAAGGGAACAGATGAAAAAAAGAATAGGTAGAGAAAAAGAGAAGGGAGCAAGTTGGGAAATAAGGTAAAATGGTACCAAAAGGCATTCTGGACTTTCATAACTCCTGTTATTTAAATGAACTTTACTTACTCCATTGACTCCATTGAATCTTACCTTTCAAAGTTGTTTATAGAGCTGTTTTTTCTCTTCATTAAAGAATGATGACTTCATTGAATTTGTGATTCTACATAAAAAAATGAACTTGCTAGGATGGGGAAAATATTTTTATTTCTTATTCTTCTTATTTCTTATTCTTCTATATTTCTTATTTTTTCTTATTCTTCCACAGACCATGATRCTTTTTAACTGGCATTAGGATTCTTTTGATTGTGATTTGCGGGTAGCCCTGCCTCACTGCAGAGACATTAAAAGCTGATGATCTGATGTTCATGTGAGATACAATCATATACTGAAGACAGCAGAGCTTAAATTGAGAGTTGGCATTTATCTAGTTTTACTTCTGACTCTTCTGCGAAGTTATGACATATGCTTGTATATATGCACACATTTCTTCAAATAAACATTTTAAGTATTAATATATAAACTATAAATGTTGTGAAGTTGAGTTTTTAAAAGTTAATGGCAGCATTAGCATGCTTTGTGTGATTTTAATCAAGATGCATATATGTAAATATCCTAATTCATGCCATTAGTATTTTCAAGTCATTGCTTCAAAAGCATGGATGAGCTAGACTATTGCAAAGTAAAGACGTGAAGGCTGGAATGAATGGTCCTTCCCTCACAGTTCAGTCTTTGGCTGAAGTGTTGTTGGCAAAAATCTAAAAATTTATGGTGGCCTGAGGCAAGGCCAGCACGTAGAACTGGCGCAGCAATGAATCCCGGATGAGAAATGAGAGGAGGATGGAGGAGACAGAGATGATGTTGGACTCAAGAACTGGCAAAGAATGTTAACAGATTATTTGGGGGATGCAGGGTGTGGGACGAACAACTCTGAGTTCAGATGAAGAAATGTCTGAAATTGTGAACAAGTAAGACTACCATGAGAATTTTCCAGGGATTTTTGTGGTGCAGGAGAGACACATGGAACACAAGACAGCAGGAGCCCCAAAAAAGCAAGTGGACTCTGGGGAATATGTTGGAAGATGATATTTTGGACACACACTCATGTTGCTTGTTGAGTGCACACTGTGAGCAAATTCTCATCCACATCCTGCTTTGTCTATGAAAGGAACTATTACCCGCCACTAGCCTGCAGGCTTGAGCAAAGTCAGAACTGCACAAAATTGATAGAATAGATACATTTTATAATCAGAAACTTTTCCAATCATTCTGTAATAGCAAACAATCTCAGCCAAGGAGGTATTTCTACTGGTTCTATAATCTAATCTCTTCAACCTCTTTTAAATATGATCAGTTGATATTGCCTAGGAATTTTTTACAGTTTATTGAGCTCCTAGAAAACTCAGCTTCATTTATGCTTCACACTGTGCAAGCAGATGAAGGAAGCAATATGTTGTTTCCCAACATCATAGAACATAGTTAGCACGTTCCTGAGACTGCTTTTACATCCAAGAACAGTCATATCTTCTGAGTTTTTAGAAATTAACTGACCTGAAGAGTCCAATGTGAACTGTGTCTTTTCTAAAATCTATGTCCTTTGAACTTCAATTGAAGAAAAACTCTTGGAAGCCTGTTTCACTGGATCATGTCCATTATACTATTGTCCAAAATCAGTTTATTTGGAAATCTTTCTATGGAAATCTTTTTATGTTTTATGGAAGTGGAGGCATATTCTCAGGCAAGCAGATATGAGGATAACTAAAAAGATATTATCACAGCAACAGGAATTAAGAAAAGATACTAGAGAAGAACTAGAGAAGAACTGGAGAAGAATATACTACAATTATATAGCTATCATAACCAGATAGAGACTTCAGAGTCCAGGTTATTACTAAAAAGGCCAAAACTTCCAGAAACAGAATTCAGAAAAAAGATTACCAAAACCTTTAATTCTGTACAGCAACAACTTCATCCATATGATTCAGGTACCTTAGTGTACGCAACCTCAGATGAAATGAAAAGAATTTCTATAAGTGCAATTGTTAAGCAAGCGCCAACAAACTAGCAAAACTTATTGGGAGAAGTCAATGCTAAATCTGGGCAGAAAGCCCACTGGAGCACTGGTGTTTCACTTACTACGGGTGTGAGCTCCCTAGGGCCCATGCAATGCAGACTTGTCCTACAGCCAAGCCAACAAGGTGAATGAAGCTCCAGGAAGTCACTGCAGAAGAGCCCTCCGTGTGACAGGTTGGCAGTGATAGCTGGGGCTGCAATCTGAGGTCATGTGCCAGCCATGTCTGTGCACATCCCAGATGAGCAACTGCATTTGGCTGAGGAGGTGACAACTTGCTCTGCTCTATGGAAATTCATTTTCTGCATTTTCTGGGAGATTGAAAGGGATCTGGTGCTCCAGGGAATAAATAATCTTTACTAAGAGGCCCCTCCATTACCCCTTCAAGGTGAAGGAAGCCAGGCTGCTGGTCTCTATCCCCTGACAGCCCCACTGKAGCACATGGACAGTGCTTTCCATGTGCTGAGACAAGGCAATTTATCTCCATCACTATTTAGCTTTTCTTACTTGCAGTGAGGAGAGCAGATGGGGTAATCAACATTAAAAGACCTGAATAAATTCTAAAAGATAGAAGGGAATGCGCCTGTTCTAAGAAGCTGAACAGATGTGTTAAAATTGAGCTCTATCCCCAGAAGGCCTTTCATATCAATTTGTTTATTTTTTTTTTGGACAATATCTGTCAGGCTAAATTGAGCTATCTTGGTTTTATGTTCCTGGGAACCAGTTTCATTCACAGAGTTTATGCCAAAAAGTAGAAATTATCTAAAACTAAAGATGACTTCTAGAAACCACAAAGGCCAAAAGATGTCCAAGGTCTGCTTTGTCTCCTGAGAGGAGGAAAGTGTTTTTTGAGGCTCTGGAAAAAAATTGGATTTAATTCAGAACGCATTCCCTGGCAAGAACTGATAGCTCACCTAGAATAGTATCAGGACAAAATAGAGGGACAGAAAGGGAAACTTACTGTTGTGAAAACATGGTGCATGAACCATCAGGTGCTCAGTTTACAGACAGCAATTGACAAAAAATAAAATCTCTAGCTTGTGAGTTGATGCTACCAAAAATTAAATGAAATGYGTCATCCTTGTTGATTTAACAGAGATAATGGGGACATGTGCTGCATTTTTTTCAGGGTGAAAASACAGTATTTGTCATATCATTGACTGGGCTTTCTCGATAATTTTTGTATATTTTTATATCTTTGGCATAGCCACAGAAAGGAAGATTTCTTTTAAATTCTTTGTGTATTGGGTAAACATAGTAACTTCCCACCTCAGCTGCTGCTAGATTATTTATTTTACATYCAAGCTATTCATTATGTCCTAAGATTTATTGTTTCTGTACTCAAAGACCCACACATCCAGAGTTTTCAAACTCAAACTATCCATTTGCAATTATAATTAAAAAGCCCAGCAATGTTAAATATAAAGCAAGATATTCAAAATCCAGTTCCAACAAATACAAATAATCACATCGAGCTTCCTTTCCTAAGGCAGTTGCATCTATGTACTTAGAAGCTGCTGGGTGGCAGATATCAGCTAGTTATTTTATAAGAGTTATATATTTTACAGAAGCAATATAAATATAAAGTGATTCAGTACAAATTAGTAAGCCTTAGTGTGCCTCCATTTGGAGTTATCTGGTTTGGAGTATTTGAAAGAAGTCTATATTAATGGAAAAGGATGTTCTACGCCAAAGTAGCAGTAAATTTCTTGTGATTTATCTCCTGAAAAGAAGTTCTGAAATTTGAAATTCTTATTAGATTGCTTTGAGGAATTTATTTTTTCTTACCCAAAGACACATAAGAATTAGCAATATTCTTCCTGGTACTTTCCTTTGTTTCTTTATGATGAATGAAGAGATCCTGTTCTCAATCCATGAAAATCTCAGTGAATTTATGGAGATGTACGGACATGTAAATGTGATCCAAACAGGATWTTCTAGCTATAACAGTTAAATGGATAACCCTACAACTTAGCAAGAAGTCATGTGTGAGAACTCTGAGAAACTCAAAAATCCTGAGGTGAACCCTACTGTAGGCCGTGCTGGCWAAGATGAGAAGTAAAGTTCATACCTAGAAATTCTACCATCAAAAGCACAGTCTGCTTCATAAATGCTTATAAGGGATCTCCTTGGGCCTAATTCACATCTGACTTGAGTGACTAGCTTGGAAAAACAGACATGCATATAAAAATATATTGATACAGAATCAAGCTGTAGATCAGGATTAACTCTGCTGAAGTCAMACAAGGAAGATCAGTCGGGTATGTGTGCCATGTTGCCCACTGCTGACAATGTTCAAAGTGCTTACCACKCTTTTTGAATGCTTTCAAAAAGTCCTGCCACTTGCCAGAAGAAAGGGTTATTTTAAACCAGAACAGTCATGGGGTGTTACTGGTGCTCTAACATCTCAAGAGACCAGTCCTCCTTACAGGGTATTGTACATTACAATTATAATGTATTGAATGCCCTTTCAGCCCATTCCAGCAATTTGGAGGCACAGCCAAAACCAGGAAAGAAAAGAAATTGCGGTTATCAAAATATACAACAATATGAATCTGTTAGCTTACAGTTTGGTATATTTCTAGATGGGAATGCTGGCACCAATTCCCTAAAAAATAGCACAGCTCTGCCAGTGCCACTCTGCAGTGCCACAGCTGCCAGTGCCACTCTGCAAGTGGTGCATGAAATTTTAGTGCAAGGGCTACTCAAAGTAAACTCTGATTTAGGATTAGGAACAGTGAATATCAAGCCATGGGACATCCCTGCAGCGTGCTGTACTTCATGCTCAGAACTACATCCTAATTAAAAATAGATCTGGTCAATAAAACAAGACCTACATGATGTCACCTCTTTCTGAGATGATCTTGAAATGACCTTATTCTCTCTGGCAATGATGAATATGCTGCCCTCAATGACACTGTACCTATCTTTGCAGTCCTAGTGTCAAGTAGCCTGGGCCACTCTCAGTTTTCAACAGTAAAAAACTTCTTACAGTTTCAAGACATATTTCACAAAGCATTTTTCAGAAAGAAATTTTCCTTTTTTTTTTTTTCTTTTCTGATTCAAAGTGAATCTCAGAGTTTTTCTGGCTCGCTCTTTGGAGGAGCTTACCAGAGGCTTTCTTTGCTTATGGATGGAAAAAGGAGGCATTCCAAAATGTTTACCAAAGAATAGCTGTTTACAAAACTACCATCTTGTTTTTTGTCTTGGGTAACTTAGCATCCATAAATGGCAAGAAGATTGTTCTGGTACTTCAAGTCCCTCTGCATTATTCATTAGGGAAGCTCAAGCTGAATAACTTTCTCTGGAACAAAGCTGTTGCTAAGCTTAAAGTTTGGGAGATCTAGTAATGCAATTTTGCTTATGCCTCTCCCCAGGAAACTCTTCCACTCACACGATGTGAGGATACCGTGACTTGGCAAAATCAAGCTTTGAGCTACTTCCTGGATACTGGACAACAGGACAACTATGCAAAACGAAAAGATTTATTAACCCTGGCATTTCAGCCAATCAAAATGAAAGCAAGAACAGTCAGAGAGGAAAAAGAAAGCATGGAATAAAAATGATGTCTCATGGTATCCTAAGTGTGGTATGACATGGCTTTCTCCCAAATGAGTAAGAAGAAAAAGCCTTATATATATATACATCATTACAACATAAATATGAGCTTCAAAGACAAACTATTTTATAACTTCACCTCTGCCAAATAAAGGATGATTTTCTATCTGTCTTATTTTGGTCTAGAATAAATTATTCAGTATGTCCAATGCTCATTTCAGTCCTTCTTTTAGAGACTGCACTGTTTCCTCTGTGGCAATTTCACTTTCAGGAAATGAGGATTTCTTTTGGGGATAGCAAAAGAAAACTTCTGCGTTCTAAGAGAGTGGAAAGGACTGAGGCTCAAAGCTGAACTCCAGGTTTTCCAGACGGCTAGCAGTCACAGTGTTAGCAATGTGATGAGAGTACACTCTCCTAACACTGAGGCCTTGGCAAGGGATGAAGGGTGAACTCAGTTGCAGTTGCAGAGGCGTACAAGAAAGGTGGAAGAAAGAAAAAAAAAATCAGGAAACCAATTGCAGAAGCTTTAAGCATTCCTTCAAACTTATAAAATGTGGACCAAGACTCTTTGTCCCTATGCATCAAGCCTTCAAGAAATTCATAGATGTATATAAGAGCAGAGGAAGAAACAGTTTAAAATTAAGTGCYGTGCTACTGTATTGAAAGAAAACACCGTAAACAGTGAGTTAATTTGGCTTCAGTGATAYAGAAAATTTGCCAAAGTGCTACTCTGCATTTTTTTCAGCTCTGACTCTCCAAGCGTGTTCTGCCTCCCTCCTAACTGAGAGTGTAACTCTTAGAAATGACTTGTTATTTCAAAAATGCCCTTCAAAGTTTAGAGGCTCATGGAAATGTACTTAGGTTGGCATTCTGCAAAAAAATCATGGGCTGAATGAGCACAAAGACTACCTGTTGATTCCTAGCATGGTTTTTCTGAAGCAATGTGGAGATGATACACTAGCAGCCTGTGAGGAGGAAAACTCCTGCCACTGTCTGCTTCTGCCTGTAAAGCTATTTGATATTTTTTCAGTGTTGTCACTGAAATCAGTCTGTGTTCCCTGTGACTTGTCTGTGAGCAACATCCTTGTGATTAGCAGAAATCATGCTTCAGATGCACCTTTTATGAGACTTACATATGCTATAATATTCTCAAAAGACTATTCTGAAATCGTGGTTGTCTGAATTTTTTAATATTGTAATTTTTTCTTCGTATGTCGCTTCTTTCCACCCTCCCACTTATTCCCACATATTTTATGGAAAATAGGCTTACTTGGATTMCTTTCATCTTCCTGGAAGGATTCTGACTGGAAGATGAAAGTAATCTTTGTGAGTTAGATATTTTTCAATATAGCTACAATTTTTGAATATATTTATACCTCCTATTTGCAGAATAGTATGCATTTGCATACTTATTCATGTCTTGCTTGTTAATAGGGTCTTTAKATTCATCTGCATGGGTAGAAGCCTATTACTTTATCTTTAGACCCAGTTATGGTCAGTTAAAACTAAGTCCTTTTGTGCTAGAAGTACAACTGGATAATTATACTCATCTATCTTGGAGGGGCTATGCAATGATTAATTATCTTGACTTTATTAAACACAGAGATGTGAAAAGTTCTCTGTCAATTATAATTATTATTAATATTACATTTTGAATGAAAGTATTGATATAATAATGAGAAAGGAACAAACCAAAGCTCAGCAGCAGGTAACTTTGAATGCTGTGTTGATTTATCTCTTGTTACAGCCACTGACTTCCTTTAGAGCATTTATATCAGTACAACGCAATCCTCAGTACACTGTGGTGCTTATTTTCCCTTGTCATAGAAGTTGCCTACAATATGTTCCTGTATATCTTCAATATCCACATGTTCTTAATGCTGAGTGCTTGCACTTTTGATAGCCTAAAATAGGTGAGTGTTCTGGGAATGCAGTCTTCTCTTAGGTTTCTTTATTTTGGAAAGCGCATTTTGTATTCAGCATTGCATATTGTTCATTTCAGTTCAATGTCTGCAGTTCATATATATTTTGTAACATTATCATTTGTTAAATAATCCATCCATATGTATTTGTGCTACATATATGTTATACTGTATGTGCTAAAAGATTACTAGTGCTACAGAGCTAAAGGAATCCATATATAACTAGTTCAGAAGAATTTTAAAATATGCATTTTGTCTCCTAGTCTCACAAAAGGCAAAGAATCCTGCTTATGATTTGTTAATTCAAGGTTCAGATCGACAGCACTGAAACTTCGGGCCTGGGAGGAAAATGGGAGGAAAATCCAGTTCAACTTGGATCTATATTGCAATGTAAGCTTTAGAATAAACTTCACAGGTTGTCATAAGCAATGGGTCCATAGTCAGAGTTTGTGTGTTTGGCCTCTCTTAACTCAAATGGTGCTGACATTAAGGAACAGAGGAAAAGAGTTGTTTGTGTAGCACTGCTTCTAAACAAAATGCTTTTTTTCCCAACTTTTCCATGCAGCCTCAGCTGATTTTTAATGATAATATTTTTATCTTCCACTAATCCACTTAAGGCAAGACATAACATTCTTGTTCTGTTATTTTACTGGAATTCTTATTTGTTCTAATTTATTCTGATGTCCCCACATTGAGTCTTTAATCCAATTTCAGTCTGAACAGCAGCATGGTAGCTGGTTTGGAATCATGGAAGTGACTTGTGCCAAATTAGAAAAAGTATATTGTTATTATTTTTGCAAAGCTGAACTTGTTAGGGAAATTACAGGGGTAGTGCTATGACAATATCAACCACTGAACCATCATTCTTCTGGGTCCAATACGATCACACTTTATATGGGCATACAAGGTCCAAAAACCTCATTGGGAAAGTTCCAAGAGAAAATCAACGAAGAGCAACAAAAATCGCTGAAGAGGGATTTTGTATGTCCTTGTATAGGAAATTTCTTTTGTATGTTTTAGAAACTTACCATAGCAGAAGTATCAGAACTACAGAAGTAGTAGTCCTTTCTATTCAACAATTTATTCTGGTCCGTCGTGCTCTTTTAGATAATATGAATCATCCAAAGAAAGGCCAAAAAGATCAAGATACTTTATTTTCTTCTGATGCTAGACATCTTATAAGAAGTTGCAGGTATCAGACAAACATTGTGAGAAGGAAATTTAGAGGAGTATTGAGCTTTTGAGTACACTGTACATCTTGGACATGGCTATATTTACTTGGTCTTAGTTTCCAGGTGAGATGGTGACTTCTCTGAGTAGATGGAAAAGAATATACAAAGAGAAGCATACAAAGAAAAAAAAATATACAGAGAAGCATATTTGAGGGCAAAACCCTGAAGAATTGGGAATATAGAACAAYGATGTTGCAGTGGATAAATGTTTGGGAGTTTTTTGAAAGTTTTTGTCAGAATGTTTCTGAATTTGAATAATGGTTCATGCCATATAAAATGAGCATATATTTTTGTTACATATCAGTTATTATGTATAACTTTGTTAACTTTATAGAAGAAGATTGCTTATCTGAAATGTATATGTGAAAATGTGTAATAATCTCTACAAACATCAAATTCTAGGTTAGTTCTGGAAAAATCAGATTAAATATTTTCATATAAATATCCTTCTCATGGAAATGAGAAAGTATGAATTTCAACCTACTTTTGTTGTATGTATATCCATTAGAAAGAGCATGACAAAGACATGATGGGCTGTGAATATGATGGAAGATGGTTATTTGATATTACAGTGAGGATAGCTAGTGAAATGATGAGTTAGGATTAAAAGTAAAAACTGCCTTCTTTAAAGCTGAAAAAGGGGATATTGCTCTAACTACGGCACAACATATGACTAAGGATGGTTCCAGGAGGTTATATAGAAAGAATTCTCATTGCATTCACCTACATGTGTAGCTCCAGTTGYGTTTGGATTGAAAATTGTGCATGTCAGCATGTCACAATAAACATGTCACAAGAAATGTAAACTGATGATATTTTGCATAGCAATTGAAGGAAAGGGAGTGTCAGAGAACATGATGAGGAATATTATGTGCTCTATTTTAGGTACACATTAGAGTGGCATCAAGACATCACTGAGAAAATGTCAAAAAGAGAGGCTGAAGTTTGAGTTGTACAGGTGAGTCTCAAGAAAAATGTTGAGCTGAGAGATAATCAGTTGAKATCTCTCTTGAATCTCATTTTTTGAAGAAGATGGACTGAAAATTAAATAGTAAGTAGCGAGGTAACAAGTAGGACCTTAAGGAAAAATTGGGATGGTAGAAGGGCAGCTAAGGGCAGAAGCGTAAAATCCAAAAAGAATCCAAGAAAATCCAAGAGACACAAATAAGAAGCATCATTGATGTTAGCAACAGACTTGGCAGATCAACAAGAGAGATGGAATAGTGCTCTTGAGTTTCAGTTTGTTAGAAACTTCAGGCAGCATAAATTCGATAGACGACCAGACTAAAAAGTATCTAGGATGGGAGAAGAACCCCAGATGTTGATAGTGAGATGAGAGTTGAAAAGATAAAGGAAGATGGAGCTCATAGGCTAAAATTTCATTGGTAAAAGTAATTAAAGATGACTTTTCTTAAGCTGCAACAGAGTAATTGGCTACTGTAGTACAAAGGGAAAAGCAGTAGGGAAAATTACAGGTCTTCTGGAAGGGACCTGATATTGTACCCATCTGCTATTTGGGAAGTTATATTACTCTCTTTTGGGCAATACAGCATGAACAATACATAAAGAGTTCTTTTTTTTTTTCAGTTTTTAATATAGCTATTCATTCTATATAAGAAAAAGATTAYAGTTTTATTACCCAGCTGCCTACCAGTAGCATAAAGCTGGTTCCCATTATTTTTCATGTTCCCTTATACCACTCCTCCTCCCTTTTTAAAGTGTTACCATATGTTACACACCTTATTTTCCTGAAAAACTTCTTAATAGTGGAAGCCTAGTGGCATATGCATATTGTTAAATCCTGATGCSATCCTTTGCCCACTGTGTAAGCATGAGCTACTGACTGCTTTTAATGGGAGCTGCAAACTTTGGCTGCTTAGCATCTCTGAAAATCGAGCTACTCTTTTAGATGCCTGAATWTGAATGAATATGGATTTAATTTTCTAACTGTGGACCTTCTGGTTGCATTTTAAAATATGCCTAAGAGTAACATCCCAAAATAGCCTTTATGGACTTAAAGGTCAGAGTAGGTGAAATGTTGAATTCAAGATAGTTTTCACTGCTGAAGCCGTGTAGGTGGCTGAGATACCATTGAAGTAAATAAGCTTTATCATAGAATCATAGAATCATAGAATCATAGAATGCTTAAGGTTGGAAGGGACCTCTAGAGGTCATCTAGTTCAACCCCCCTGCTCATCCAGGATCACCTAGAGCATGTGGCACAGGGCTGCATCCAAGTGGGTTTTAAAGMTCTCCAAAGAAGGAGACTCCACAACCTCTCTGGGCAGCTTGTTCCAGGGCTCTGTCACCCTCACTGTTAAGAAATGTTTTCTTAAGTTCCTGTGGAAGTTTTAGTGCATCAGCTTGTGGCCTTTAGTCCACCACTGAAAAGAGGCCAACCCCTTCCTCCTCACTCCCTCCTCTTCAGTCCCTCCTTATGTGTGGATCCTGCCCGTAAGTTGCTCCTAAGTTGAGTATTCAAGTGACTATTTTCTGCCCATGCACATTTTGGAGATTCATAAAACAAGTGAAGAATCACAGAATCATTATGGTTGGAAAAGAACTTCAAGTTCATCAAGTCCAACCATAAGTCACTCAACACCATGCCTGTTAAATCATGTCCTTAAAGGCCTCATCTACATGTTTTCTTGAACGCTGTGGATGGTGACTCCACCACTTCCTTGGACAATCTGTTTTAATGCTTGACTACTCCTTCCAGGTTGATTTTTTTTCCTAATATCTAACCTGAAGCTCCTCTGGTGCAACTTCAGGCCATTTCCTCTCATCCTATCGATAGTTATTTTGGAGAAGAGACTGACCCTCACCTCACTACAACCTCCTTTCAGGTCGTTGTAGAGGTCTCCCCTGAGTCTCCTCTTTGCCAGACTAAATAACCCCAGCTCCCTCAGTCTCTCCTCATAAGGTCTGTGCTCTGACCAGCTTCATTGCCCTTCCTTGGACACGCTCCAGCACCTCAATGTCCTTCTTACAGTGAGGAGCCTCCTCTTACATGTCCTTCTTACAGTGAGGAGGTGTGGCCTCACCAGCACCAAGTACAGGGAAACAATCACTTCCATGGGCTTGCTGGCTACAATGTTCCTCATGCAAATCAGGCTGCCGTTGGCCTTCTTGGCCACCTGGGCACACTGCTGCCTCACCTTCAGCTGGCTGTCATCCAGCACCCCCGATCCTTTTCTGCCACAGACTACTCCAGCAACTCTGCCCCAAGCCTGAAGTGCTGCATGGGGTTGTTGTGAGCAAAATACAGGACCTGGCACTTGGCCTTGTTGAACCTCGTAATAATTGGCCTCAGCCCATTGATMCAGCCTGAGTCCAGCAGCTATGAAGATCTTTCTAAAGCAGCATCAAACAGGAAGATGTAGTGGTGGTGCTGCTGCTGCTCAGTCTGCAGTAGGGACTCCCTGTAGGCTCTGGCCTCTACTCCCTGAGCTATTAAAGCAGTTTWCTTTAGACAGGCACTGGACAAATACCAGAGTGCAGGGATTCGCAGTGACATGCTCTAGCTACCTGCTTCCCTCCTATTTACTTTTGTTCTGGGCCCTGTGACTCTGCTCTGGCTGTTTTTGGCTATATTTGAAGGGAACAGTTGGTGTTTGCTTTCACCACTGAAATATTATTTAACTTTGCTGTTCCACAGATGTTGATTATATGCTAATTCACTGAAAGCAAATTACAACAATCTCATATGCTTCTTTTCTTCTCTTTTAAAAGTCTAAATGTGGCCTGTGAAATTCATACACTTTACATGGATACGTTAAGTACCTAAAAACTTCCATTCTGATCTGGAGAATGGAGAGATGCTGAACACTCTTGGAAATCAGGAAACTCCAGAAATCTTGAGCTCACCTTGGAGCTTGATGTCAGCTTATGAGTGATTCAATATATTGCTTCTGATATTGCTATTTTTATTTCTGAATTGAGCAGATATGTAACCTAGTGTGTAAAAAACACAACCAACTATACAGCTTTTCAAAAAATAAAAACTCCCACCTTTAAGCACAGAACCTTCAAATATGAATCCCTGCAGTTAACTTCAAAAATCATCGAGTTTGTTCATAGGCTTTTTTATTATTATTAGCAAATACTTTTTCTCTGTCTCAATTATTTACATTTCTATGTGGCCTGTTTTTTCAAAAGATTAGCAGTATTTGCCAAATGTACTTCCTGGAATTTCATAATTGCACTGTGATTTGTTTCCTCTCATATGTCTTCATGTTTCCCTTCAAGTTAAAAAAGGAAAGGCAAAGAAGTGAACTAGTATTAAAATAGTTTCCTGGCATTATACCGCTATATTTTAGGGTATCATGAAAATGAACCCCAAATGTGAGACTAGGTGAAGTCAGTTATATTGATTGCTATATTTAGAAAAAAAGGGAAATGCCTCATCTTTGCATTGTGTGAACTTCACCTGTGGAATTCATTACCCCAGGAAATTGTTCCAGGCAAATATTATGGCTAAACTTTTAAAAAAGGATGTGCATAAGTGCTGTCTAAGAATAGTTTCTGTTGTGATAAATGTTAAAATAAGAGCACTTCAAAACACTGATCTCATAAAAAATTGTAAATAACATTTCACAGCTTGTTCAGAGTACAGATTTGTTTTGCTTGCTTGCTTTTTTGACAGCGAAGGACTGGCCAGTCTCAGAAGAAATACACAGAATCTCAGGCTCAGTGAGGTTGGAAGGGGCCTCTGGAGATTGTTTAGTCCAATCCTTCTGTTCAAGGCAGGGTCAGCTTTAGCAGGTTGCTCAGTGCCGCATCCATCTGACTTTTGAGTATCTCCAAGGATAGAGACTCCAAAATCTTTTTCCTTCCTTTTGCTTTCCAGTATTTCAAAACCATTTTTTTAAAATTTCCTATCAAAAAGAACATAGACTTGCAGCAGTCACTTCATCAGGCACGATCCCTCTTTAAGATCCAAAATTGGCCCTCACAGATTTGTGAGTTTAGACAAAATATTTATGTGCTTCTTTTCTGCATATTCCCACCAATCAGATTAACTAGTCGCTATGTAGTTCTGGAGATGTTCCTTCTCTATCTTCACATCCTAACTATCTTTTTTTCCTCACAAAGATTTGATCCTTCTGCTGTCAGAGAGGTACTCTTTCAAGTCTGCAGCACAGTGAACCTACTTCATGACTTTTGCTTGGTATTTCTGAGAGCTTTTTGGATAAGTTCTATGATCAGAAGTAGTAAAGTTTATGTTCCTTATTCCTTATTCCCCTTTCACTTCTGCTGACACCAGGCTTTTGCACCGTTAATGCCTCGCACCGTACTTTTTGGCTTCTTATTTACTTATCCCATGCTATTCCCTGCCATATCCCCTAACCCATTCACATTTGCACAGCTCCCTCCTTTCCTTCACTTCAGAGCTTTCCTCTAAACAATCTGTCCCCATGGACAAAAATATAAAAGGAGAATTTGAAAGCAATAGTCCACAAAATTTCTGTCTTGGAATTTCACATTCCCCAATCTTTTAGGTGAAGTTCCATCAGATTTTGAAGGTATTCTCTATAGTTGAAGCCCTTCAGATTTCAGGGAAAGAACTACATTTTTCTTTCCAAGCATCATGATTGGTTACCTCCACTTGATCTCTTTGCACTCTAAAACATGGCTCCAGCATATGGTTCAAATGTCTGTGCTCTTCTGCATCTATAGTGGTGTCTTTCAATGTCTAAAAGCCATCATACCTTTGAGTTATTTGAATCATAACTAAATTTTCATGCCATATTTTGAGAGGACAGGATGGTAGTGTGAGTAACCTTCTATGTATCTTCACATAATCCTAGGCCTTTTAGACAATACTCACTGGAGGCAAAAATTCTGGGACCCTGTGGAGAGAGTTAGGGAGCATGCAAATGACAGGCAAACATGAAAGGAAACTGAAGATGTTGTAATGTGCAAAGCTACTTAATATGCACTGTAGATATAGCTACAGAAAATAATTTCAGTTCCATAATTTCTTACAAAATACACTTTTCAAGGCTGCTTTGGCCTTAAATATACCTTTAATTTTTGATAAGCAGCAGAAAGTACTTAAGTCTGTTTTAGAGCATGGAATTTTTTACCTATAGTAACCTATTAGAAAACCTCTGTACCACACATTTTAATCCCTGATTACAAGTAGGCTGTATGAGCTTTTTTATACATGCTCAGTACATTAGAACAGAAACTTGTACAACAATCTGACATGAAAATGACCCTGCACATCTCTCTCTAACAGTATATTTTTCTGTAGCTTCTAACATGTCTTTTCTGAAAGTTCTTACTTTTCTGCTTACTTTTCTACACTGTCCTGTACTCTTGAAAGTCTGTCTGAAAAGACGTATGACTTCCTTCCTTGTAAGGAGGTCTGGTGGTGATCCTGACAATCATGTGTAGAAAATAGAGATTTTTGCTGTTATGAAGAATTTAGGTTTTGCATCTGTGGAATGTGGAGTACAGGTGTTATTTACAGTATGGCATTATTCCAAGGGTAGTTGTGGGAAAGAAATGGGTTCAAATGGGTTCTTTGTTAACCCTCAACTTGCTTGCTTGGGAACTTACTTTTTCTTTAATTGAGAAAATATTTCTTAACAAAATATTCAAGGAGAATTTTTAGTTTTATCACTATCAACAATGAACTGAATTCCCTGGGATCACAAAAACACAAAGAGATCATTGGAAAAGAGTTAGAATCCTTGTTTTGTTGAAACTGTGTATTTTGACCACTTTGACCATTTCTCTTCGGATTTTTTTTTCTTTTTTACACAAAAGCTACATCCTGCCCTAAATAAGGACTTGCATCAGCCAAATGCTTTGCAAATGGTTTAATACCACAAAGCAAAAAGTAATTGACTACAATCATCTTGAAAAAGAGTCTAGGTATCATATTGAAATAAATCTGGGCTGTGGTAGTCCAGAAAGAATTATGTTAGCTAGTAGGAAATTGCTTTTCAATTCATTCCCAGACCCGAGGAATGCTAGCAGACTGCTGATTTAGACTGTTTTGGAGCARCCTATCCAAGACTGACATTTGGGAATAAAGTTGCAGCAAACACCTAGGCTTGATTTTTCTTCTTTGTATTTTCTAGSACTTATAAAGAAGGCAGAGCTGCAACTAGCCTAGGAGATCAAGAACACATTCACCCAACTAAACAACTGCAGGAGACCTGCTGGGSTAAGTTCAAGTGTTAAGACGAGGCGTCCAAGCCATCTCAGAAATTTTAATTATACTTCCTTCYCATTCTCTGTCTTTCATCTCAGAAGTAAGAAGTGTCTTGCAGAACATATACACTAGCTCTGTGAGGATATCTCAGATTACATTGTCTAAAATGGTATTTAATGACTATGCTAGGGCACCAAAATTGCTCTCTTAATGGCATCAAATCCAGTCCAAGTTGCTGTCAGATGGAATTCTGCTCCTAAATTGTCTAACCCTCTATTTAACTCTCTTAAATTTTCTGAATATATCCTAATTAGAGGCTATTCTGCACTCTTGGTATTTCATCTGTTGAAAGAGAATGTAAAYTTAAGTTACTCCAGCCTAAATAGAATTCATTTCTACCTCAAAAACTTGATTTTTTTTTAAATCTTGAAAGGAACAATTCAGCTTAATTAACTTCTGACTATTAGCTCAACTGTCTCTCTTTTCTCCCTGATGGTTACACATTTCTTAAATCCAGCATAAATATAGACAAGAGGTGATTTTTTCAGGGTTTATTTTGTTAGGCTAAGCAAAAATCTTCTATGCCCTTTCAATAGATGGACTCAGAGCATCAGAGCATCCCAGGAACCTTTTCTGAATCATGTATGATTTCCATTTTCTTTATCATGGCTAATCACAACCATGCATTTTTACCAGTTTTTCCACAGTAATGTTAACATAATATTGTTAGTATTTTTCATGTCTTAAGWGTTCACAGCCAAGTATTTGTCTTCTTTCTGTGCTATAGGTACAAGTGCGGCACATTACTAAAAGACTGAAAATTGTGCTGACTTTTTGCAAAATCTGAGGAAAGAGTAAATGGTGAGTCAAAGCATRAATACTCAGAAAGACTCTAGTAATTAATCTTATGTATATTACATGTGTTAAGTGACAGTTTGTCTGGAGACTCAGCACAGCACCATCAATGCAATCAAAAGATATTTCTTTCCAGAATAATAATCTTTAGTGTGGCAATAAATGTAATTAAATCTTTCCTCAAAGTTTCATTCAATGAATGCTCTGCTCAGCTCTTGGAAGTAGTTTCATCCATTTAATATTACACAATTAAATTAAAAGTTAATATATTTTATTGAAATTGCACTGCATTTTTTTTTATGCTCTCGTAACAGCATTCTAGAAAACTCTCCTTAGTTATTATAGTAAGCTTTTTTCTCCCTCTGTTGCTCTGCTATCTACTTAGATGGATGTCTAGGAAGGTCACATGTGGCAGAAAACTCTTGATACAGTGAGAGATGGAGATGATACTCTTGAGAACAGAAAGACTAAAGTTTTAAAGATCTGGCAAAAGAATGAAAGAAGAATGAAGAACAAAAAAAAAAAAAAAGACAACATCTGCATGTCTTTCTGGGTTGTCTTTTGACATCTCTAAGCAGCCCTTGTAACACTTGGTTCACCTCCCTCACTGGAAAGACCACAGCAAGGGGTCTCTATTTAGACCCCTACATGCACCTAACACAATGTTAGACTATACTGCTCAATATTAGTCCAGCACTGGATTGTAGGTCTGGATTTTTCTATGGATTTTTGTTTTATGAAAAAAAAGTCTCCTGTTTGCACTGACCTTCAAGTGTTTTTTTTTTTTTTTTTTTTTAACGTGGAAATGAGCATTGTTTATTCTGCAGCAGCTTTGAGGCTTCAAAAGGAAGCCTCAACTATTTTACGCAATTATAAAGCCTGTATTTGTAAACAAGTACTATATTCTGTCATGCAGATACTCCAAACAGCTGAAACCCCAGTGGCACTTCTATGGAAGACTCATAATGATTCTGGCCTGCAGAATTTATATGCAGATTTGCAGAATTTATAGGCACTGCATTCTGACAAGTAAACTTCTGAGTCTAAATTTTCTATGGTATCAATGTGCTAAGACCTATACAGAAGGATTTTATTAACTCTTCAACTCTTCAAACAAAAAATCTGACAGTGAGCATGAAACTGATAAAGTATCATAAAATGTCATCTTCTACCATTAAAAAAGTACCAGAAAGCAAATAAAAGTCTAATTTATTGTTGCCCATAATAAGTTTTCATGGACTTGTAATTTTATATATATACCTTTTGGTGAACTTGAGAAGACAAGGGACTAAATCTAACCAAAATGTAGGAGGAAAGACAAATTGGTGGGTGTAATTCTGCTTCCTTTTTTTTTTTTTTTTTTAACTTTTTTCTTCCTTTTTTTTTTTCTTTTTTTTTCCCCCCCCAACCAGGTACTGTTAGTAGTGTTTGTCTGCTTTATATCTGTACTCTGTGTTGGCATCTGGGGAAGCCATTCTTACTAAGGTCACCCCAGGAAGCTCAGGATGCAGATGGGTGCTCACTGTTTACTTGCTGTAAGAGGGATGTATCAATATTTGAGTCTTTGCTGACATATTCGTAATTGTTCATTCAGCTTCCTGCCATTCCACTCATGGGAAATATGCAGCACCTTATAAAGTTTATATTGGTAGTGCTTACTTGACAATAGATATTTCTAAGAAACAGCTCATTTAGCATTTATGAGTAGATTCAGATTATTTGTAGCTATTTCTTCTTCCTTCCTCCTCCTCTTCCTCCTTCTCTTCCTCTTCTTCTTCTTCCTCTTCCTTTTTCCTTTTTTCTTTTCTTTTTTTTTCCTTTTTTTTCTTTTTTTTCTAACTCATTCTCAGGTCTTATTAGTAGGTGCACTCTGTCATTACCTATAAACCTTGTTACTGAGAAATAATGAAGCATTCCCCCAAGATAACTCCATTCCTAACTGAATGTAGTGCAGATTCTTTCAGAAAGATATGGTAGAATTTGCTAAGTGTTAGTAATCAGTCCTTTAGTAGCTGTGCATTCTTTATGATATGCAAAAATTWTGGTGACTGATTGAATATGATCAGATCTCAGCCTGTGTATCACTCACAGTGATACAATTTCTGTGGTCTGTAGACTCTTCCCAGACTGCCTTCTGTTTTAAACCCACAGATGTCTAACATTCAGGATGCAGGCTACATATTGCCCAATTTGGGAAAATATTCAGGCCTACCTCACCTATGAAGACTGCAGACTTTGCTTTTCCATGCATGTCAGCTTACAAATATGTTCAGCTTAATAAAGCAGAGATGAAACAATTAGCGTCATTAAACGACAGCACCAAGACAAAGAACATTAACTGTGTACAAGTTGAAATGTTTGGTATACATAAAAAGGTGTGTATAAATGAAACATGACAGTTGCAGTACGAGTTACAATAAACCAAGATGATATAAATACATAGGGATGAGTGACTATTATTATGAAGAAAGGTRGTCTATGTATATTATTAGTCATCATTCCTAAAATTGTTTGTTTACTAGATTTTCAGCTGTTGAGCACTCAACTGCTGTTGAATATAATCTTATGACTTTATGATTTATGATTATTATATTATGAATATAATAGTCTGCACTTTTTTCACATGAAGATTATCTTGAAATTAATATTCTTCACAGAACAGAGGAACTGCCCTCTTCCTCAAGTAAACTTGTAGCACAAGTTTGATGTCTGGAAAACTAATGACTTGCTTGACTTTGAAACTGATAAAGTAAACCCACACTTGGTGGTTTGTGACTAGCACAGTTAGACATGGAATTCTGTAAGCCTTATTTGCCTGAAAGAGTATTGATTAAGTACAAAATATTCCCCATAATCTTTTATCAGATCACTTTTCTTATTTAATTCTTTGCTTTCCTTTTTGGAGATTTATCACTTCAGTTATTGYGCCATTGAATATACATGATGCCAGCAGTATACGGTTTTTCAGAATTTTGAGGGAGCTCAGCCAGTCTCAGGCATTAGAAGACTCAGGCATTAGAGGCAGGCATTAGATGCAGGCAGTCTCAGGCATTAGAGACTTAGAAGTCTCAGGCATTAGTGCAAAGGTGCTTTTATAATTCTGGAAAGCTTTTGAAGGCTCAATGACTTGGTTTAATATCCCCTTAGGAAATAGAAATTCTTTTCCCATATGGAAATAGTTTCAGCTTGCCCACCTCCTTCACTTCACTGCCTTAATCCACTCGGCTACAAAAGCTGCCAAGTCTGGTTATGAATCTTAGCCTCCAAACGTGCTTTTTGCCAAAGTTTTGCAGAAGACAAACCACAAAGTAGGCCATGACCATTTGCTAAGAGGTGTCTGAATGCATTAGCTAACAGGGAGCATATTTAATTCTGCGAAGGACTCAAATCACAGTATCTTTTGCAAAATACTGAATTAATGTTATTCTCTTTATCTTCCTGTTTCTCCATTGACACACCTAGTCACAAGAAAAATTACTGAATTTTCAGAACAAAATTTTAAAAATAAGTGCCACCCCACTATTTCCCAATAATTTTCTTACTCTATCAGAAGACCTTTTATTCCTATCTGAATTCTGTGTACATCAGCATGCACTGTCTGCACAGACAAACTGTATTAGGGGATGTAGACAAGGTAAAGGTGGTGCTTATAAGGAGATGCTGCAAGGCCATGCCTGCAGAGAAGGAAGGATACGCTGAAAAAACGTAAAATGACAAAAGAGAAAATTTAGGTTTTTGTTTGTTTGTTCTTGTGGACTGACTTTCAGGTACATTCCAAAGAGACGGTGCAAATCCAGTAACTGGCAGAGACAGAAATGGAAGTAGAAAATTAGGAAAATGTATGGTGAAGTTATCTTGATGCATCAGAATGACTGGAAAAGAGTAATTAAGGATAAAAGCCAAAACTATTCATCATCAAAGACATGAGTGATATTTTGATCCGTTAGAGTCAGTAAGACTAGAAATCATGAATGATTTTAAGACAAGAGGGAGATTGTAGGAGTAAGATGAAACAAAAGCCATGGGAGGCTGCTGGAGAAGTGGTTGCTGTAGAAAGAAGGAAGAGATAGTAAGGGCCAGGGTGAACTCAAGCAGAGAGGAGGTATATATGGACATGGATGAGTACAAAGTAGGAAGACATACGAGGAAGGAAAACAGGTATAGGCCATAAAAATGTCACCATAATGTAAACTGATCAGGACTCGGGAGGATGTTGGCACTAATCGTGAGGAAACAGAGGGAGACAATTTGGGAAACAATTTGGTTTTTGCAGCACCATATTTCAAATGGAGTTGGGGCAGTCAAAGGGATGTAAATGGAGACATATGCAGATGTTAGTCTGAAAGGAGAGCCACATACAGAGTGGATACTTAAAAACATGTGGTGAGTTGATTTGAATAAAGGCTAAAAGTGCAATGGAAGAAAGGAAAATGATTAAAACAAATCTCTGCAAAGGGCCTCTCTATTTTCTACATAAATCTAGTAGAAACGGTTCAAAGCCTGATAGAATTGTGAGAACTACCAAAGGATATGAACTAGCTTGTGCTGGATACCATACTGCTACAGCTGGATATTTTTTTTATTAACAGAGAATATAAGTACTTTGTGATACACCACTTTTTTTTTTTTTTTTTTTTATGCTATACAGATGTTACTAAAATATAGGGAGAAAGGAGAGAAAAAGGCATATTGAGGGACAATGTACCAAATAAATTAAAAATTGAAGAAAAAGTTTAGCTGACCTAAAAATAATCCCATTAAGCAAAGACCTGGGGAAGATCAGAGGAAAAATGTCAGGCAGAAGTTCCCCAGTAATCCATTCAGTGCAAAAAGGCACCATAACCAGGACATCCAGGGCTACCAATCAGGCAGTCTTGGGCCTGGTCCATGGTGGGAGCCCACTGAAGGGAGCTGCAAAGAGGAGCTGTGTCCCTGCAGTGCTGTGCAAGTTGATGGGGGAAACCAACTCTGGGTGCATGGGAACTACTGCGTTCATGTGTTCATGTTTCTGGGTGCACACATGCAAACACTGCTTGGAAACACACACTCAAGTCTCTCTGCTTGTTTGACTGGGAATGTGTGAACACAGCAGCCTTGTGTCGTGGACCTAGCACAGAAGGTATCTGCCTGGGTTCTGTAGCCCACCATRTTCAGCTACTTTTAACTTTCATATAAATAAATATATGTATATATAAGCATGACACACACATATATATTTGCATGTATATATTTTCTTTACCTGGATCCTGAAAGCTTTTTTGAAAATTATCTTACTTTTTTCAATTTGTAAATGGTGTCTTGACTTCACTCTTGGAGATCCTCCGATTGGAAATATCCAACTTTTAATAAACAAGGAGATGTTAGCAGGGAACCATTTTGTTTTGCTGGAAGGGTTACAAGATCAGTGATTTAGAGACAGTGCTAAGAGTGCTGGCCTGAATAGAGGTTGATGGGACACAGTACAGTTCTGTACTTCTTTTCATTTCAACAAAATGGTGTTTTGAACATCTGGAACAATTCTAAATTCTCAGTCACAATATTATAATGCTCAAAGCATTTGAGCATCATAAAATTGTCGCTTAACACTTTGATTAATTGATTATCGTCTTGAAAACACTTGCATCAGAATAAGCACATGTTGATTTAGGTTTTAAGAAAGCCATTGGCTTGGTTTAATAGTTCTGAGCTTTAGCTCTGTTTTCATTTGTAATTCTTGTATGTAAAGGACTATTAAATGGTATGGTATTTGAAAATGGGATTTGAGGTGGTGTGAGTGTCAGGGATTGGATATCTGTATGATTGTAGCTCCAAGGGTGTGTTGAAATAAGCTAGTGTAATATCCTGGCAGTTTACTAGAACTGGCTGACCCAGATCCTCTCAAAATTAAAAAGTTTTTGTCTGTAAATTTAATTTGATTTTGAATTAATTCCMCCATTCTATATTTTTATATGAATGTCACCTACTTCTACATAATATCTGCAATTTTAAAAATCTTGAAAGACCATGAAGAATATTGTTGAACCTAACTGCAATGAAATTTGAAGGTCAAATTAAGAATATAGCGTTGTTTCCACACTAACAAACCCATTTTGTCATGTAGCCCTTACAGAAGGATAGCATATCAGTATCCACAGTTATGTATTTCCTACATTACACATCTTGTATTACTCTAACTTAGATATACTTGGATAGATATGCATGAGGCATTTTATATCAGATTTCAGGCACCCCTGCTTATTTTTTTTTTTTTTAATCCTGATAAAGGTAGTAGAGCTGTAGACCGGGTAGCCTAATATAAGACAAATTCAGTTTCTTACAATGTCTTCARAATCATGGAAACTGAATTTTTTAATACTTGCTCTGACTTTCAGGCTAAATTTCTTAGGAAACTTAAGAAAAATRTTTTTGCCATTTTTGTGAAGAAGACAAAGATAGATCAGCAGACACGTTTCTTAAAAGATATATCTGACTTCTTTTTTTCTTGGAGGAGATTTTGCTCAGTGGGATTCTTTAGTAAGAATTGAAATTTGTATGATCTTTCAATTCTAGGCTCACTGTTTCCTTCCACTGGTTGTTAATAAATCTATGTACTTCAAAGGTTTTATAACTGAGGGAAATCTTTGAACATTTAATTAAGGATATCAGGAAGTTATCAGTCAGATATTTTTCAGAGGATGTAATTAAGCAAATGCCTAAAAGCGCTCCTGGAAGACTTGGAAATAGAATCAGCCAAGTTCCTGGTCAACACAAACAGACAATTCACTTGCTCAGTAGGAGGAAATGACTTTGCTATTCAAAAAGAGTTACTGTGGCATTGAACTTGGATCAAGAAGAGTTAAACTAACTTTTAAATTTTGTATGAATTTTTGATATTTGAAATATATTCATATCAAATGAGACTATGCCAGAGAAAATGTCTTAAGTACTGTAATAATCTTTAGTACCATCAGTCCATAGAAAAATAGCTGGAATACCATAAAATGATATATCCAAAGGATCTCATGGAAGTTTTCACAGTAAAGATTTTTCACTCAGAGTCCTCTAACATCTATGAGCTCTTCCAGCCTTGAAAGTTATAATTATCCAAAAGTGCCTTCAGAGAAATACAGTAAATTTTAGAAAACTATTCCGACTCTAAGCTCTAAACAATTGATCAAAATATGAGAACAATGCAGATCATTTTAAAATCCTTCATAAACTTCCTAAAGATCCTTTCCACTTAAAAATTTTGTCTTCATATTTTTTTCTAAGAAGGATATATAGATTGCATCCTAAATCAATTTGGCCCTAAGGAAAATGACCTTACTAGAAATACAAACTCATTGATGAGCATCTTCATGCTAGAATCTATATAAAATCTACATTCAMTGTAAGTAGAAAACAGTAGTGAGAAGTCTTGTGCAGTATTTGCTCATCTTCATTGCCTATGTAGATGCAGTATAAGTGTTCTTAGGATTCAGAGATGATGTTGGGAGACACTCATGCTGCATCCATTAATCATGGAAGTAGTAAAGCAACAGGAGTCTGGCACTTAGAGTAAGGACAGAGAAGTATCTGGCAGAACTAGACTGGAGCTACAGCTGATTTCAGCAGGCGAGTTCAGTTTTCAAGCTGATATGGAAAATGCACCAAGACTGACTGGAAAGAGTGTGTTTAAGAGCCTGAAGAACAGCTGAAAAAAAGTTTCYTTATTTAACTGCCTTTCATCAGCTTCACATTCCCACAGCCACGTAATATCTTGGATCAAGAACCAGTCCAACTAAAAATTAACCAGTTAGTTAGTTCTCAGATCCACCTATCAGGCAGCCACTGAAAAGCAGCATCAGCACAAGAAAAGTAGCAAGAACGAGACCACCCTTTTGGCAGTAGCCGCCACTTATGTCAGTTTAGAGTGATCACAGCCCCATAGCCCAAGTGAGCCAAGGATTTAATTTCACCATGTCTGCCAATTGSAGAATGACAGATTAACGCAACCACTTAGAATAACTTCTGTGCATCACTGCACAAGCCCCTTACACTACTTGGTGTTGCTCTGAAAGACCCCACTTATAATCAAGTGTTTACATGTAGTAACATTTACATTCTGTTCCAGTTTCTTCAGTGGTAAACAAATGTTTGAGACGGCAACCCACATGCATTTTAAATGTAAAAGGAAAACACAAATTAGTTTAAGCTAAGTTCATGATGTTTATTTTTAAGACTATCTCATGGTTGCTGAATGCTGGGAGAAGGCATTACTGTTAAGTAAATGAAGAGCATTGAAGTCACTGAGGACACAGTGGAAATAAATCGTTTCTTACGATGCTGAACAGCATCCAGTTTGATCTGCCAGGTCACTGTTACTGTTGTTGATACATGAGAAGGAAAGAATTTAGGCTTGAGTGCTAGAGTCCATCTTGTGCATCCTGTGCTTGCAAAGTCAGTAGTTAGAAAAATAAAAGCATATTTTTGCTTTTGTGCAGAATACATTTGCTCTGGAAATCATTGAGATGCAGTAAACACAGGGAACTTGTAGTACCATTTTCTGTCTGAGTGTGTMTGACCTTGCAAGCAACTAGATGGTTTTGGAAGTTTGGACCCATGTAGTAAYTTTTAAATGCCACATACAATCACTTCCAGAGAATGGTCTTGATGTCAGTGGACAAAAAWAATAGGGATTTGGATGGAAACCAGAAAGCTAAAGAAGGAAAAGGAGGGGGACACAAAGAGCCCCCAGCATCTGGTTAGTAGACCATGTTCTTTAATTGTCTATAGATCAAAGATGTAGTCTCAGCAAACTATTAACACATTCCAGAAGAACAATGTCCTTCATTTTAGCTGTTCTCTTTGGCTTTTACAATAAACTGTGAAGGAGGAAGACAAATCAGGCAAAGCGCAAATAATGGTAGATGGAGTAGGGGGACTCTGTGAGGGTTGAGAAGTGGATCATGGGGAAACTCTAGGTAGGCATGCAGATGGTCCTAACAGGGAATGAATGACATGATTTTGTATGGAGTGGTGAGGGAATGGAGAGGGAAGAAAAGACATCGAGGAAAGCAGGAATGGGCCAATTAAGACATGGGTATAAGCACAGGTGCAATGGCAGACTGGAACCAAGAGACTTCTTGGCCTAGTGGAAGCAAGGTGTAGAAGCAATGTAAAATAACATCAGTTTTATATCAGATATACCATGCAATGGAAAAAAATGCCTAAAAAAGGGTCAAAAGGAGTGTAGCAAATCTTGGGGGAATAAGAATGATCAGATGGAAGAATGCTAGTAATGCCACTGGATGGTAGTAACAGCAATTTCACAACAGCAGGGACTTCATTATGCTAGAAGAAAATGTGAAATACATATATTTTGTTCTGCCCTACAATTTGATCATTAAAGTTTTTGATCCAAAATCCRCTGGTATTTGACTGATGTCAGTGCATTAAGCTTTCAAAGATTAAAAAATTGATAAAGTCTCATTGTTTACAGAAAAGACGGTAAGAAAAGATATACAACAATTTTCAGCATCAGAACAGTCTCTGCTTTAACATGTAAATCACTGCTTGACTTCATTGTGTTTCTGGAAAACTTATTATTACTACCAGCAGAACTGAACTACAGAGAAAAAGAGAACCACAGAAAAACATCCTGAATATATAAATGCCACTTCCAATAATATAGAACTGAACAATTTCYTTTAAAGATCTCAGTTTGTCAAACACTCAAATGAATTATGTCCTATTGCATTAAGAGCTAAAAGCTGCAACTGGCACACTCTATGCTTGGCTTCCACGTTCATTCAGATGTAAATCTGAACTGAAGTGATAGCAACAGCATTTTGCATGCAACTAATTTGGGAGAAGCCTTCATGACTTCTCACGCAACCTGGCTGGATGTGTTCTCGTGCAAAACAGGACTGGATGGACAGATAGGCACTCATGGCCTATGCCAGGATTCCTAGTACTTTCAGCCAGTACTGGAATTGCATCAGAAATTCTGTTTTTCATTTAAAAAAATGAAAAAAAAAAAAAAGACTGCAAGACGCTATAACTAGGAAGAACAGTAGTGTGCAATCAGAGATGGATGCAATAAGCACCTAGTTGTGTGCAGGCAACCTTATTCATTCATCACAGCAGGCAGTAGCTGACTTCCCCATGATGGGGCAACTGACATAAAGTCCTCAATGATACATTGGGAAGGGGATACAGTTGTGGTGATATCTTTTGAGACCTAGGAAATTTTTGGAGCAGACAGGCTGGATAGCAGTCAGGTTCAATGTGCTATGATTCATCTCCCTAATTCATCTTCCAAAACAACCTACAGTCCCCTTCATTTGGAAACTTCAACTAGAACTATGTAGTAGGACAAGTAAAAAAGAATTAAGTACATCCTGGACTTAAAAAGAGTATCAGATTGTTGCCTTTCTGGAATGAATGAGGTGCTCTGGCATCTTGCACATCCCAACATTGTACATTAAATATGTGACCATGATTTTCCTTGATATATATTATAAATTTTTGGGGGGCAGAATTTTGAACAAGATGCATAACAGATCCTATTTTTCTGTCTGGTCTGTTCCATTCCTTGCTTTATTTTAGGTTGGTTCTTGGGTGAATATTCAAGTAGTCCTTGATTATCTTAAATAGTACATGAAGTGACATATTCTGCTTGTTCCATCCACATATCCTCAATGAGTATTGTAGGGTGCTAGAATTAGATCTATATTTGATTGTAGTTGGATTTTTGATGGTTAGGGTGTATCTCTTTACTGAATACTTCATTAAGCCAAGGAGAAAAAGCCATGGTGTTGAGACTGTGAGAGCACTCTGGAAACTCAGTTCAATTTCCAGGATTGCTTAGTGCTCAGTGTCTCACCTAGATAGGCTTTATTTTGTATGTACTGCTTTCTGATGTTCTACTTTTGCCAAGAAACAGAAATGTCATCCAAGTTCATATTTTTTCAACAAAAGTTACATGGATTAAGAACTAGAAAGTTTCCTTAATTGTTCTTGCTGTGATAAAGTAGAAGCATGTGAAAAATATTTAATGCATTTTAAAAAGAAAAATAAGAACTATACTATGCTAAGGTCAAAGAAGTAAAACATAAGTCTAGACTGTCTGCTGCTATTGTCGGCACTAAAAGAAAGATAAAGCTTAAAAAGGCGTTTTAGACAGATAAGAGCCTTGAATAGAAACAATGCATGGAACAATAATATGCAATGACTTTGCACTAACTTTTTTATAGATTCATGAATGGCAGAATTTATCTGATACTAAACTGTCTGGCAGAATATTTTAAGGTTTTGGACAAATATGAAGGTGGTACTGATAATAGCTTATTCAGATTCATTAATGCCAAATGGGTTTCAGAAAAAAAAGCAAAATAATTAAAAATCAGGCTCATATCTTAGTTTTGCCACAAAATATACAATAAACATTCTGGTAGTTTGGGCTTTGGGAAGAGAAGGCAAGTCGTTGTTGCATTTCTTCTCATTAGTGAAGCTATTTTTTCTATTGATTTTTGCACACATAATGTGTAGCTTCATTATTTGCTTGTTAAAAAAAAGCCCTTTTCCTCAAAGTTTTTGCACATCTTTCCAGTACAAAATTCAGTGAAGAGGTAACAGCTTAATAGTCTTCCTAAAATATTAGAACAAATTATTAGAGGTATTAGCATGCAGAAAATAAATAAACAGACAAAAGGCCTAGTGATTCTAAGTAAATCATTAGAAACATTGCACTGCTCATTTTAAGATAATCTAAATTGTCCCAGGAACAACTTTTTATTTGTTTCTTGTTCTAAGCAAAATAGGAAATGAAAAGCATCCCTGATGGAAATGTGTTTTGCCACACAGACAAGCCCAAATAATGCTCTTTTTATTTCCTTCTCTTTTTAAAATAAACACTACTCAACCAAAGGTTTATCTTTCTCCGCCTGGAATTCTATTGTATTAGTCATTTTGTTGCACACAAAAGCAGTGAACATTCAACATGCGTGCCTCACCGCAAGGAGACATAAGGCATTTATTATAAATGAATTCCAAATAATTAGTGTAGAGATCATGAATGTGCCTAGGAAAAAAAGACTGCCTGAGACCTATTGCAAACAGGAGGGGGCCAAGACATTAATAGGCAATCTGCACTACTGCTATTCCTTCAGGGATCTTCTACAGGTGGTTCATATTTCTGGAGTAAAAACGTATGCTTTATGAAATGGAAAATTTCTCTTAAATATTTTCCACTACACCATTTCAGTTTTTATTTTTCTTACCTCTGCTGTCCTTGAGAGGTGAGCAACTGGTTTATTATTGTTATCATTACCTCATTTTGGAATAGTTCTGCCTTTTATAGCTCTCACTTTTACCTTAGAGAAGTATCAGTTCCATGCTGGGTCACAAAACACCAAACCCAGAAAATAGAAACCTAATGACACCTGGGAGCATGCAGGAATAGCAGTAGCAAAAATACACATTGAATGTACCAYGGACTAAGCTTTCTTAATGAGCTGGCTATGGCACAGCACAAGATGGAGCAATACAGAGAAAACTTACAAAATGATCTCCTTGGACTTTGATTCATACACCATATCCCAGGACACAGTTTCTATTGTCAGAGTTTTCTGCATGATACAAGTTTTTTCTTTCTAAAGGAAATATTTATACTTTGCATAATGTAAAGTTCATATCAAACTGCTTTATTGAATAAATGTCTTACTACTTGTGGGAAAAATGAAAGAGAAACCTAAATATCCTCTTATATTGTGATTGAAGAATGGTACATTACAGGAAACATCTTGTTGGACAAAAAGCTGTTCCAAATTTCTTGCAAAGATCAAACATCCTACCGCTGTGAAGCCAGTTCTTTCTAAGAATTCTGTTTTCTAGATTATTGCTGTACAATTGATGGCTCTTGAAGTCAGAGTTCAGCATACTAACATCATTATTTATCCCATCTGGTGCTGACAGAAAAAAAAAATCATGGTAAAATGTCTAGGGTGAGTTTTCAAATTGGCTAGTAAATGAAGTTAGCATACAAAATGTTGATAAAATTTACTGAGGCTCAGAAAAAGATGTGTTATGAAGCATTAATGCTTAGGAATTTTCAGTTCTCTGAAAGAAAGAGTTGAAGCAAGACTGCCATCATTAAAAGACAAAGACCACTGAAACATGAGCAGCAATATAGGATCATAAAAGCAAACATTGGATTGCACCATACCTTTACATGCTCATACAAAAACATTTTAGAAAAAGAGTAATTTAGAAATTTAAATCTTAGTACCTTTAGTTTAAAAATCACTAAGAACTCTTAAAATGTATGGATATTTTTCTTTAACTAATGAACATCTTAGAGACTTTCAGGGGAAAAAGAGACCTCGTCATGTGAATAATCTCAAATTATTTTCTGTGACTATTCAGAGACGTTAATAGGTGAAGAAGGTAATTGGTAATTGACTAATTAGTATGACATACCAATGCAGAGATTTCTCTGACAAAATATGTATGTCTATCCACTGTGCAGGGAATTTGGGACATCTAGGAAGTATGAGATCTCCTGTTCATGTATAGAAAGAGAATTATGTATGTGCAGTAGATGCACCATGTCCCTGAATACACAGTCTTCCATAGRTGTGTAGACTCACCTATGTAGCAAGTGCAGTGCACTGAGAACAAAGACAGAAAAGTGTAGCTTGAATTCGAGCACCAAGTCAGGGAAGAGGACATCATTCTAACAGCAATATGATTTGTGGTATAGGATTACTTCTGCTAGCTGCAATATTTTGTTTGTCTGGATATATAAGAAATAAAACTTGGTTAAATCCTTCTAAATGTAAGTACAGTCAAGTTTTCATTTTAGAAGTCAGATATTTCAAAGGTACAGTCTGTTCTGTTGTTTTTATATTTAATATTGAGGTATATAACATATTCCTGAAGAGGAAAATGTGATACCTCTGGATTTGTAGTGGCATACATGCCACTGCTTGCAATTCAAGAGGGAACCAGCATTAGCATTTTCTTATTTATATGACAAGATAACAAGGTATGAAAAGAGAAGATGCTTCAAATGAAGAAGAAATTGGTAGACAGTGAGGAAGATATTTTATCTGGGCATTTTTCCTGAATGAAAAGTTACTGAAGGTTATTATGTAGTCTATACTTCAGAATACATTAAAATTGTACCCTGAAAACAGCATGAAGTGAAATATTTTGTATTTGACTAAAGCAAAATATCTGAGAAAATGTATCTAAAATAAATAGTTAAAACTGGCTGCAATTTGTTCATTTAAATGAGCTGATACAATTAGATGAAGTATATATTATAGACACATAGATTAAAGTTTGTTTGTATGAATGAACAACCAAGTTTAGAGATTAAAGATCAACAGTTAGATTAGATTGGAGAACAACAGTGGGTAGTACTTACCTACACTATTAAGACCTGCTTTCTATTATAATCACTTTTGACAAAATGAAACAAAACAACAGACAAGCCCTAAGAATATTCAGGAATTCTATGACTTTCTGTTCACATTGTACAGGATATTATATGAGGCACAATCCATAGGAGAGTACAGATGTTGGAGACTAGTTTCTTGGGAATTTAGCATGCATCAGATTTGTAAAAGCACAAGATGTGCTACTAAAGAAAAAGTATTCTCCTTTAACAGCTAACCCAGATGTCAGTGGTTAGATATGTACCACAGTTGCATCGTTTAGAGATGTTTTCAGCTTGGAAGACAATAGTGCATACATAGTTTTTTTTTTTTTTTTTTTTTTTTACTGGATAAAGCCTATTCTCAATTGTCCTACTGAAGTTCATTCCTATTTTAAAAACTTATGAAGCTAAGTTTTTAATGTAATTCCGAGATGCATTCACCTAGGAAATTAATACTCTGACGGTGCGATAAACTCCTCTGAGCTGTAGCAGTTCTATTTGATTCACTTTAGATGAGACAATAGAGAGTTTTAAATTAAATCAATAAAGGTCATTTTATTCAGACAAGATGATTCTTCACAAAGCAGTGTCTCTTCAGCACAGAAAAGTAGAGCATTATTGTTCTCAAGATATTTTTCCCTTTGATCCAAGTTACGGGATCAACTAACAGCCTTCCCTCCTCTCCCTTTTACTAGGTGAAATATTGGTTAATTGAAAGTGAGTTCAAGCAGTTACAGAGAAGTTTATTAGATAAGCAACATGTTGCTTTTCATCACTGGATGAATGAGATGGTGATCTATCATTCCAAAACACAAGCAGTAATGAATTGACTGAGCAATATATTACACAAAGTAGAAGAACCCTTGAGGCAAGACACAAGTATGCCATAAGTTATTGTTTAAAAAACCAGAAAAGATAGAGCTATGGGWGATGTGACAATGTATTCTGGCCTGTTGTTTTGCTTCTTTGAGGTTACTCTTAGAACTTGACAGCAAGGCACTCTCCAGAGCTACTTTCATGCTGTGAGAAGAGTGGGAAGAGTATGAAAAGGAGAAGCAAGCTGTGCAAGCGCACAGTTTTACTTTTGAGATCATGAAGCAACAGAATTTCTGAATATCAGCACTCACACACAAGGATTGCAGTTCTGCAATGCATAAATGGACAAAATTTGGATGGGAGTAACCACATTGTCATGTGTTTTCCTCAGGGCAAAAATGTTTTCACTCTTTCATTTTGACAGCCAAAACAGATTTGCTGTAAAAGAACAGTTTGTAGACTTTTGCACAACCGAAATAGAGCCCAAAATGAAATCTGTATCATTTCCTTGTGTCTTCAGAAAATACATTTTCGGAGGGCTGGTGAAATCCTAGATCCCCACCTAAGCTTCAAAGTTTAAATCAGATTAGCCAGATCTTACCTCTACTGCTTCATCTAAAACAGTGAGAAAGACAGTACACAAATATTGTTTATGTTCATGCTTCCCAATGACTCTATCTGAATATGTCTTTCAGTTATGAAAGATCACTCAAGGTCCACATGCTATCATCTCCTATAAGTTTACTTTAATGCTGATTTGAACTTATTGTGATATGTGGCACCGTATATTCCATAATTAGACTCCAATTCTGATTTAAAAATCAGCTCCATATAAGCACAGATGGGCAAAAATATCTTTTTCTTTTGTGCCTGTGAAAATAAAATCATGACCATAGAGGACTCAGAGATCACTTCCTCATATGCACTGGTTTGGCTCTGTATTCATTATTAATATCAATCTTATAATGTCATTTGTCCAGGAGAGCTTATGACTGTTTTCACTAGTGTACTTACCCAGTTACTTAAATGAAGAGACTCCTGGAATATTCTGTACTTCTTGGATGCATTTCAGATCACTAAGATTTTTTTTTTTTTTGTACTTTTGGATAAAAATTGAAACATAGAAAGTTCCATCTACATGTGAGGAAGAACTTCTTTCCTGTGAGGGTGACAGAGCCCTGGCACAGGCTGCCCAGGGAGGCTGTGGAATCTCCTTCTCTGGAGATCTTCCAAACCCGCCTGGATGCCGCCCTGTGCCCCGTGCTCTGGGTGTCCCTGCAGGAGCAGGGGATTGGACTGGGTGATCCCTGGTGGTCCCTTCCAACCTGAACCATCCTGTGATTCTGCAATATGTAATGAAAAGTATTCTGAGCATTTAAAATGCATCTTAAATATGTGGCGGTTTTTATTGTTGTTGTTTTGTTTTAAGAGAGAACAAGTTTTCAGGAAATAGTTCTCATCAGGGAGAAATGAAATGTCAAGTAATAACTCTGAAAATGGTCCGATACCATTAAAGATCCTATCTTATTATTTCATACTGCAACAAGACTTTTTATTTTCTTTTATAGTCAGAGACACTGTCAAAACTGAATAAGTAAATTGAATGCATAGGAACAACCTCATTATATTTTTTTGACATAGAGGCGGGAATTGGGCTGATCTTAATTATTCTTTGACCAGTGCAAATAACAGGAGAGAGATTTAAAATGTCTAATTATTTTAAAGTCTGGCACTTTTTGGTATGTAGATTATTTTTAATAGCTGTGCAATAAACTGTATAATAAATTTTTTGGCAAGACCAAGGCTTTTTAATTTAAACATCCATGAAGTTTAATAATCAAGTGTGACATTCCTAAAAGACTCTTTAACTTGTATAATTACCTGAGTAGGAGAACAATATGCAAAAGGGAGTCAACARAACAGACATATTTCTATGTGAAACTAATAGGGAACAGAAGGCCAACTTCTGTGAATGGGCAGCTTCATTTCACAACTGCTCATTCATTGTTCATCTCGTCTCTGTTTTAGTTCATAGCAGCCTTTCCTTCCATGGATTTGTGCCATAAGAAGAGCCTTGTTGTGGCTCTCACCAGTGTTAAGGAAAGCATCCAAAACCAAATCACTAAAACACAGGTGGAAGGCATATGTATTGTGCGTACTAACAAGTATTAAAATAGTTATGCACATGAGCTCTCTTCAAAACCAGCCTCAGAGCACCAGCTATCAGCATGCTCTCTTGGAGACAAAGGAAAGTGTGAAAAGTCTTTTCTTCAAAAAACAAATGGAAGAGATTGGTTTGTATTACTTATTTTTGAAAGAGAGAGTCCTACTTCTAAGCACCGAGCACTGCAGAGCTACAGGTAGTAACCAGAAACCACTTTGCTTTTACCATTTCAGTGGTGCCCATGACTGAGTCCTTTGCAGCATGGCTGTTGCTGATAATATATGTAGCTATTCTGTACAGACAAAATTATCTAGGAATTGCATTAGTTCTTCTTTTGAAGATAGGAAGCAACATGCACAGTTTGGTCCATACATGTGCAGGTAGCCTTATTAGTCACATATTTGCATAGTTTCATCCCTGAGGAAGAATGAAGACTATCCTTTTCCAGTCTCCTTTATTACTGAAAACACTGTCAACAATTACAGGAGAACAGAGACTCATTGATCTCAGGTCCTGGCAAATAACGTAGTGCTTTGGTTCATCTTTAACTGGACAAATGATGCAGAACACCTCCCATGACATGTTTGGTGGAGTTTTACTCTACACAATAGAATCAGTTTTCTGGGTGGATGGACATTTTTTATAGCCAAAAAAAAAGTATATTGAAAATAAATTAAGCACATCTAATTGGAAAAGCAAATCTATCACARTTTCAGAAGAATTTGTCTCAGTAAATGAACAGTTCTTTCCAGGACAGAACTAGCAGTATCACAATAAATGGCTTATTTTTCTCTGAACAAGATATATGTCATGATTACTAAACCTGCTTTTATCTAGAATGGATCAACACAAACTACATGAGTTCCTTTTCCAATTCTTGCAGCTGTGATTGGAGCTTCTACACTAATTGGTTCTTTTGTAACTATTTCCTTTTACGGATATACAATTCTTAAGACTTTTTAAATGCACAGAATAATTGTCTTTTAGAGTATGGACAGAAGGAACAAATGATGTTGCTTTCTGTTGGAAAGCAAAAGGTATTTGCTGGATGATAGCTCATAACAGTTTCATTGGACAAAACAGCTCAATACAAGCCTTGGAGCAAAGYTGAATAATGATGGGGTCCGTGCTCAACTATTCCAGGAGAGCTGTCTATTAGAAATTAACTTCTGAATGAAATATAATGAAGGTAATTTTCTATTATTACTGATGGTGCCTCACAAATGGAATCCTGGATCCTTAGGCTAAATTCTGTGCAAAAATAAGAAAGAAAGATGGTCTTTGCCTTACCAAGCTTTATAGTCTGTATGCAAAACAAAAAATAGGTGGTGGGTAAAGGCAGGATGGCAATGTATGTATATGCCTAATGCAAGTACATAGTTTAATGCTGTTAACCAGATAAAGCAGAAATTCAGTTTTATTACCTGTTAGAAAAAGTTTTGCAAGAGTAGTCTTTTAAGACTAAGCTGSTGTGTGTGAAGAGGTTGCATCATAGAACCAGCTTGATGCAAAAAGGCTTGTAGCACTAAAGCAGATCATTTTCCAAGCATCGTTAAGCAGACACTTAAAATTCTGTTTTTAAACTGATTAATGCATTTATTCATAACACCCATTCGTGCATAATTTTTGGCACAGTTTTTGGCACAGACTTTACTACTCTTGTTTTTTTTTTTTTTTTTTTTTTTTTTAATGATAAAAGAACTACAGAAGAACAATGATCAGTTTCAAATGAAAGAGCTGGAGGCAAGAAGCATGAGAATTCAAGTCCCCAAACCATCTTAATCCAGTTCCATTGTGGTACACATTTTGAGTGAATCATGCCCAGGGTGACTGAAGATGGGTGTGCCAGAGCGAGCTCTAAGTTCCAGCCCTGTATTTTTTTAAAAAAGYATACAAATAAGTGTCTTGAAAAAGTTATAAAAAACCTGCCTTGCTTGTTTCTTATATGTCATCTTTCTTCAGTGAGGCAAAGGGATTTGTGATATAAATGTTCCGTGATCATGTCATTAAACCTTCACTGTAAAATAAGAAAGATGATTTAAGATTGCATGGGCAACCCACACAATGGCATTTCCTAACTTGATTTTTCTCCCAGTATTGTATGAAGGATGCTTAATAATTAAAAGAACAACAAGAACAACAGGAACAAGAACAAGAACAGAACAAAGACTCAAAGAAATAAAACCCTGAAGGCATTATAGTTGCAATGGGTCTCATTGTAAAGTTAGGATTTGCCTGGAGTTACATTAGTTATGACAGTTATTGTCTTTTCTCAGAAGAGGTAATTCTTGGCAAACATTCACTATACAAAGCACATATTGTAGACATAACTTGTGGATTGCATATAAGCACTGGCATGAGATGTTTTTATGTGCCTTGCCTTTCACAGCATTCTGAAATATAAAGGCAGATTTTACAGACTCAGTTCAGATAGTTAAGCATGGATGTACTTTGCCGTTTCAGGCTCTCCAAGATACCCTGCATGACACCCAATTGCTAGTCATGACACCCAATTGCTAGTCCAGAAGGCAACAGGTCTCCTATACATTCTGTGCCTTATCTGCCAGGCTCTTGTAGATGTCTTGGATAATCTACAGCACCAGACACTTACACTGATGAAATCACAATCTATGGGTTTGGACTTGTTTTTATTTTGGTGAAATATTCAGTTTCCATGGTAAATAGCTCTTACTCAATTTGACTCTCTCCCTATCATTTATAGAATGGCAAAAATCACCAAACAGTCCCAGAAAGTGTTCAAACTAGTGAAGGCAGAAGTCTCTGAACAGAGAGAGTGGTTCAGGCATTTCAGCATTGCTGACTGACTGGGTGAAGAACTGCTTTTCATCTGCAAGCTTAATTTCTCTTTTCTCTTAAAAAAGAGGATAAAAGAACTTTTTTTTTTTCTAAAGTGCTCTGAGCTCAAGTTATTAACATACATATGATGTTTCTTACAGAACCTAAGCCAAGATATAGGGAGGAATGCTTCAGATTTATTTGCAAATATGTGAGAATTGCAGAACAAAAAGTTATCACATTACTTCTTTACAAGCACTGACAGATAACCTTTCCTAGTAGCTCTGGCCTGTGGAGAAAAAAGGGAGTATCATGCTAACTGAAAATATACCAACTTTTTCTTTTTTTTTTGCATTTTGAGAAAAGAAACCTAGGGGATGGAAATGGGATGAGCAGAAGATAGCAGAAGCCAGTGGCAAATAAAGTTCTGGTTACAACCAAGTAAAAAAAAATTTTTCATGGTTTGCAAAACAGTAAATTTGACTGTAGGCTGCCATTCTGACTGTCCTTATGAGGATGAGCTGAGCCAACATCTTTTCATTTTAAAATATCTTTTCCATAACTAACAACAAAAAAAATGCATAGTTTCTCTAAGGCCACCACTGCAGACCAATTTAGTAGTGTTGCTTTGAAGACAGAAAACATGGAAAAATTCTGTCAGAGACAGCCTGATGATGTGTTTGTGCTTTGCACTATTATGAAGTTCAAGACGCCACTCATCAGACTGGCCACAATTGGCTCAAACTGTCAAGAACTAAATTCACATCTCCAGGGATGACTGACCTGAAAGGCAGAATAAAATAGACATTTTAAGGCTCCTTCCTGCTACAGGTGGGATACTTCTGATACTAGGCTGGTCTACTTACAACTAGCCTGGGGTTCTCTTCATGGTTATGCAATCTTCCATAAGGGAGTATCACAGAATCACAGAATTACTGAATAGTTGAGGTTGGAAGGGACCTCTAGAGTTCATCTAGTCCAACCCTCCTGCTCAAGTAGAGACACATGGTGGCACATGGTCGCATATAGGTGGGTTTTGAAGACCTCCAGAGGAGACTCCACAACCTCCCCGGGCAGCCCGTTCCAGGGCTTTGTCACCCTTACAGGAAAGATGTTCTTCCTCATGTGGAGATGGAACTTGCTGTGTTTCAACTTGTGCTCATTGCTCCTTGTCCTAACAGAAAATCAAATTCAGTAATTGCTCTGTCTTTTAATAGATAATGATGAGAATTTACTGCCATCCTTCTTAAGGAGAAGTTTATTTTGAGATTCTTGTTTCTGAATAGGGAAAATACAGATGTACACCACAGAGGCACCATAGAGACAGAAATGCATAAGAAACATTGTATAATTTCTGTGTGACATGATTTTGTGCACCTTGATTGGGCAGAAGTCATTTAGTTCAGAAGGATGGTGAGTTAAAGGAGACTACAATTTCATAGGGCTGGATAAATTGACTTAACAGCACATACTTCCCTGTTGCTTTCACTCCCTTCAGTGCTCCTTATTCACTACTCCCTGTACTTACATGAGCCAACTGCAGCATCCATGAAATCCTGCCATGAGTGGAATTAACCTGCTAACATGGTAAAAAATACTCTTACAAAAAGAAGGGGATGGTTTTCTGTCAGCTCAGTGATGTTAAAATTGTTCAGGAAAATGACCTGAGCAAGTTGCGAGACAAGTTACAGGGGAAGAAGGCAGAAGAGATGGAAACATAGAAAGGTGGAAGCACGAGGCAGGAGAAAATAAGACAACTCCCTTTTTGGTTGTAATGAGCTGCTAGACTGATTCAGCAGCTTGTAAAATCAAAGTCTAAGTTGAATATTTTGAGGATGAAGAGTGTGCACCCAGGCAGTTTCTGCTGATACATGGTATTTGATAAACCTCACTATTGCAATTTGAAACCCCAAAACTTGAGTCCTTAAACAAAGTTTCCAGCATGTAGGGAAAGAAAAATAYGGCATAAAGTATTAGATATTTTTTTAGGTCATCAAAGCCAAACCTTTTACAGCGGAGCCTTATGAAAACATAATAAATTGAGAACAGTTACAACAGTATTTGTTCCTCACCAAGCAGATGATGCTTATTCCAGATATTAAAATACAGACATCTGAGCACAAGCATATCAGATAATAGTGGTGCTCTCAGCAATCTCCGAATTACACTAGTCATTCTGGAAGATTCAGATCCTCTAAAGTCTCATTTGTAAGTGAGAGACTAATACTTCTATTGTGCATGATCAAGTCCAGAAAAGACCTAGAGAATGAGAAATAAAATAAGATAAATTAATGAAGGGACTTTCACTACAGCACTCTTTTTTCTCATTATTCAGTTTTAGAGTAATTCCCCAATCACATGTATTCATTAATAATCTGCCAACTTCTTGACTGCCTTTTCATTTCTAACATTTCCTGCTCAGTGCAGTTCAAAGATTAGTATTATGATGATGGTCTCTGGTCTATATTATATCTATATTATAGAACAATCCTGGCAGTCTTTGTTGTAACGGCACAATTCTTAATGGCACTGAGCTCTCTGGACCCACTGGAAAAAAGCATATGTGCACATATGAGCTACTGGATAAGTAGCTAATACTGCAGTGCTTAACACATGTAAAATTGCTTTCTAAATATCTGACAGATGAGCAGATGTGAGTCATACGTAGCTGCAATGTGGATGTCACCCATGAYGCAAATTCTTGGTCATTTGTTTTTGTTTTTTCTTCTTTTCCTGCATTTAGATGCGTGCTGGTSAATGCAGAAAGTTTTCTCTGTATGTTGCATTTGGCATTTAACACTGAGCAATTGTAAGGCATGAACGTCTCTATTACACTGACACTACTGCTGCTGCTGCTGCTGCCTTACATTCTTTTTTTCTGAATGGATTTTGCCTCACCCTTTAACAGGTAGCTTCTTGGAACTTAAAGTTCAGAACTTGGTATCTTTTTCCTCACCTCGTGCAATTGACCCAGACTTCACTTTAATTTCACATTGAATTTTTACATCCATTACTAGCCCCAATACAAAAATAAATGGAAATAATTTCTCCTCAGCATTAGATGGACATGTTAGGGTCTGTTTGTTCCTGGAAATGCTGAACAGCCACAAAAGTGTCTTAAAACACATCAAACAATATTCAAAACTAAGGATAGCTATAGCACATGATTATTTCCCTTTCTTTAAACTAAGTGAACTCTCCTGTTAMAGAGTTAGAAGAGTTTTGACACTGGGTTATAGCTTACAACTATTTTGTACTGTTATAATAGGTAATCTCCTAACTAGGAAAAATATGAGGTACATAAAAGGGAAAGAAAGAAAGAAAAAGAGAAGGGAAGGGAACAACTAGGAGAGAAGAAGAGAAGGGGAGAGAAGAAAAGCACTAAATTACTTTCAGTAATATTTTCATAACCCTCTATTTCATCATAATACAAAAATATTTGTTTCTTATAATCTTAGTCAATATTCCTATTTTATTTTTTTGCGGTGTGGGGGGAGGAGGAGAAGGAGGGAAGGTCTGAAATGTTCTGTGTAAAAGCAGAAATAAAAGGCTCTTCTGTCTAGGTACCTATAGGCAGAATAAAAGAAGAAAGCAAAAGCTCTGTGTCACAGTTTTTACCTTTAAATCTGTTTTACAGAAGACAATTTCCTGCTTTCGGTTYTCATCACTAATATGAACTTTAGTTATCTGCTCATTTTAGTGACATCATTTTATTTGTAAGAATGTCATAAACAGTGGACTTTACAAACTACTATTAAGTGCAGTAGCACAAGCCGTGAAAATATTACATATCCTTAAATAGGCAATAAATTCCTAGTGTAGTGAATAACAGAAAGGTCTCAGTCAAATATCATCCCTCTACCCTGAATATGAAGGAAGCTCAAATCAGCAACCAGATGTAAGCTTTGTGGTTTGTCCATGTTTTGTTAATAGAACAAATATGATTCTTGGCTTAGATTTACCTTAACTCTAGATTCCAATCCAACAAAGCATGATAGCATATGCTTAATTTCAAATTTGTGAATACTCTCATACATCCCACAGCTCAGGCCCTGAATGTGAACTGCAGCTTTGTGGATCAGGTGTATTCCCAAGTTAAATAATTAAAGTCCAAAGTCATTGGTCCAAAGTCTACTTTTCTTGCTAGATATACTATACAAAATGTATAGTCTAACAGATTCTTGCAAACAAGCTGAAAATCTGTCCCAAGAAGCCCAGCAGGAATATATGAATACATAAAAATATATATGGATGAAATGACTAGAGGAATTTACACAGGATAAGTATTATCTAAGGGGAAATCACCCACCTATGTGGCTGGTGTCATAGGAATATATATATATATATATATATATATAAAATTTTTTGTCTTGAGTTTTCTTTAAGAAAGAATTAAAGTGATCTGGCAAAACATATTCCCAAATATATCCACATTGGCAAGAGTTCGGAGCAGAGTCCTGTGAGAAAGGAGACAGTGAGGCCCGAGAATTCTGGTTCCTTTTTTTTTTGCTTTGGAGGCCTCCTTTCATTCCTTATTTCCTGCTCAGAACTTTTTTTTTTTTTTTTTTTTAAGTTGCTGAGGCAGCTTCTCACAGTCTCTCTGTCTTTTTACAATAATGAGCTTGATTTCCAAGCCATCACTGTCCTCAACAATCACACCAAGTCTGACTTGTCCTCCTAAAATTAATATTTATCTGCTCAAAAACTGCCTACCTGAAAGTGAGAAGACAGCCCTTATAGCTAGATTGAAATAGCACCAGAAAAACATTTGGTCCAACCCCAAATGGCCTTGAAGTCAGTAGTAAAGACAATTCTTCCAATGCAAGTTCATTGTGCCTATCCTAGGCTAGAGCATAGCTGAAAGTAGCAGAAAGTCTGATTCTGTAAGCTAGGAAGTTTGAAAAACTCAAAATGTGCCAATGAGAACAAGCCATCTTCTCCCATGGACCATTAAATTTATGTTCAGTTCTCTATGATTCTCTTTTTCAACTGAGACCAGAAACAGCATTTGAAATATATCAAGGAGAGGATGCTTTTAGAAGATTTCCAGCCCCATATTGCAGATCCAASAAAATGGATTAACATCTTGAAGTGCCTGCCTATATCAGCCTGTGAGGAGATAGCTCCACTACTTTTGAAACTGAAATTCCACTTTTCCTTCTTTAGCTTTACCTTATGAGGTATATAATGGTCTTTCTTTTTTTTTTTCTATTTTCTAAACAAGCTTGCACTTTATAACAAGTTGCGCTGTGAACAGCAAACATAACAAAGCAAAGGCTCCTACAAACTGTCTTTTGTTCCATAGATATTTCATTGGTCAAAGATATGTGGTCAATCAATACATATGTGGTCTGGTTGCTGGCAAATTTGTATGATTTGGCCATGAAGTTGTGCCCAAATGGAATGAATTCTTCTGCCTGCCCTCCTTCAGCAACAACATTAATTTTTGCCTTTCTCTGTAACCCTATGTTCAGTTTGAAGGTTTTGGAAGGTTTGTATGCCTCCTCTGAATTCACTGAAATTAGTTAACCTTTTTTTTTGTAAGCTACTATTTATATTCAAGGTAAGTTCATGAACAATCACTTTTTTTTTTTWAATTTTCTAATAGAAGGTACCTCTGAGTATCAGAACTTTTTTTTTCTTTTCTTTTTTCTTTTAAAGAATGAAGCTTGAAACTGGAACAGRCATTTTGATACTTGTTCTATATGTTTATCCTTCATAGTTTTCAGTGATTCCTTTGTTTTCACTGCTGTGAAGTCTTTCTCAGAGCTTCCTAACTAAACCAAATATGACTTTTGGAATAGTACAATGGCACTATCTGTTGCTGTGCTTCTTGGGCAAGGCTCGTACTGGGTCATGTACCTGCTCAGCAGAAAGACGATGATTCTTTGACAGTTCTTCTGCTTAAGCAGGTATTTTCAGTAGGCACTCACAACAACACACATACACAGCATTAAACATCTATAAACATGGCCAGCAACACAAATCAACAGGATGCACATTCTCAGCATGCACTTAAACACAAATGTCATTAAGAACCCTATCCCCACTCTCTGACTGGCAAGGATGGACAAGCTACTCATGGGACACAGATACATGAACAGGTTACTCCTGAGACACAGATCTACACATATATGTACAATGCAGACCTCTCCAGCAACTGGCTTAGACACTCAGTCTACCCAGTAGCTACTTCTTGATCCCCAGCCTCCCCTGTTGCTAGCACTTGCACATACAGGCTCTCAAGATCACAGCCCCATGCCAGTTGCTAGCACTCACACACAAGTTGCTACACCTTCACATACATGGAGTAAAGATCCTCATGCAGAAAAATAGTTGGAAGGGAATTTAATAAGAAGACAAGACAGATTGAACTGACCATGCTGAGGATATGGCTAGCAAACATTGTGATATTTACATGCAAATTGTCCCTTTTTATCCCCTTATCCTTCTCCCATGCCTATTCCTCCTCAAATCATCTAGATAACTTCCTTTTGCCACTTTTGGTTCCTATCCTATGCATCCCATAGTAAGTCCTGTGCAATCCACAAATGCTTTTGCCCTGCATCTCTCAGTGTGTCCCTTACTCCAAGGTGGTGATCCCTGGGTGTGCAAGGCGCTCAGGAGAGCTGCTTTCATTGACCCATGGTGCTGGATTTCACCATGGCCCTAGGACAGATGTGGAGGAATGGGAAAGTGTGACAGCTCTCAGAGTAGGTTTTTCAGGGTCCCTATGGACATCCTGCCTCTGTGCTTGTGGGGATGAGTCCTTGGTGGGCTGATGTGGTGGGCTTGGGATTAGTATTGGTCGGGTGCCCCATCTGCAACCTCTGTGCTCCTTTGTGCTTGAGCAAATGAGCTTTTATCGTGTAACATAGCAGAGTTCAGTGAGTATAAGCAGGACCATGGACTTCAACAGAGGGGAYGTTCGCATCAGCTGAAAACTCTGGCTTCCCCAAATGAGTTATTTTAAGTTAACATTAAGTCATAATTTCCATCAAAACAACTTTTTGTCACACAGTCACAAATATTTTTCCTTTGATGTTAGCTAGCAATTTATTCAGAATTTGTTATACAAATAATAAAACTAAGGCAAAAGAAAAGCCTAACTCAGCCTAACTACTTTCTTTTAATCTTGCCCCCCCGTTGCAGTTTCTAATCTGTTTTTATTTTCGGTGTATTATTTGAGACATAATTTCAATGCAAGTTCAGACAAAAGCCAGCATTCATCCAAAGGTTTTCTAGTCCTCACATCAGTACTTTAAGATTTTACATAACCTGTAACATCTCTCCATGCCATTTTAGCATACCTTGATCACCAAACTTCCATCAGAGAAGAATTTGCAACTCAGCAGAAACGAGACAGAAGGCAATCAAGTTCASGTGTCATTACCCTTTTCAGCTTTGGTCATGCAAACCCTTCTCCAGCAGGTCCTCTTTAACTGTTTGTGACTTAATAGAGAAGATGTGAGTCCAGGTAAACATGTCATGGAATGTTTCTGACTAAAATCCTTTCCTAACACTTAACATTTGTGCAAGAAGAATAGTTATTTGCAGAAATCACCCCTCTGTATACCTCAGGGCCACATGTGTGAACTCAAGTCAGAGAAAAGCTGATCTAAATAATGGAGCAGTTCATAAGATGGGAGCAGTGSGAAAAGAGAAATAAAATGGCAGCTTTTCATGAACCATAACCGAACACTTAGAGGACAAAATAGAAGGATTATTGTTTGCAGATGTGATTGTGGCAATAAAAGCAGGACATAATAAACTGACAAACAAACCAACCACTCTTATTTAAAATTGCTACAGAAATCCCCAATAATCATCCAAAAAACTCTGCAGTGTACAATTGTCATATTGGTGCGGTAATTACAGCAACTCTTGTAGTAAAATCATTTTGAGTAGCTATGCTTTGAGAATATTATTATAAAAAGTTTCAGAATGTTTAAATAGGGAATGAACCAAAAAAGAGTAGTATGGAGAGACTGGGAAGGCAAATCAGTATAATAAAAAGCAAATGCAAAAAATGTTGGAAAATAATCATGAATTGTTAAATGTGTCCCATTTTCTCCGGAGAAAAAGATGATTATGTGACATTCAAAGAAATTTTGCAAAGCTGGAGAAAATTAAACTGGTGCAAAGGGTCAATACTCAATGTGAAGGTTTATGTGTAGCATGTAATACTGCAGTTAACCTAATCTGAGCTAGCACAGGTAAAGGCAGTTGCTGAAATGTGACAGTATGCGTTTAGCATACATAACTAACCAGGTACGAGCTTTCTAGGAGGTCTAGGTTGGTGGCATTTTACTTGCTCGTTAGCTACACTTTTAGAAGCTACTTTCACATCACACTTTATTCGCTGCTACTCTTATGTGTGGGAACAAGATAAACGTACTGTATCATGCATCTTCTACATTCATTCTTCATTTTGAAGCTCAGACCTACTTTCAGATTGGAGTTCATCCCACCCATGGCTAGCTGTCTGAAACAAGTATCGTAATTTCTGCTCCCTCATAGCCAGTGGACAGGATATGTCTTCCAGATAGTGATTCATTTAATCCCAGAACAATTGCACTGCTAGAGAAATGATCCAGTTGCCTAAATATAGGAGCTTTGTACCATTTGAGGTGCCTTATAGTATCCAAAATACCAACATAGGGCTGGCAGACATGACACAGGACTTATGAGAAACCTAGGCCTTTGAGGGAAACAGTAGCTGAAAGCCAGCTTCCTATGGTGTTTAAAATGTCACTACATGCCTATGTTTAGGCAAACAAATCAGGTCTGGAGTATCACTCTTGTTCAGCCAAAAACTAGCTAGTATGAACTTTTGTGCCAACAACACAGCATCAAGTTAGATACAAAGATAAAAAGGAGGTAAAGGATTTTCTGTTTTTTTTTTCCCCTTAGTGGAAATATTTCCTGAAGCAAAAAAAAAGTGCCAGTTAGAAGTCTGTTCTGAAATACATTTTGTGTAGCTGCCTTCAGAGTGAGGGAGAGACTACACAAATAAATGGGTTGTAGAGACAAAAACATTGCTGTAGAACATATTAAGCCATGTGGCACATTGGGGAAGCATAGACTAAGAAGAAATAGCTCCCTAAATGAACCAGAGCAATTATACCTTGATAACACAACTTCGCTGCTACAATTGTAGCTTTGGCAGATAACCATAAAGATTGACACAGCTGGAACAATCAGAATCCAGAGGTTCAGACAGGAGGGACATACATAAGAACCAGAGTGGGAGAGTAACCAAGTGGTAGAAAAGCAAGCAGTAAATTGAAGTGGTAGACTAATATTCCAAGAGGGAGCAAGAATTTAAAGATTAATAAATAATAATATTAGAAGTAATAAAGATTSTTTAAGGTAAACTTCTCTTGGCCAGATCAGATTTTGACAAGCTGATGATGGATTCTACAGTATTGCACCTAAGGTAGGATAGGGACAATGGCCCATCTATGTCATGGTGGTGGCCACGGCAGTCATGTTTACTTCGTCCTTTGTCCTGAAGGAGTGAAGAAAGATTTAATTGTGTTTCAAAGCTGAATATTAAAGTGAGCATAATGCTGGGCATGCTCTGGGCATGCTATGTGATTAGGGCCTTATTAAGTACATTTGTAGTAAATTCAGTGTGAAAACAAGAACACATTGGAGAGAAGAAAGGTTCACTAGAAAGGCAGAAAAGATATAAAATATTTTAGGAGGAAATCAATTTTCCTTAGTGTTGTCTGACTTTATCAAGAGGTAAACGAAAAAGATCTGTTACTGACACAAATAATCTATAATTAAATTGCATATAAGCTTTTTAAAAGAAGGCCGTCAATGTGGAAATATTTAGGTTTCCCAAATGTGAAGAACAAAGAAAGCAGCAGTGTTAATGTCAGAACTGCAACTTCTCGGGGAAGCTGGAAGCATAAAGCAGAGAAAGCATTAAAAGAAGATCTTCCTTGATGGGTAAGAGCCCATATCTCTCTAGCAGGGGGAAGTGACAGCCCACAGCTTCAAGGGAGACTTGACATTTCTTCAATTGTCTTTAGCATAAAGCAAAGAAGCTGTATATTACAATGGACAGTCCCTGGGAGATGAAAAATCAATACAGCCTCTTCCTGAGCTACTAAATGGTGCGTTTGAATTCACTGTTGCAACAAAGAGGAGAATCTAGTTAATGGATTTAACTGCTGAGTGGTGTTGCTACAACCTGTTTAGCACTTAATATATATTGCTCCATTTCTTTGGAAACACTGCTTAATACAGTATTCTGAATTGCTCTGAGGGCCTCAGTAGTGAAAGGAAGACAAGAACCTAAGATAAGAGAACAAAAGGAGTGTGCGGTATGATATGTTGTCCAGAGTTCAGAAGCAGATCCATCTGCACCTTCTCTTTGTGGTGACCTCTCTCTTTTGTGGTGACAAGTGACTGAGAAGCCATTTTTTATTCAAGTATATAACAGGATAGCTAACTTGCAGACTAAATTCAAAGTGACTAGGGCAGACAGAATAAAAACAGGAATTGCGTAGATCCAGCTCTTCCCTGACATATACTGCAAGCAATTCTCTGCTTCCAGCCTTGGGTTTAATTTACTCACTGTCTTCTGAGTCTCAGCTAACTCTTCCCAGTCCCCTCTGGTCTGGTCTGGCAGGGGAACAGACCAAGGAGCAGCCAGCCAGACCCTCAAGCTGATGAGAAAAATATCCCCAAAACTCTGGGCTCCAGAGGGTCCTGGGCAGAGTTTGCAGTGACTAACGAAGTCCCCAAGGGAGCGGAAAGCGTCTGTTCCTGGCTGCCAGCATAGGCTGGCTGCCTGGCCGCTGGGCACAGGCCCCGCTCCCTGCTGCGGCTCTCCCCACTTCCCTCCCGCTGCCGATTGTTGGCAGTGGGAGCTCTCCTGCTGCACCAGCCCCCCGGATCGGTGGCCCCAGCAGCCCCACACGCCAAACTGACCTCTCTTTTTCTCTGAGGCCACCTCACGTCCTCTTCCTAAAGAAACAACAGACACACGGAGGCTCTGACAGCACCCAAGGAAAGCATCTTAAGCACTTGCCTTGCTCCCAAAACCCTCCCCAGGCCTCAGCTTGTCACCAGTGTAAAGGTCAGGAATTGCACCAGGTCAAGCTGATGCAATGCAACGAATCTTATATAAATTCTGGATAAAACCTACATGTTTGGTGAGTATCCTAGACATTGCATTGGAGGCATGAGGCAGGCCTGCTTTTTCCTAGCCAGCGCACAGATCTATCACTGCTGTGTGACACAAGCAGTGACTTGGGTGACCTGACTATGTGGAGTTTCCACTAGAAATGTGGCAAAAATTACTCACCATTAAACTGGGACAGCAACAGCAAGCTGCAGGGTGCAGTAATTATCACAAAAGTGACGCTCATTTTGGGGATTTTTTACRCTATTATTTATCAGCACAACTTTTAAGTGAGTATTCCAGTTCAGTATTTGATTCCAGMAGTGCTGGAATATTAAATGAAGAATTAAGAAATAAGTTCACTTCAATGAATATATCTCCATCCCTGCTTAAACATCTTTTCTATCATGACCTGCCAAAAAGGTCTCAGATCTCTTCAGATATCCTTGTGCAATAGCATTGCTAAAACATTAATAGCTAGACATTAGTAAATCACACTTCCAACATGCTGAAATGTAAAGTGTTCAGTACAATATCTATTCTTTTAGCCTCATTATTTAAAACAATTCAAAAAAAGGTGGGGGGAGGAGAGGCAGGGCATTCACTATTGCAGTGTGCTAAACATTACTTTAAAAATTATTAAATTAAAACTACACAACAACATGSTTGCATTTTCTAATGAGAGAAAGAGAGACACAAGGAAAAAATAAAATCAAACACAGTTTTATGAGAATTGCAGGCTACTTGTCGCCACTGAGGATGCCTGATTATAGCATTTGTTACTTTATATCTGTCCCATTTTGGTATTGCCTTATATTCCCAGTGCCTTAGGCAACATGTGGACATATGGTGAGGTTATGTCCATACCCCAAGAACTAAGTCAGAACCACAAAGTACTTTATGTCCCTCCTACTCATAGAAATTAGTACCTAAGAAAGAGGCTATGATGGCCTGGGCTATCTAATATAAGTAGATAAATGAGATAAAATGCAAGAAATACAGTGTGCTTGATGATCTCTCACCTCACTCCCACTAACTGAGTTGTGGGGAACTGCAACTGAACATTGCTCTGGTGGATAGAAAGACTTCATTAAGCTTCTCACTGTCTTCAAAATTTGTTGAACTTTTAAGTACTTGGTATTGCCTATCCCTTGGGTACTCCTGCTGTTATTGTTCTTACTGTACTTTTCACTTTTACAAAGTAAAGAAGTTCAGTATTCTGCCGGGTGTTGCAGATGCGTTCAATGGCAGGGCCAGAAACCAAAGACACACCTTGTGAATTGCTGCATGGTGCCCAAGAGAGAATACTGTACTATTTTTTTTTTTTTTTTTTTTTTTTAAAGGAGACAGCAAATTGATGAATAAAACAAACTTTATACATCGCCAGGTCACATTCACTTCAATATTAAGAACTTTTTAAAGCATATATAAAAGTACTAACAGAATTTAGGTATAACTCGTATATAAAACTAATTTCATGTACCTCACAGTACATAGATGCACGTGCGTGAGTGCGTGTGTGGTAGAGCTGTTGGGAAGCTCATAAAAAGAAAAGCGTTTGGGGTTGGCTCAAGTTTGGAGTGCACTTTAACATGCTGGTGGTACTCTATGAAGAAATCTCAAATGCATCCCATGTGTTGCAAATACTTTAGTATGGGCTCAAGATGAGCTTTTGTCTGCCTGAGCCATACAGCTATTTCAAAAATATCTTTCTTCAGCAGCATCAATATTTATTTTTGTATGTCATTTTTTGCAGTTTGAATGCTGGATTTGTGTTTCCACACTGTTGTCAAAGAAAGAAGTGAGAAAACAAAACCCTTAATAAATCTAACAACAGAATCTGGTTTCAAGACTATTTTCCATGACAGATTTTTTTTTTTTTTTTTTTGCCAGCATCATTTTTCTTAGAACAACTGACGTATCATTATTGTTTTCCTTGTTTTAGAATACTGGCCTTCCAAAAATGTCCAATCCATCCTTGAACTAAAAACGGAACATGTCTTCAGAGGCCTGGCTTCTTTTTTGGTAACGGTAATGTTCTCCTGTCTTCTCCATCAACACTATTGTATTAAGAGACTGCAGCTTTCTGGGATATGAATAAAAATGGGCATAAACGACTAATATAACTACCTAATTATTCTCCAGCTGTGTAGGATCAATAGGACTAGAATTAACTTATGAAGTAAAGCCCCTTAATATTCTCAGTGGTCCAGTTCCACTCCTATACTTCTACTGTGCTTTTATCACTGATTTCTTTTGTTAGGTTTTCATCTTTTGTCTTTATTCAGTATCTAGCTTCTTCTGTTTTCTCTGTCCTATTCGTGGAATATTTTATCAATAGTTGTAGTATCATACCCTGTCAGTTTTTCTCTTGGAGCTTTTAGATAGCGTTTTCAACTCAAACATGAAATTTCAAGCCCTTGATATCCATAGGAGTTTAATAGTGCCCAAGTTTTGTTCAAAAACCAGGCACAATCTGTGGTGTGAAGAGTTTAAATGCTGTATTTATGTTTAATTACTGCTTGCTGAAATGCAGATTGAAAAAATATCATCCTTCCAACTAGCTGCTTCTCYCAAATAAAGAAACATTTGCATTCTTTGCTAGTAGATGAACTCCACTGGACAGCATTTTTTAATAAAAACACTGCAACAAAGAGTGCTCTTCAAATACCTGGGAAAACAGTGAGTATAGCAAACTGTGCCCTACCACAGTAAGGTCCCTGATTTTATGGGGAAAAAAAMCCCCACATATATTTTATTGGCGAATGGAATTTGTAGCTGATTGCTATGTAGAAATATTAGTAACACCTGGAAAAATATATGAAAATAAACACCAAATAAACAGTGAGCAAAATGCAAAGACTAGTGCTTCTAGTGCATTTTTCTGAATGTTATTACTTATCACAGGGAGGCTATTTATACACTTATATTTCACAAGCAGATGAATGATTTTTTATTGAAAAGAAGCTCAGTTTTGTGCATCCTAATTATTCAATAACTATACTAAAGGCTGTATTCATTCTCTTTAATTAATTTGTGGTCAAATAATCAACAAGAATTTAAGAAAAATCATTCTGGTAATCTGACATTTGGAAGCATTTYTCCAAACTTCAAGAATACAAACTGCATTTTTAAAAAGACCATCACTGAATTGCCAGAAGATATCGAGACTATCAAATAATTCTTAAGAATATCTGCAAAGTAGATAATGTGAAAAATTCACTAGTGAAACAGAAGTTAGAAGTACTCCGAGTGACAGTGATATATAGATTAAGAAATTCTCATGAAAAAAGTTTATGAATACAGAAGTAGAAGAGTCACTTGGGTGTACAGTGTCAGCTAATGCCAAAACTGCAAGGACGATACAACACTTTCAAGTCTCCTTTGTGAATGATTCTGTAAATCATAGATGTTCTGTTGTGCCTCCTTTTCTCTYGGTAATCAATAGACAACAGGAGTACAAGTGAAAAAGGTGGGGTGGCATCCAATTTGCCTTGCCTATTTATCTAAGTGTAACCTGGAACAGGATCTCCAAACTGCAAGTTTTAATGACTGTCAGGGGTATAGGCCCATATAGGACGGCTTCAGTAGATGCCTAAAATCTGAGGATTTTCAAGGTATTCAATTTAGGATTTATTTCACGAATCCAGCTCATGACTGGTGCTCTCTGGTCTTATCCCACCTTTTTAAGGTTTCCTTGCAGACCTGGCAGTAATATTACTACAGCTTATATTACTACAGCTCTACCATTGCATGCCTGCTTACGAATGCCTGTCCCTAGGGAATATATGACAATACTGTCTAAGATACAGTACCTTCTCCTATACACTCAAGATTGTAAGCCTTATGTGTAGGCCTATTACTAAGTTTTCATACTGGATCTCTGTGTCTTTTTTTTGATATTTTCAGGACTTTAATTTCTAATAAGGASTATAGAAGCTGAATTGGAATTCTATTGATAGCAGCGTCCGTTGTTCTGCTATAGTCATTTTCAGACCTTCCACTTGTCTGTGCTSTATAAGTATTATTGTTTAATGGCCCATTCCCCTGTGTAGTCTGATTTTTTAAATTAGCTTGACATTTTATGCGTTTCTTTTACAGCTCATATAAGCTGTTAATGAGCATTTTGCTAAGCGTCTTCAGTACAGATCATTACAGCTCTTTAGGACTGTCATTTGAAAGCTAACACTGATAAACACAAAAATTACTCAGCAGGAGGAAGATAAGTGTGCTATATTTCCATTTCTTAGTTTGCAAAGGTTAGAAACTATCCAGTAAAAGGAAGCAATTTTGTTTTTTTTAAAGTTATCAGTGGTCAATAAATGTGATTTGTTCAGATGGGAACTACGGGCTTTCTGAATGCCAGGGCTATATCATTCTATTCTTGAATAATCTGTGTAGACAGACCAGGAACGATATCCCCAAAATCCAGGCCAGTCGTCTCCCTATATGAGATAGCATAAGAAAGTTTTCGTTTAGCTTCCTGGGGATTATCTGTCTCCTATGCAGGGGAGTATATCACACAGAAAAGGAGAGTCCACATTCGACCAAGGTTGAAATTTCTAAGGATTTTTATTGAGATCTGAGGTTTCATGTCACCAGTCAGAATGGGCACTGATGCCAGAAACCCTTCTTAAAAGCTGTGTGAGCAACTCTGGTGGTGACAGCAATTGTGTCATTTGCAAACTCTGTTTCTGAAATTAGGGAAAAGAGGAGTTTCTTACAGGAGCTTCTTCTTATTATTACTATTTATATTTTCACTCTACTTTCTTCTCAATCTTCTGGATTTTCACTTTTTTTTTTTTTTTTTTTTTTTTCAATTTTCGCTCTATGTTTCTCTAGACACTCTTGGAAGCCAGAGTATCAGTGTAACTGTGGATACAAATAAAAAAACATTCTGGCTACTTTTTCCTAGGAAGAGTCTCATCGAGAGGGCAAAAGTGCTTAAACTCCTAAGTCTTTTAGGAATGGTTTATAATTTGAAGATAACTAAGTATTAACAAGTGAAAGATTGTGCAAATTCAAATGTGCAACTACCTCATGTTAATGATTTGAYCTTTTTCCTCAGACTACCTTTCAATTCTGCTTTAAGCAACATCACAAGGCCAAGGTCGGTGCCAATCTGACTGTGCTAACTGAAATTCCAAGACTGTGAATCTTGAATATTTGAGTCTTTGTGTCAGTGTTGGTAGACACAACTGAAGTAATGCCTTTTGGTATGCAATATAGCAAGGGCTTACCTTGAGAATTACCATGTCATTCTCTGCTGGATGTTGGTGAGCAGTTTGAAAATGAATGGAAACTCTGATAGGATGTTTTTCTATTGATAGACAGTTTGTGGGAACAGTGCATTAAATTGTATGCTGACCTTACAGCAAACACAGAAAGATTAGTACAACTGAAGTTATGAAAGAGCATGCCGGTGAGATCCTAAAAATAAAAGTTAGAGAATATTCAGTAGACAAATTATGTTAATGACAACACAGATTGGAACCTTGCCTGGACATAAGCTCACATAAGAGCATAATGCTGTATAAAGTACACTTTCTGTGAAGCAGCAAACTGAAGGGGTATTTGCACATACAGAAAACCACCATGTGGAATCACAACCTTTTATAGTCCATGACTCAGTGTAAATTACTGTAATTCTACCTGTAACACTGTAATTCTACCTGTAACATTGAAACTTGTAATAAAATAGAGAGTTAAAAAACAAAGCAACAAACAAACAAATCACCTATCCATGTTCAAAATGCTAGTTAAAAAAAAAATCATTAATAGAAAATCTCACTGCTAATATAAAAAGCTCACTGCTACAGTATCAGCACTCTCAGAGCCAGACTTTCTGCTATATTGCCTTTGAAATAAAATAGGGTTTGAAGGGAGATTGTCAAGGCCAGCATGATGTTTGGAGTAGTACATGGTGCTGTGATTTTAAGAAAACATTTGTTCAACAGTTGAAAGCTGAAATGTTTGTAGAATAGATGACAAAACCAGTTTTCCAATAAATAATACCACATAGATTTCCAGAATATTCTGGAATACAGGAAACAGGGCATACTGGCAGCCCTGTTTTTAAATTATTAGACACCCTTATCTGAAAACATGTGTTTTGGAACAATAGTACTGGCTCATCTGCCACTGATTTTAATGGTCTTAGCTATTCCCATTAAGCTGGATAGCTGGTTCTATTGATTTTAACAATCCTGGGAATATAATCAACCATTCAAACCTTTAATGGCTCATTACAGTTCAAATTGTTATGTTTTGTAGGTGTGTGCACAGCTAATGGAGAAGCTGATGGAATGATGAATGCTCAGATGCTAACAATAAAGTAGTCACCAGATACCAACATTACATGTATGCTGCAAAATATTAAAGAAAAAATGTGAGCTTAAAGAGAGTAAGAAAAAAATTGGCTAATTTACAAGTACATTTGCATCTTTTCCATCATAAAGAAGCCTACAAGATGAGGTGATTGTGCCTTTTCTCAAGCATATTTTAATATATCTTACTGTCACATAAAATATATTAGGATATAATTCACAGTTCTGATACAACCTTTTACTTTATTTTATTTTATTTTATTTTATTTTATTTTATTTTATTTTATTTTATTTTATTTTATTTTATTTTATTTTTTTGAGTTTCTTAAGGCCTGAAAATAAAATTGTGTGACACTGGAAAGCATCTATCAGTCCTTTGGAGGGGGGACTGATTTAATTAACATTATCCTCTAGCAATAAAAATCCAGAAAATGCAGAGACAAGTATGTGTTTTTAAAAATACAGACATTTAAGAGCATGAAAATGCAGACAGCATCCACACAAACTTGTCTTTGTCCTGAAGTGACACCATGGTGGATGAAAATGTGAGAATAAACAAGCAGCTCCTTCAAAAAAGCAGCTAATGTGCCATTAAAAATAAGTCTAATTTAATCCTAATCATTGTGAGGAATTTCACTGTGCTGAATTAATGGCATCTTTTACTTGCTGGAAAACATTACAGATTCCTTACTTGTTTAAACCATTGAGTTGTTTTCAGTTCTGTAATAGATTTTTTTTTGCTTGAATGTGGATAATATGTTTTGATATTATAGTTCCCCTGATAGAAACTTTAACAGAAACAGAACTGAAATAGTCACAATTTGTAAAAGACTATAATACAGGGATGCAGATCCTCATCRGGAGTAAGCTGTGAACCAACTCCCTTGGTTTTAATGGATTTACAACAGCTGACGAGCTGGCACATGATATGGAAACATTACATACTTTTAAAGATTTCTGTGAAACACAGCTGCCTTTATTAGTGGCTTGGAGGCTTTCAAGAGAAGGAAACTGTTAAGAGAAGCAAGTCGGTAAAACTGAGATGATGGTTCCACAATACTGTAAATCAAACTTGGTGGCTTCTAGAACTAAATTGAAATAGATGTAACTATATGTCAGAAAGGGATCAAGTGATATATCATTTTGCTAGTTCTAGTGTGTTGAAAATGTTGTGAGGAACCATCCTAATAGAGCTTTTTTGTCAGATCACATATCATCTGCTCAAACTATTATCCCTGTCCACATATTGTTTTATCATGGCCAAGAAAAATAAATAAAGTAAGTAAATAAATGAAAGCTTAACAGTAGTACGAACTTTTTATCAGAGGCACTCATGTGCTCAAGGTATATCCAAATCACAGTTGTRTTGCTGAATACCCAGATCTTGGTTAAGGATAATGGAGTCATGCCTGGAGATCCCAGGTGGGATGGGAATGTCTCATGGTGTTAAATGGAAAGTGGGGCAAAACCAAGTRGATTCCCATGGAGTAGTGCTGGGTGAATGCAGTGCAAACTCAGGTTCTATGCCGTGCTGCTGTTATGGGGCAAAGCAACCAGATTCAGCTGGAGCTTCATCTGCTCCACCTCTGCTCCAGAAATGGAAGTGTCTCTGCAGTGCATGCCTCCTCATTTCTTGTTTTACAGCATAGTAGCCAGGATGAGGGTCTTTATACTGACAATGTGGGAACATGCTCTGAGTCATGTGTTGCTGACTGAACTATTTTAAGATGGTTCTTTTGAGAAGGAGAGTTGTGCCCTTGAGTAATTCTGACCACCAGTGTCAAAGCCTAAAAATGAAAGCATGGAAAAAAGAAAGAAAAACAAAAAAGCCCACCCAGGGAATAAGGTGGTAGGTAAATACATGGTTATGCAGAGGACAAAATGGAAAAAGCAGACCTTTTTTTTATGGCAAGAAATACACTTGTTATTGCTTTAGCTGRCTGTCACTGAATCGTTCTGAATGTTATGTCTTCTTCAAAACTTAAACAAAAGAATAGGAATGATCTGTTCCTCAGAATATTCTACCTTTTTACTCCTTCTCTTGCAAAATTTCTTTCCAGTATCTGGTTGTAATGTCATATGATTAAAGAGATTGCAACAGTGCATCCTTTGTGAAATAAGGTTATATGTAACACCTGCTGTTTCTTACCTCTCAAACCTAACGAGTTTCCTTGGAGACTGAAAGCCTGCACAGCAGTGTCAGTGGATTTAGGTAGATAATCTTCTTGCAAGCATTATGGATTTTACTGCCTTTCTTACATTACCCAGTTAAGACAGTAGCTTTAAAGAGAAAATTGTAGTAAAAAAGCTGCATGCTATTTAAAAGAAGATCTATAGCAATTCATAAAAAGAACCTCCCACTTGAGACAGCCCAGGAAAACTTTCAGGTTGGGTAAATCATCCAGATATTTTACAAAGGCTAAAGCAAGGGAAAAAATAAAGAAGCTAGAATCTCAGCTACTAGGTCCTTCCTTTGCTCTGGGTCACAGCTACAATTACAGGCCTTTTTCTCATTCAGTTTGATAACAATGCACAACCAATTTAGGACTTCAAAATACTGCTGTATGTGGCATGGATTAATAAAATTAGTGTGCTTTCTGAAATCTGATAAAGGCTTTCTTAGAAAGGAACTCTTAAGGGTGATCATCGTCTAGCTCCTGCTCTCCTATTCTTGGCTTTTCTCACTCACTCATACCCTAGGGACACATGGCTTTTCAAATAGAATCATGGTATCATAAAGGTGGGAAGGGACCTTTAAAGTTCACCTTGTCCAACTCCCCTGAACGTGGRGGTCCTTCTTTGAAAGACCTTGAGGAACAGAACGAGATGTTGTTTGTATTGCCTGCAACATGTTTTATAGATCCTGGTCGGTATATTTAGCCATCACTATACATCATACATAGAGGGCTACATGTAACATCAATTAAATTAGCAAAGGACCCCAGCCTATGCCACAGGCCTCAGTCACACTCAAGGAGAGCACAGGGCACTTCACTGGACTAACTGCAAACATTTCAGCTGATACTAATGTTCTATGAAATTATTATAAGGCTAAAAATCTGTTTCCTGTCAGACAGTGCTCTCTGATAGCTGGAACAGTATTGTATCGTATTGTGTCCTAATGGCTACCCTGCACTGCCATGGAGGCCACTGCAACACCCTCCACTTCCTGCCTGCAGAGCGTGCAGCCCCGTGATGCTCCCACTGGGAAATGGCAGCCACGCAGCAGATGTTGCTGTTTGTCCCACTGTCCATGGAGACMCTGCGGACTGTCCCCTTTGGGCACAGGAGCCACCATGGCCAACCTGCCTGCCTTCATCTCCTCCAAGTCATGGAAGGTGGGCAAGGCCAAAGGCCACCTTCAAAAAGTGTGTGTGGGACCGCCCTGGGGCGAAACCACCAGGTGCGGACGCAGATCTGGTTGTGCCCTTGGTGTGGTAGGCACCAGTGACGTGTGAGTTGTGGCCATGCCAGAGCGGAGTGCTGAGCAGGATGCCATGGCAAGCGCAGCCGTGCATGCTTGGTCCCCAGTCGGTAAATGAATAAGTAATAGAAACCAGACCCATGAACAAGAGCATTAAAACAAAACACGTATCTGAGGCAGAACTCCAAATACATATTTAATATCAACCTGCCAAACGGTGTTTTCAATTAGGATTATTTTATTTTGTGTTAAATTTGGTATTGAAGTAGGGCAAGAGGTCAAGTGATGCAGTCAGAATTGAAGCTCCTTCAATTGTGCAAGATGGTGTAGAAATGGGGGATGTTTGCCTGATACATTTGTAAGCTAAGRTGAAACAAAACACAGTGTAACAGAAATACAGCTATTCCAGTATTCCAGTCCACACTTCTTTAGGGCGGTCTGTGCTGAACAGAGACCCACTGGCAGGAAACAGCTTAAGGACCAAACAGAACCATATCTCTGGAATATATTCACCAAGCTCATGCGTCATTTCTTCATTCAAGTTTCGGAGGACTATTTGACTTTTACTGTGAAACCATAAATCAGCATTGTTCTTGGCATCTCAGATGTTTTCTCAGTTAAACACAACGAGTTTCCTCCAAGGGAAGAAGGAACAGTGTAAATAGTATTTAAAATGTGTTGCTAATTTATTGCAAGGTCTTGCTGGATGTAATTAATTCAAATGGCTTTCCTATTCTAACAGGAGATAAGTATCTTTTTTGGAATACCTCTACTTTGAGACCATCCCACAGTATATATCTATCATATATTTAATAGTTCCCAATAGAGCTGGCAGCTGCATTTTAACTGCAGTGGCTGTGAATAATAGCCTAGATTTTTGTTGTCCTTGTTCATTAGTCTGTTAGGAACTACTTGTTATTGGAATGAAAGCTAGGAGGTTTTCTTGCCCTTTTCATTCATTGTAAATATTTTTGAAGTAAAACAGAAGAAAGACATTTATAAGGCAAAATAGTATTTACAATGGCATGAATTGCTACAGCAGGCTATTTTTGGTAGTAATTATAAAGAAATCTTTTCTATACAGATTTTTCATATTACTGCCTGTAAATATGCTAGTTTTCTAGTAAAGTACATTAGCAGATCTGCTAGTTTTGACAATTCTTTGGCACATTTGGAGGGCAATTACTTTAAGAAAGGAAAATACCTATTTTCGTCAAATCCAGATCAAAAAGTGTCATCTACACTCCTCACTTCCTTGTGGCATATCATGGGGTTTTGCTTAGCAGTGCTCATTCTGCATACTGTTACCCACACTGTTTGCTCTTGGTGAAGGATATTCCAAAAACTGATATTGTTCAGTTTTTAGCTTTGTCTTCAATGCCAACCATAAGTCTGGTTTTGAAAGTTTTATCTCAACTCAGTTTGATTTTAGGGAAAGCTGTAACTGTAAGTATACGGTGTTACTTCTGCTTTAAATTTATGGGAGTGATTTTCTACTTCTTGAAGACAGGTAGAGGGATCAGGAACAGATTTTCCTTTCTTTGCTTATATCAAGGTTAATGAAATTATACACTTGGAAAGTCTTTACAGTAGTATATTGCAAAGTCTACAATAACCTGACATAGCGGTAGTCTTTTTCATTTGGCAGATTTTGAAGGATTTGCAAAGGCCAGTGTGTAATGGATTAACACACAAGTAACTTTCTATCATAATAAATATGCTACAGGAAAAAAGACTTAATAGCATCCTTATCCCACTCCATCTAACAAAGATGGAAAGAGATTACTAAATATACGAGTTATGGAAGGTGATTGAGGATTCTTGATTTGGACTGCCATGCCCTGTATTTCCCCAGACATGACAACATTTCTGCCCTTAAAATTTGAACCAGATGGATTTTTGCTATATACAGTTCATGTTTTTGAAATCCCTGCTGGAGTGTGAGCCAGGATTTAGCTTCTTGACTGTAAAAAGAGCCAGGTGAAGCTTCCAACTCAGCTAGCTGCTGTGTTCTRTAGAAGATCTGCTGTAGTTGACAGTCACCACTGAAAGTGTGGAGGGAGAAAGGAATAGCAGTCACAATACTTGCTAATGCAAAGCCAGAGGTTGGAAAAGATGACAGAAGTGAACTTTTGGGGGAAGTTCAGCAGCACTAGAGCTTCCTGGAAGAGTATGGGACATTTCTGGGTGCCAGTAACTGTGGGTTACGATGTGCTTGCTGAATGGACAGGCCCTCTTCTTTCCTGTTCTATTGCCTTGAACAGATGATGTCCTCCCTTATAATGAAAGCTGCCAGGCACACCTTACCTTCCCTTTCACCCCCCATAGTGAGGAGGTGTTCTTTCCCATTCCTTTCTCTCACTGTTCCTCTGCTGTTAGAAATACTATGAACTGTTTGTTGCATTTTCTGTTCTTAGCACTGCTAAATGTAAGAAAGTCACTTAATAGGGCTGAATGATCCATCAATGATTATGCTCTTATGCATCTGACTCAGGGGAGTGTTTTGAGGCTCCAAGGATGTTTGCTAGGTGGTTTCAGGTCCTTAAAGATTTTTTCTCTAAAGATCATTTTTACTTTTGTATAAAATACAATGTATTTAATATATAATTGATATTAGAACATAATTCCATAGTTCTGCAATTTATAGCCTCATTATGTATTCTAGAGATGTACAGATAGATATTATATCAAGTTTATGTTTATGCATATATATTATTTCTAAAAGCTCTTGTTTTTCTTAAAATGTTGCTATTATCAATTAGTATTCATAGGTTCTTAGGAAATAATAATAGAATCTTTCCTTTGAAACCTGAATTTTGTATCTTAATGGGGTGATTTCATGTCAGTGAGGAGAAAGTGAATTTGGAATAAATCAGTGCAAGAGGGACATGGAACTTATAGAGAGGGTCTAGCGTAGAGTGACAAAGATGATTAAGGGAACCGAAGATTTATCTTATGGGGAGAGACTAAGCGAGCTGGGCCTGTTTAGCCTAGAGAAGAGAAGGTGGAGAGGGGATCTGATTAATACTTGGACAAATACTTGAGGGGAGAATGTAAAGAAGATGGGGCCAAACTCTTCTTGGTGGTGGCCAGTGAAAGGACGAGGAGTAATGTGTATAAACTGAAACGTAGGAAGTCTTCCATGGTAGGAAGAACTTCATTCCTGTGAGGGTGACAGAGCCCTGGAACAGGCTGCCCAGGGAGGTTGTGGAGTCTCCTTCTCTGGAGATCTTCCAAACCAGCCTGGATGCCRCCCTGTGCCACGTGCTCTGGATGTCCCTGCCAGAGCAGGAGGGTTGGACTAGATGATCTCTAGAGGTCCCTTCCAACCTCAACCATTCTGTGTGATTCTGTGAAATTTTCAGTTAAACCTTATGTAGAATAATCTTAAAGATACCTTTTCATGATCAAGGTGTTTACGTGCATCATATTTTCATTTGATATTTGCATTTGTTTGAAAAAAATACCATGTTTCAGGGCACCTGGTCATTAACCTCTTTTGCACAYTCATTTTCTGAAAAACTAAATACATTGGCTTTATCTTTGACATAAAAAAAATGTTTGAGATCAGTATTCTGATGGGGAAGTTTGTTTTTCCAGATCTATTAGAAATCAGATCATTTTACGACATAGCTTATGAGGGCTTGAGTTGCACTACGAGTTTTCTAACATGTAATAAACCACAAAACATCCATTTAATTTGTGAACATTGATGAGCTGGTGTAAACTGGCATTGGTCTTTTGATGTTAGTGGAGTTCCGCCAGTTTACACCAGTTTAGGAATTTGGTCTATTGTTCCTGCAAACATCCTATGACATTTTAAATTATCAACACAATCATCTTGCAAAGACAGCCAAAGAATTAGAATAACAGTTCCCTGCCAAATTCTCTGGGGAGACTCGGAAAAAAAATAAATTACACGTGTTCTTTTTATATAAATAAAATTTATTTCATAAGAATGCATGATGTACTTGGAGACTGAAGCTATGATTTCCTAGTTACAGCTGTAACTTGGTGAATCAGTGAGGAAGATGATGCTTTCCCATGTGGCAGTCAGGCATAGGATATTTGGTCTGACTGGTAAGGTGTGAACAGCATTTAGTATCTTCAGATGGTCTCTTCTGGAAGGTAAACTTGGCTTGTTGAGCCATTTCTTAGGGGTTTCTTCCTATCTTTTTTCATCTTTTCCTGCTAATCAAGAGTGTGTGTAAAAACATCCCTGAAAATTAAAGGACTGTCTTGTTTTACATTTTCTATCCTTACTTCTACAGAATATTCAGATTTTACCATGATGTCATGTCTGATCTTGAAGCTAATTCCAGGGAAAAACAGATGTTTCATTGAAGGGTGTGGCAAAGATACCAGAGAGTACTGAAGTTCTCTACAGACTATCCTGTGGGTAATGGGGCATGCAGATATAAACAGCAAGGGTCCACATATAGGCTGATGATACATGTGCCAGTGAAGTTTTCTTTGCTAAATATTAGCTGGAGCCTCCTTTAAAGCTGGGAGAAATGGAGAAAGGATGGAGTCTTGAAAGGCAGGAAGAAGGAAAAGCCCCCCACAAGGTGCCACAGAAATCCTGAAAGCTAGAGCTGTGCTCTCTCAGTGGGAACATAGGTTAGGATGATGGCAGAAGATAAGTGAGATGCAATTCTGAGAATTGCCTCAGGGAGGCACTTGAAAGAGAAAGAATTGTATATAGCTGGATATTACAGTACTTCAATAAAATCAATTAACCATCTAGCGGTATTACTGTCTGCTAGTCAGCTTAACAAGGTTGGCAGGTCGTGTTAGGAGAAAATTTTTGGCAAATCTTGTTCACAACACACAAGAAAAAAATACAGTTTTTCTAATAATGAGAATCTGCAAACAGAACAATAGATTAAAAAAAAAGTAGAAAAAAACATAAAAACAATACAATCTTTTAAAAACACTATCTGGAGATACAGTTAACATGTTTTGGATATTGGTATATCACTGTGCTGAAGACTGTGACAAGCTTATTTGTCAAGTATTCAACCTTAGAGAATACTTAGTTATAGAAATTTTAATCCTCTCTAGATATGTTTATGCACATTTTGAACTTACAAAGATATAGGACAAAGAAAGGCAAAATTGTTGCCCTGAAAATGAATTTTYGCCATTCAACTATTTGGATGGCTTCCAACTCGCAGAGAAATATAGTTTAGGTAAGTTCACTCATATTTTCACTTCTGCATTTCAGTAGACAAAAGACTGTCTTGCAAAACTCCAGAGACCAATTTCTGGAAAGAATGTGTTTTGTTGGAGCTCAATGGAAACAGTCATCAATTGAATGGAGAATTTTTGATATTTTAAAATTAAATTTTATCTCTGTACAGGATGAATAGCAATAATTTGGAAATTCACAGGTTTGGAGTAGAGCGAATTGTCTCCATGGCAGTCCATTTTCATCATATATTGAAAACCCTGGAGATATCTAAGGAATGCATTGTCTTGGAGCTATAGAAATTGGAAAATTAGGCTGCCAAAAACCTGGAGCAAGGAGAAAGAAGATGCTGAAAGTTTTGATGGGACTTCTTCTGCACTTCTGTTAAGCAATGTTGTGAAAGTCCGTTGGGACATCAGGAAAAAACATCTGTAGGAAATGCTTCACTTTTGCCAAATCACTAATCTCCATCGTTTTGTGCCTTGTGTACATGTGTATCACAGTACACCAGAGGCCATGAGGGACCTTGCAACCATGTAGTAGAGCCGTTTCACCATCACTGTGATGTTGCAGGGTGATACCAAGGGCAAATAGAGAGCTGGGCCAATAAATCCTCTTCCTCTTAACTGTTCTCTGATGAAATTGTTCCCGAGACCCAGGTGCATTTMTTTTTCACACAGTGCTGGAAGTTACTGAAGCAATATTTGGAAAATGAAAGTATACACTTGAACTAGCAGTGACGCAGGTGGGCTATCCAGCTGAAATGAAGGGAGGGAAGCACACATCTTAAAATGAAAGCAAAGCACTGATGAACATATTTCTACATGTAAGGGGTCTMAAACTGAATAGATATCCATACATCAACACTGTGAAAGGAGACAACTCATTAGAGGCTAATGTTTTATCATTTAAGGTTTTTATAGCAGCATCTACTGCTTGGAAGAAATGGATTTCTGATTGATGGAAAACTGGATTTGGGAACATTTTGTTCTGTGATGTTGCTGGAGCAGCACTGTTTAAGAATTAAAGCAACAGTTAATCTTGTCATCAGAAATGATATATGAATTTGGTTTTGCTATTTCTTGATAATAAATGAGAGTAGAAAGCAGAAAAACTGCAGTTAAATTTGCATGACAAATATTTTAATCACTGAACATTTAAGAGATGAAGAATTTACTTACCCCAGTTATTTGCCCCTCACTTGCATTGTTGACTAAAATCTGTTAATAACTCCTTTAAAGGAAGTTGATGTAGAGATTTGTCAGGTGTGTAAGGTTTTGTAATGGACTGTCAGGATTTAGCAGAAAGCAGCTGATGTATTTTCAAGAGATAAGTATATACTTACAAAAATGATGCTGAAGGAGTACAGGAATCATGCTAGCTTCTGCACAAATATCAGATATCCTACTATGAAAAATAAGCTTGTATTTAAACATTATATCTACTTGTAAGATCATTGAGGTTATTTTGAATGGGACAAATGTTGAGTGAAAGTTTTTTTTGGCACCTTGTATTGAATATTTGATCTGGGGAAGAAGCTTGCAAGAAGAGATTTGTCACAGGAAAATTAGGACCCTAGGAAAAAAGTGAAGGAAGGTTCATCTTGCAGCCTGAGGCACCTACCAGATCCACCCTGTTAAAACAGAAGGCTACTGTGCTTGAGAAAGAGGGACTGAAGATCCAGGACTAAATATTATTTTACTGAGTATGAAGCTGTTCAGCACATGTTCCTTGTTTGAGAATAGTTCTCAACTCCTGAAATTAAAAGTGATTAATTTTCTTCCCTTCCATTTTTCTGTTATCTTTTTTCTACTCCATAGGCATCACTATGGACTGTACAGCACACCTCAGATTTTAAGATTTCAGCTGTGACTTTTGAACTTCATAAAGCACTAATTTCTTTCACTGAAACTTTTAGCTTCTTACATTGTCTTTTGCAACATTGACATCAACCAACTAAAGCTCACTCACAGATTATTATTGTAATGTAAGCACAAATAATTTTTATCAGGGAAGAACAGGGATTTTCTCAGGAATATGACTCATGAAAATTGATATAATACCTCCTTAGTTTGTTACTCATTTTCATTRCACTTATTTACTCGTTTTTGTACATACACAAAGCAAAAAATATGGTATACCAGTTTCCATTTTAATCCTGATTAAAGTTGGCTGTCTGGAAAGAGATGGAATTTCATATGGTACATCTTAAAGTACAGTTAGGGGAGAGAAATTTGAACAATTTCTAAATTAAAAAAGAATCTTAAAAAGTAATAATTCTTAAGTGAAATTCTGCAGTAATGCTTGCAATGATTCTTTTTTTTTTTTTTTCCGAAAAGCTGTGACATTTTTAGAAAAAAAAAGCCTCTGTTGTAAACATCTTTAAGTGGCAATTTCTAGATTGCCTATAAAAATTAAATTATGCTGTCTGAGTGTCTGCATTTTGGAGTGATTATATATACTTTATTAATAGATAGGATTCCTCTACCCTCGCCTCCATTCTTCTGAGTTAGTTTTGTGACTCAAAGGTTTGTAAAACCATTGAATCATTTAAACTGGAAGGGACCTCTGGTGCTCATCTCGTCCAGTATCCCCCCTCAAAGCTGGGCAGATTTTAATGTTAGTTTTTAATAGACTCCTTATTTACCAGMAGTAAACCCTGAGAGATCTTGGCATTCCCCGTGTGTCTTCTGTGCAGGTGTTGATTACACATAGTAGCCAAACCAGCCTTTGAAAACAACCTGGGCTCTCCTTGTTTAACAGGGATTAGTGATCAAAAAGCAATCTGGAGCATAATGAGAAAAAAATGAATGTAAAACATAAAGCATTTTTGGCCTGGAACTAAGGTTATGCCAAATGAGGTTTTGAAGAAAACTGTTTTGGGAGACATGAAGAATGTCAGGAAACCTAATGGTCCTCAAGGAAATTCTTAGAGAGCTTATGCTCTAATGCCTCTGTCTGTAGGTCAGTGAAGGCAATTATACAAACTTCAGGGGACTGGTGATGTATGTCACTGCTTTCTGTTGAAAACCCTGCTTTCCCAAGAGGCCACTCCAGCAAGCAGTTTCGCTCTATGAAAGAAATTTAAAGTATAAATGGCTAACCTTGAGTGAACAGCAAAACATTCCAGCTATAAAACCGAGCTATAAACACCAGGAACAGCCACATCTTTGATAGCTTCTTGAAACTATTGCAAGGTTTTTTATGCTTTCCACCCACTTAAGCATCTCAGAAGGTTAAGGTACAGGTTACTGTGACTTTTACTTTTTAAATGTTTAAGCATATGTCTCTCTTACTGCTAAGGCTACTTCCTACTTAATTTTTTTCCCTTTATGGTGCACGTATAGCTTTCACCCTTCTTCATATGCTTAGTTGCACTAGCTATAATGTCCTCCCCCAAAAAGTAGACCATTAGGAAGTCTGTGTGGCTTTGAATTCAATTTCAGTTCTTCTTCATAGTCTTAGTAGAGTATTATGCAAGATACTGGTTCTACTCACAGAAAGGATATTACTTCCTGTATATTTTTCATTGCCTATTCTCTCACATTCATTCACATCCCTCCCCATTCCTTTTTTTTTCATCTCTGTAGGTCTTTTGTGCCTTTTCTGCATTAGAGTCTCTGTCAGATCATTTGTTAAGAAAAAATGTTTGGCTAAACAAGAATAATGTTGTAATAAGGGTGGAGCACATTTCTTGTTTTTAAAGGTTCCTTCCAAGATTTTCATCTTCGTTTTTACTGTTTAGCCTAAGAAACAAAATAAACAGAAAATCCCAAAGGGTAATATTAGTGTGAAGCATCAGAAATGTTTTTTTGTCTTTGCTAGATATAGAGTGGTTCTTATCTAAATTTAAAAAACAAGTCTCTTCTGTATCCTCTATCCTCATAGAATTATGATTCTTTCTTTTTTCATTAAGACCACAGTGTGGGGTGGAAAAAACAAATCCAAACAGTCTAGATCCTTCAGCATGTTCTGTCTTCTGTGTCTACTCCAGTAATTATATGTGAGCCGAAGGTTGTGCTAAAGCAGAAGATCTGTAGTGAAAAGCCTGTATACCCCTTTCCCAGCAGTGCATGTTGTACCTGCAAAGAATATCTGTAGAAATCAAATGGCAAAAGAGTTGCATTCTTTTTGTTAGGTCTTTGAAAAGCATTCATAGACACAGGCCTGGATGGGCACTGCTAGTCCATCAATGGCAAACTGTCCTCAAGCTTTCACCTGTTTGTGCTCCTGTAAACAAAGATAAGCCTAGATGGAAGGATTAGAAGCACAGAGACTCAGATCTCTTAGGAGGTCTGAATAAAAGCATCTTGGAAATACCTTATCGCCATACTGTATAACACTAAGAAACAGAATGCAAATGACTTTAGTGAAACTTGGAGATTTCACTGGGAAAGGAAGCCATGTGTCTTGGCAAGTTACCTTGTGGTCCACCTTGTTACTGCTCCTCTGTGCCCCCATATTTGGAACTTAAAGTCTTTGTCTTTTAGAGAAGACTCATGGTGCTTAACTTCCAGTGGCGTATAGGATGTGTGCTACTTCTTTTCTTGCTTCAGTGTATGAATGCAAAGAGGAAGGAATTAGTCAAATAGGTTCACTATTAGTTCATTTAATCGTATGAAATATGCTAGCCTGTGACTTTAAATGTTGGCTTCATGTGGCCATTGCTAGTTAGAGTTTTTCCCAGGAGTGTTTACTGAAAGAGTGCATTTTAGGCAAATAGGAAGGAAGGGAAACTTGCCAAATGGAAGAATGCTTACTCATATCTTGTGACTACAGCATCCAATCAAAGCAGTTCAAGTTTCCAGTCTTGAATAATGAAAACAGATGCTCTTGAATAAACTACTAAATTATTGCAAAACCATTTTCCTGTTTAATTAAAATTATAAACATTATATATTAATACAAAATTTGCCAACAAAAGCTGGTATATTTCTGCTGAATTACTTTTTATGGAGTATTTGCTTTGTTTTAGATTGAAAGGAGGTCATTTGTGACACTGTCATATCTTTTTTCAGAACAGACATAAAAGATTTGCTGAAGATAAAAGGAAGCAAAAATGTAACATTGCTAAAGATAAAAGCCAAGCAAAAGTGTAACATCTGTCCTCCTACACTGTCTAGCACCTTTTCTGAAAGTCTTAGGTACCAGATTGCATCTACATTTTTTTTGATTATTTTTCAAATGCCAGATAGTATACCTGAAAGTCTGTTGGCTTCCAAACAGAACACAGATGAAAAATGTCATGACATTTTCAGAAGAAAAAATAATCATTATATTTTCTGAAGCACTTCCATAAATATACATAAAAAGATCAAATTTACCTGAATGTTTTTTGATGTCACAATTTGGACCTAATAGTATATATTGTGTTAGGACATATTTAATAAGCTCTGTTTCTTCTAAGTTGTTAGTATAGCTAAACAAAAATTCTTTCTGAGCATAAATTTAAATATATTTTTGATTGCTTTTGAATAGCATATTGCAGATCCAGAAGTCATGAGTTTGATTCTCGTATTGAACATCAAACAGAGAGAATTTAATATCATTTTAATATTACACAGTTGAGGAAGGGAAATTTAAAATATCTAATCCATTTTCACCTGGTTGGAGAAGGCTTTCTGCTCATGGTTATTTGCTTAGTAAGAAGATTTAGTCTTTTTTTGTTGTATGGTCAGATTGAAACTATTTTCAAACTTTATATAAATTTATTTGCTGATATTTTTACATGTTTTGCTTCATTCAGTGCATCGATCACTTTGTTTGAGTATTCTGAAAGAATGTATGTGATAGATATGATTTCACATCTAATTTGTATGTTTTTGTTTCCTGTTTGAATAACTACCTCATAGGTAGAGTTTTCAAGATTGAAAGTACTAGATTCATGGACTGAATGCCTAGCACTAGGCTTTGCAGTATCTCAGTTGTAGGTGGCTAATGCAGGTTAATGTCTCTTTGACACATGTGTTTTTCCACCATCAATTCTTAATACTTCTAGATGACTATCTTCCATTTCTTGTTCCCCCTTGAATATGTGCCTAGTTCTCTGGCTCTCTAGAGACACTTAATTTGTATAGTCTAGCTCAAGTTGTTTATTCTCATTCTTCAGAATTGTTGCAAACTAAGTTTGAGAAAAATTATCCCTCATACTGTCTTATGCCACATTTTTACCAAATTCTGCACAAATTCTCTCTCCCTCTCCCCAAACACACACTTACATAGGATATTTGTATGCCTTCACTGACTAAATGCTTTCCTGCAAATCTAGTTGGTGGCCTCCTCCTGAAGAAGTGCTACCCCTTCCCATGGTATCCATACAGTGATTCACATCCTTGTGACACCACTTGGCTTGGCATTGCATAAAAGTGTGGTGAACTCTGGAAGGACGTCGATGTATAGTGTATTAGGCCTGTTAAGACTGAGATGCTTCTGGATGGAAAAAGATGAGAGTTTCAAGTGCTAAATAACAGCTTTAAGGTAAAGTAAAAAGTCATAGCTTTTGTCATAGATGGAGATATCCTGACAAAGTCCTATGCACATACTGAGAATGGTGRGGTGTGGATTAGTCACAGTAGGTGATTTAACAAGGACTGCCTTCTCCAGTTTGAGTCCAGAGATGTTTTTAATGCATTACTATAAATAAACATCACATCTTTAGCACAATTTGCCCACAAGCATTCATGTAATGTCAAAGTCTTCCTGGAAGGATGCAGTTTTGAATGAAAGACAGAATGGTAGAGAAATATTTAAATAATTTGAGAGATCATTTCCTCTGTCAAAGAAGTCTTTAACCTTGAAAGAAAGTTAGAATAGTCAAATATGCTCTTTGTATATAGAGGATGGCAGTAGAATATTTTCAGGAGGTCACTGGTGCTAAATTAAAGATGACAGTGTTTAGAGTTCACAAAACAATCCAGTTTCTATGCAGCAGTGGACAAAAATTTTAAGACATATACACGAGGATGGATATAAACTACTATCCAGAAACATTATGTGGGCCCTTCTTATTCATTTAATTTTAGAATCATGCAGATGGTATTTGTAATCTATGGASAGATGTTTTGATCCAAATTAAGACAAGACTATTTTGGAAATTTATTTGTTTTTCTTATAAATCAGTCACCCACCTCACCAAGAGCCTTACTTTAGAATTCAGCAGACAGAAGATACTAAATCTTGAGTCTGATGTTCTTTAATGACATCTGTAACATTTTTCTGCATWAAAAAAAAAATCAGCTTAATGTATCTGAATTTCATTTGAATGCTAAAAGTGCTATACTTAAAGAGCCCTTAGCACCACAGCATATAGTGGTAAGTTTAAAGGTCTGGTTAAAGGACATGCTGTTCATATAAGAAAACAACAACAGGCTTACAGTCAGCATGTGGTTACCTTAGAATGTAATACTACATCCATCTCTTACTCCCTGTCATTAAGTGGTAGTGCTTTTCCTCCCAGTCCCATTCCAATCATGCCATAGTCAAATTAGGCAGCCATTTCCAGATTCTGGTAGAGAGTTAACAAGGCTGCTAACAAGGAACATATGAAAATGATGAAAATTAATGGGAAAATTAAAGGAGTCAGTACAACCAGTGAAAATTATAATCTTATATTAAAATGTGTCCACAGGTTTCTTGCAAAGGATATGGTAGATAGGAGTAGAATGTTACATAGATTAGGTARCAGTAAAATCAAGCTCCTCTTACAGTGTTTCTTACAGTCTTGCAGAACCCATGAAAACGTATTTGAAGATCTGCAAAACTCTTAACAGAAGACTATTTGACCTTTAGAGGGAGTTATTGGAAGATGATTCAGATTTCAGACTTTTGAAAGGATGCAAAGGGAAGGTATTCCTATACATGTAACGAAGCTGACATAGTGTTTTTCTGAAACTGTCCTGTGTTTTTCTGAAACTGTCCTAAAGGGTACATTGTGGCACAGTTTACTTTCTATGATTAATGACAGCTTTCCAAGATGTTTGAAGGCAGAAGAGAATACAACAAGGCCTAAGGCAATGAAACTAGCCCGTCAACAGAAGCAGCAGTGAGAAATATTGCAAGATTTGTGCTTAGAACAGAAGGAAGTCAAATAGGCTCAGTAAACAAAACACAAAGCTTAGTGGAAGAGTATCAAATTCACAAAGGGCATTTCTGCTATGGAAGAGCTCAGTTTACATGAGTGTTTGCATTTTAAATGGCCTTGTGTTAGAAATACCTCAAGATTGGGCTTTTGGCCAGAAAGCAGAGTCATCTGTCAGTCATCTTCTCAAATCAGTGAGGCAGATCCCGAAAGACAGTACGAAAAGAAAAGAGGACTGTCTTATCTTGGAAAAACACATATATGACATTTACTTCTTGAAAGGAAAGAAAGTAGAACTTTGTCAACTAATGACAGAGAAAGAAAATTAGGTACCCAAGATAGTAAGGCAAAGCTATACATTTATTTAGCACATTTGGTATATTTAGCAGCAGTGTAAAGCAGAGTTGGCCCTGGTGACATCTGTAGTACTACTACTAATAAAAAACTAGATAAAATAAATAAAAAATATAAAAACTAAATATTTAAAAGCCCTAAAAATAAAAAAGCCAAGACCCTTAGTAAGTTCTTACATCCTGGAATCAAATGTAATTGTGTTGTGCAGAAGACTGTAAGAATTAAAACCAAAACTGGGGGAAAGCCCTTAAATTAGATTCTACCATAGAGCAGTCTTTGAAATCTTAGGTGCAAATAATGCCACTGTTAAAGTAGGTTAATTTGTTTATAAAGACCAAGATTTAAGWATAAGCCAAAATGTATTCACACTTTAAGGTTCTAATGTTCTCAGAATAAAGCCTCAGGTAAAATCAAACAGTCTAGAGAGGCCAACCTAATTTCACCAGTATAATATCCTAAATGAGCCTCCTCTGTCATTAATCCAGACAGAACTATTTGCATCTGAAAGTCCTATAAAACCTGGTGACTAACATCTCTATGTTAGATTATTACTTAATAACTATAAACAGAAGACTTGCTGTTAGTTGGAAGTTAGTTGGAAGATGATTGCAGGAAAGATACTGTTTTACGCATTCAAAAAGACTTACATTGATATAGTAAGTAGCCACACGAACCATRATCACCTTCCAGATTTTTTTTGAAAGGTCGTTGAAGAGGTAATAATGATATCTTCATCACATGCAGAGATAATTCTGATGAGTCATGGAGGGTTCTTCAGATGTATAAACAGTGAGGCTTCATGTAAAACAAAATGCATACTTTCTCTACAACTACAAATGTAGAACAGACAAAGGAGTTAATCTTCTGGAAGGCAGACATGAACAGGATTCAGATCTCTAGGATAAATCAGCTATAAACCTATGKGTGCTCATTTAACTATTATCACTATTTTCTCTCCTGTTTTTTTAGCGCTTTAAGAACATTGGCATTGCTTCCTAAAGACAGAGATGTGCTGGCACTGAAGAGAAGAACCAAGAGTTTCTTGAAAATTGTCAGGCCCTCCGTGCTACTTAGCTATTTTGACAAACAATTTATCTGTAATATAACTCATAGAAAGTATAGTTCTGAGCCCTAATATGAGAGTCTTGACAACTGCCAGAATAAAGTTATTTCTACCTGGAGACAGAAAGTCTAACTGTTGTGTTTGGACTGACTATAGTTGCATGGGATGTCCTTTTGTCATTTGGACATATACGGATATGTAACACAACCATCACCATTCCCAGCAAGGAGAAAACTAAATTCTGATAGTTATCTGAAGCATGGTCTACTAATCCTTGTGTGAGTCCTTGGCTTGGATGTGAAAATGGTTGAGCAGAGATGGTATACATGGTCAGGAAGAGGCATAGAAATGTCACCATGGCTACTGATAAAAAGCAAATTTAAAGTTTTGCTTTTACCCTTGTTACCAGTTGCAGCTGTCCATCTGGTAGAGCCTGTGAAAAGGAYATAATTAAAAAGAGTTGGAAAGAAATCTGACTCAAGTTTTTCTGAAATGAAGAAGATGGGAAGCAAGATTAAAAAAAAAGAAAAACAAAGAAAAAAAGTTGTATTTAATCTAGCAAGCATGGAGGATCATTAGGGCACTGTATTTCCAGTAATCATTGCAAAAACCAAAACYGCAAGTATCATACCAAAGAGAGAACTAGATTCAGAGGCCATGTTTATACCAACATTTCCAGTGTCTAGGAGCAGATTTCAGCTATTATCCTAAATCAAWGACAAACTTAGTTATTTAGAAGTATACATTTGTGAAATAAATAATAGATGGATGAACTTAAGTGTTCAAAGTGGGGCTAATCAGAGCACTTTTAGTAGAGGCATTTTCCACCTCTTTCTTTTGTCTTGTTTATTCTGTAGGAATTTTTCTCCCCGTCTTTGTTTGAAGTAAAGCAGCCAGGTCCAAAATGAACTTTTGTGACTAGAACTGCCTAATTGTGTAGTGCTTAAACACCCTTGCATTTCTAGCCTCGCATTTTGAAGTCAAGAGATCTGATCAAGTCCGTGATGGTCTCAAACAAATCTAGCTACTTTAGATTTTGCACATTGTTGTGTACACATCATCTTCCTCTTTACAAAGAAAATGCTTGTAAAAACTGCTTGATCTGCTCATCTATATTGTGCAGGGAATGAGAAGGCATATATTTGCTGGCATGTATGTGCATGCACATTGCTTGCTCACCTTTTTATGTCTGTGTAGAGGTAGGTCATAAATGTCCATGGAGCCTGGTTGGTCACTGCATGCCTGACRTGAACTCCACCAAAGCCCATGTGAATTCTCTCATCTCTGATCTGTTGGATGGAGGCACAAAAGTAGCCACTGGGTTGGATGCTTGTTGGTTTTGGAGCTTTGTTGTTGTTGTCCCATTGATCACTGTGTATCCTGCATGCACCGTAGAAAGCAAGAAAGAAGCAAAAGGTTGGTGCTGATATTTTTAGAAGTGAGAAAAGGATATAGAATAGATGTAGTTAAGATATATGTAGAATTATCTAGGCCTTTAAAGACTTTTAAGACCTAGCACTCCGTTTTTTTTTTTTTCTGTGTTCTTTCTCTTCATTAACAAGCCACCTGAATACAAGGCCTTCTTGTTTCTTTCATGGTACTACTCAACTTTCCTTTTTATTCCGTGTTCCTAGGCTTTGCATTGCTAATAGACTTCCCATGGGCAAGAAACTTGTAAGCTAGCATTACTGCAAAAACAGTAAAGTTCTGCTCATAAACATAGAGAGGCATGTTTTCCTAAGCCACAGATTTCGTCTTTGCTACATAGCAAAGCTATTAGAAAGCAATTTGGCTCATATGGAYGTATGTGTGTGCGCGTGTTGTAGATGTGTGAGGGTGAGACATAACTTTGGAACCGCCCTCTTCTGCTGGCGGTCTGACYGTAATGTCACTACATCGCCCTCCTCCTACACTCATTTGGCTGCAGTACATGACCCGTAGCCACCTCTGGACACACACAGGATGTGCGTGGCAGCTGGAGGATACTGAGCCGTCAACTTCCAGGCTGAACTCTGGCAGCAGCAGCACATAGGCTTGCTGCTAGGTCTCTCTCTGGACTCTCATATGGCACGCTGCCTGTTTCCCGAGAGTCGTCTGCAGCTGCCTAGTGAGGCAAAACTCAGGCTGCAGAGGCCTCTCTTCTGTCTCTGGGTGACAAGCTCTTTAGGCTCCCTTGCACATCCCCTTAGACTGGAGGAAACCTTCACCCCCACTTTCTGTTGTTTTTGTTGGAATGAAGAACCTACACCCATTTCTTATGTGGATCAAGAACTGCGCTGAAAGGAGGTGTTTCCTGAAATACTGGCATATTAAAGTGCCGATAAACTTCACTATAGACACTTGGCATTGTGTCATTGATTTGGACTGTGACTAAATTGCTATGATTTCTCCAGATTTTGGTGTCTTTTCTTTGAGGAATTATTTATTTATCATTATAAATATATAAGGCTGAATCCTTATCAACTCTAAATAGTTTACAGAGGGTTTTTTTTGTTGTTTGTTTGTTTGTTTGTTTTTGTATCCATGGCCCAACTAGGTAAAGATCTCCATCCCTTTCAGGCCGCATTTACATGCTCTTAGATGTGAGTGTGAGAATCTGAAAGTACTAAAAGTGAGTCAGACTTGATGTGCAGTCTTCTCAGGTCAACAGAMATGTTCGCATTAAAGCAAAGTACATTTTGGACCAAGCCTAAAATGCAAAACATTGTCACCGCTACTCTTCCTTTTTGAATTTTCCAGTTTAGAGGCTTTTAACATCTGGCTGACCTGATGGTAATGGTAGGTACATAAGCCACAAAAATGATTGCCTTACTTGTTTAACAGCCCTTGTGCATATGTTTAAACAACTCCAGAAACAGCAGCACTGATTTCTGAACTGCCCACTGCTCAGTTGTGTCTCAAAACTTCTTTTTCAAAAATCAAGAGGCATAAGGAACTTTTATTTCCCTATTTAAGAGCCTTCAGACATTTTCCCTCAAAAACTGGTTGGACATGCCAAAATAAGCTGAAGAGCCAAAGCAAAGGACAAGTTTCTTATTACTACTTTCTCCCATGAAGTAATTTATTCATAGTATCTTCAGCAGGAATAATAATTAAAAAATATCATCTCGCCTAGCTTTGTTACAAACATCTCAGATAACACTGCAGCCTTTCATTTGAAGAAAGCTGTCCTTTCAGGGTTTTGCTCTGTTCATTTTTTTGCTGTACACTAAAACCTGTCTGTAAGATCCGCAGTGGGACTGAGAAAAACGTATCCTTTGTAGGCAGGTGGTCCTTCCTTGAGCACTTTCTGATTAGAAACACATGTTCATGAGTGTAAGGAGGCTTCTGTAATGGTGGAGTAAAACTGAGGCCAAGGAATTGGTTGTGTTGCATAGGCAAATGCAGTTGAAGAGGATCAAGTTTGCACTAAGGTTTTTCTGCACCTAATAACATGTCTATTTTTAAATTGATCTGTTGCAGTTCTCTGCTACATAATGCAACTTACATCATTGATAATTGTTTCAGAACTGGCCAGAGCATGTCTCCTCACTCTGAAAAACCTGTAGACAAGGATACTGTTACAGGAGGCTATGTGGTGACTTTGAGGCATGTGTCAGCAAGGTGGACTCATACTCCAGGGAACAATCTTTCCCTCTGCTTTCCTGAATCTCAGTGTAGTTACTGCATACATATGCACTTCCTTACGGGAAAAATGAATTTCCCTGAGCATGACAAAGCTTTCTCCGTGAGTAAAAACAGAAAGAATTCCATGGTCAGGAAAGAGTTCCTTGGTCAGGCCAACCTCTGCAGTGCTCAGTTTGCCTCAGAAAACCAGAAAGTAGGCAAGTTTCTTCAGAGCCTTGTTAGTAGAGTCATATACCAGGGGATGATGGAAAGGGGCAGATGAGCCTGTGTTTGTCGCTGCACTCCTMCTGCTCTCCCTAGCTGCTCTTCTTCACCTTCCCACTCTGAACAGCTTCCTGCTCTTGCTCAGAGCATCACCAGCACCACCACAGCATTTAGTAGCAGTTATAGTGACTGGAAGGAGCTGCAGGAAGTAGTGGAGGGAGAAAGTTCTGCAGCTTTAAGTGGCTGGAGGAGACTATKATGAGCAGCAGGAAAGCACTGAGGAGCTGAAGAAGCACTAGTGGAACATCATGGGCCTTTGGCTGTGTACTATCTTGTCTTGGACCTTGTGTTAGCAAGACATAAAGTTAGCTTTTCTTTCCCCTTACACTAGCTGAGAAATCCTCTTTGGCACATGAGTTCCTAGTTGTGCCTTAGATGCCAATAYTGTATTTCCATTACCAAGGCAGCACGAAGTACATATTTCAAGAGAGAATGCATCCCAATCTAAACCACRTAAATGAAGTTGGAAGGGACTAATAATCAAATATTAATAAACCAAAACATAATTAAATGTGTGTACTATTCATGGAAGTGACACATTCATAAAGTTCACCCAAGGATAAAATACTTTGTTGTAGTCAGTAGCAAAATCCCCATTAACTTCRGTGGGAAAAGAATCAAAGTCCTCACATGCACCATCAGATGGTTAGAGTTATTTATTAATAAAGTCTTGGTGTGTCTGTGATGATGACACATTTTTGTTGTGTTGCCTGGAATAAAGTAGTAATAAGCTAACAAAATTTGCCTTTGGATTCTCAAGCAAAATTGTCTTTTTCATTTTGTTTTATTTTACGTTTGCAGAGTACACTCACAGATAAAAAATTAGCTTCCATTCCATCACACAGCAAAATATAGTAAAAGATTGACAGAGTCTTGGTGAGTCATGAATTTTCAGTGGTGCTGACCAAATTGTTCCTCATAAAACAGCACAAACTTTAACAGCACCTGTTAAAACTAGACTCACAGTTACATAAAGAATCCAGTGGAACAAAATTAGAAATGTGCCAGAATTTTCATGGCTGGTTTCACTCTGAAGAAAAAGCTTGAAATCCTTTTGCAACACAATCTATCTGTTGATTTAAAGCCAGTCTGGAGAAGGAATTTAGGCATTTAACGATGAAAATAGATGCTCTGTGAGATTTTGTAAGATGTCCAGCTAACCCAGATACTCAAAAACTACTTTAACCACTTTCCTTCAAAGTTTGGAGAAACAGTCTTCTTGGCTTTCTGAGTATCTCTGGCAATTCTGAGGCCAAGCCACCTTTCCAAGCCAAATAGTGTTTTATATGGAAAGCTAGTAGCCACCTTAGTGCTGGAAAAGATTTGCTAAAATAAACAATGACTTGGAGATACTTCATATAAATGAAAAAAGCAGATATGTCARTTTGACATTCACATAATGTATCCCCAGCATATTATGTCCTTATATCTAAGGCTGGTTTTCTTTTATGTTCGGTCTATTACTTCTCAATGAAGCTACATGTATCACACAAACGAACTGTTACAGGACATACTAAAGAAAATGTAGTCATCACAAAGTTTTTGTTTTAAAGTGCAGTTAATTATTTGAAAGTATGAATTAAATTGAAACAGGAAAATCCAGTATACACTTACAGGCATTTTCTTTAATTATGTGGTATTTTTGCATTTCTTGCAAAAAGTCAAGCAACAGCCTGCATAGCTCCATCAGACCTCACAAACTTTTTGGAATTTGATATTAATTTGTATTAGAAAAAAAAAAAACAACAGGTGTTTAACTTGCAAACACTAAGCAGATGGTTTATGCATTTATAAACACAGACCTCCTGCAAGAGGTGCACAGAGACTGAAGTTTGGTTCTTATGCATCCCATAATTTATGCCCTTGCAGCAAGGAAAATATAAACAGGATCTTCTTCTCCCACCATGATCAACATCTCTGCCAGAAACAGACAGTTTTGTATGGTCTTTTTGGATTATCTTTAAATTCCATCTGCCTGCAGGAGGACTTCCTGACCTGCAGGGTGAATTTTATTAACATTGAGTTCTTACAAAAACAACAACTAAAAGCAACCCACCCCAAAGCAAAACATAAGTTCCTCTCTGTCTGCAAGACAGGTGGAATTATGTCTCTGAGAAGGGGAGGATAATGYAGATGTTAAAATGCAGCCAACAACAAACACTCCTGTACCTACAGGTAGGGATCGAGCATTTYCTTGAATAGAAAGCATTGCTGTAAGCTTTATTACAATAACATTATTAATACAACAACAGTGAGGGCAATACACAATTAATCCAGATGAGATCCCTCTCTGTGAAACAGGTGAGTATCTTCATGTGAGAGTTCATCTAGGAGAAAATATTCTCCTTCCATTGCTATCCCACTAGCATCATCTGCTGAAGCACCTAATCTATGGCACGAGCAGGGTGTCTATWTTTCTGTGCAACCCTGTTCCCCGTCATCACTGTGGCTTTATCTAGTGTCCCCCCCGCCCATATAGTATCAAATATTAATTACTATTATTAATCCATATTCTGAGGGTCTCATGACACTACAAAAAGGGTGAGATATTAGCAGCAGTCATTACACTCAGAGGCATGATAAACCAAAGCCTCTGACTCCCACAGCTTGTCCATTGGATGGCCTAGGAGATTACAGGCTCTGTCAAACCATATTCCAGTTAAATAAATTGGATCCAGGAATGATCTTTGACAGTTACCATCTTCCACAAACAATAAGCCATACCAATGGTTCTATTATCTAATATACAGAAAACTCATAGGAAAACTGGGCCCTATGATCTCAAATCTGAAGAAAGATATCAAGCATTCAGTCTAGTCTTTTATTATTTTAATTAACACTTCATTTGTGCTTTAAAACATATAAAACAAATTGATGGATAAGTAGTATACAAGGGGAACTAGGGATGATATTATGCATGCTTCATAATAATAAACTTTTTCTATTACCTGTGCCTATRTAAAATATTAGAAAACAGTGAAACCTCATTGCACAAGCACTTGGTAATATCGTAATGAGAAGAATATGAGAAAAACGAAGTACCTTTACTAAGTTTACTACTGTGACAAGGAACAGTAGAATCACAAAATGACTGAGGTTGGAAGCACCTGGGCCAACCCTTGTCCAGAGCAGGCCGAGCTTCAAAATCACATTAGGCTGCTCAAGGCCTTGTCCATCTGAGTTTTGAGTATGTCCAAGGATGGAGATTCCACAATGTCTCTGGGCGTCTGTCCCAGCAATGCATATATGTTTCGACATAAATGCAGTAAGCACAAAAAGGATTATAATTTCATTGGAAACAATTCAAAAACAAATGGAAGTTCAAAAATAAAGTTAACAGCCCTAATACTACTGTGATTTCTTAGATCATTGGAAAAGCCTTTATGTAGCATTTCAAGTACTATGATACAATTAAATTTAATTACAATAAAAAAAAAATCCCACATTCAGTGTTTCACTGCTGATGTGACTAGAGATTTTTGCAGCTGGAGAAATTCACCATTTAGTTTCCCCCTGCCCCTTTCCCGCCCCGGACAGAGCAGCAGATGCAATTTAGAAATGGTTAGTGGTTTGCTGAGTATTTTAAAGGTAGGACCTGTGTCAATTTTTTAACTCTGACTGTACAAAGCTTTGCTTTTACTATAAATGTCTGTAAAGTGGCAGATATTCAGCATTGTTGAAAGTCAGGCATTATTTTTAACTGCAATTTCACGTGAATTCCGGAGCATASTCTCAAAGAAACCCACAAAGAAATAGGGATCAAAACAGTATGTGGCAATGGTTTCATTTAGTAGAGTGAAAGTATAATTTGGAAATTATTTCTCAGTTTAGTTAGACCCAAACAATCCCACTTAGTGTAATAGCACACAGTGTGATGCCTCCCCAAAAGAGAAGAGGATGAAAGAGTCCAAGTCCTCAGGTGCCAGCCAACCTGTACCTATGCAGATGCTTTTATTATTCAACAGTTTCACAGTTACAGAAAGTAGTGCTGTAACACTGCAGCAAAAGGTTTTCAGGCGTCTCTAGACATTTTTCTTTTTTCTTTTGTAATTTCAACAGCTCAAGATATGATAACAAGAGTGTGTCTTATAGAGAAATGCAGCATTACATTTAACATATATAATAGCAGAAGCCATGTGTTCTTCCAAAAGATTGGATTAAAACTGAATATTTGTCTCCTGTTGAAATCACTAACCACAAAAATTAAGACAGGCATATACTTTCAGTCTAGATATTATATTATGTTATGTTATGTTATGTTATGTTATGTTATGTTATGTTATGTTATGTTATGTTATATTATACAACAAAAAGATCTCTAAGGAGTATTTATTTTAGATTTATTTTAGATAATTTGAAAAATTATATGAAGGATCGAACAACTGAGAGAGAGTTCATTTTTAATCTGAGTTTACAGATATATATACAAGACATTAAATCTGAGATTTTCAGAAGAACATGGAAACTGCCCCAATCATGGAGATGCATTGAAAGAAATTTTGAAAAACAAATATAAATCACAATTAAATGGTGAAAATATAGTAATAGTGCTGATTRTGCTTATTATTTGAACATCAAAACATATTTCTCTTATCCTCAGTCTTGTTTGCTCATACAGGGTATTTAAGTAAATAGATACTTCTCTTCAGAAGATACTTACCACAGCATATTTTCCACAGAAAAATTATTTTGGTGGCTATTTGGAAACTTAGATTTTTTTTTGCAGGGTGGAAAAAGGAGAAAGAAGCCTTGGTTTGCAGGAATACAGATTTTTTTTTTGAAGGACATTTAAAAGGGGCAGAATTCCCAAATATTTTGCCTTTGCAGCTTCTCTTCCCAGCCTGTGTCCTGCAGGAAAGTAGGAGAAGTCGATGACTAAAATATGTAAATTAGGACAACTTTTAAATYGCATACTCTGAAACCCAGAATGTTATTAATTTTGCACTTAGCTTCTGTCTCTTTAAAAATATTGTGTACTTGATGTCTACTTCTAGTTACATAAACTGTGTCTGTAAGGACACAAGGCAACAGAACTTTTCAAACAACTGAATAAGAACAAAAGCATTTATGGAATGTGAAACACAGAGGCTAATTGACCCTCTAAATAAAATGTAAGATTTTCAAATATCAAAATTCAAACTTTAAACAAAATAATCTGTGTAAATCTAAATCACGACCAGTATTATCTAATTACCCTGACTCATAATGATACACCCCATGTTTTAGTACAGTGGTAGCACTGAAAGGTAGGCATGCTGCTTTTATTCTATAAAATAGTTGCTTTCATGTCTATGAATTGCAGAGCCGTCTCACCTGATGTGGTGCCTATACATTTTTATGGGTACTCCCACCAAAGCAATAGTGCCATGAAAAGAAATAATGCATATTATTTTGCCAAGTCAGGTGTAGATTGAAATCATCCCCTGTCCCAGCAATATCTGGCACAAATGGATACTCCCTTATCCCAGTACACCGCTGCGTGACTGACACTGTAGCTCCTGCTAGGTGCTCTCCAAACTGGACAAAGCCCGCACTACCAAATTTTGCAGTTTACAGGGTTTGACACATACTGGAGTATGTTTGTGATACAGACTGAGCCCTAGTCATTAAGATATGTACAGTTCACAGCACAGATCTCAAAACTGTATTTTATTTTTATTTCTTTCTGCATGGGTAGATAGCTATACAAAATCTAGGGAAGAGGGTAGTGATGTTTCAAATCTTGTGGTGTAATGATCATACAAGTTGCACAAACTGTTTCACTAAAATGTGCTTTYTAAAACTGTAAGCAGAAATAATTTCTGGAAAAAAAAAGAACAAAAGAAAAAAGGAAAGATGATGGATTTCTTTTCCCCCCAATGATGAATGGARGGACTAGTGGGATAAATCCCTGAGACTGTGGCCATGAACCACACTTGTTCCATCTTGTTTTCTGGAGGTTAAATGCCTGAACTMCCTACTCTTCTGAAAATCTGAACTGGAGTAAGTTATAATTTCCCAATTAATTAGAAGAAAGGCTGTGCTATCCCAGTTTTACACCTGCATACCTCCATTCACAAGGCAGTAATGTGATGATTAATCTAAGCAGAGTGTATTTTAAAGTTGTTGATATGCTGTCTAATGATAGGTTCTGCATATACTTTTTATCGCTTATCTTTATCTGTCTCCAGCTCATTTATATTCTTATGCACAATGCTTTCTTTACAAGGAAATATATTCTTATCTCCTTAAATGCTATGTAAATATCCTCACTTTGTGCCAAGTTATGTCTAATCTCTGAAAGCAAATCTTTACCTCACCTACTCTGTGGTAAAATCTTCCTTTCTGAAAAAATAATAACATATTTATCATGAAAATTTGCCTCAGCAGGGATAGCATGCCAGGCAGAGTTAGTTACAGAGCTCTCTAAACTGTAGGTCTTTAAAGCAATCATTGTTTAGTCCAAACTTTATTTATACTGTTTCAAAATCACTGCTACAATTTTTATTCCAATAGGTGGTGCTATGCTGAAACCTAAATCATATTTAAAAATTATGCTAATCTATATGCCTTCCCTGAAGTTATTATCAATTTAGTATTCATACAAAGTATAACATATTATCTGAAGGAAGTGTTTCTCATTTGAACAATAAAAATAGCCACTGCCTAGAGGACAGCTGTAGGCGGCTTCTTGAGCTTTAGCCTTCTTTGCATGCTTTTTCCCTCAACAATTGTTGTAATCATGTTTTTAAAAACTCAGAAACACAGACTCCTGGGAGTGGAACATTCTGTGTCAATGAGGCTCATCCCTTATTATTACTTGTAGCTCTGCCATGCAATCCCTTACACAGATTATAACAACTAAGCTTGAAACAAGTAGTTCCAAAAACCTAAATCTTCAAGCATAACTAATCTAAACTCCAACTTACATTTATTCATGACTAGAATTTTTCTTAATGTTGTTTGTTAAAAAAAATCATATTCTGCTTAGACCTTACATTTCATTGACTAAACAAAGCAAAACTCTTTTATTTACRTCATATTTTCAGTAGCCTTTGACTTTTTGGCTACCCTTCACCACACTGATTCTAGTTCAAGCTCAACTTTCTCGAACGCAGAATTAAGCATAGTATTTCACATCAGGTTTCACCACTATTTTACAAGAGAACTGTGTAAAGGAATGCCCTTTTATGTCTTAATATCCCATTTCTTTTTTTTTAAGGGCACATCACAATATAAGTCACTGTCATTCTGCTATCGACCTGCAGACACAGGTCTTTCATGTTTACCCTTGCTTCTGATTAATGAGCTCCACACTTATGGGATGGGTTTGTGCTCGTAACTCCCAGAACTTGTTCTGTCAAACTTCGTTCTATTGTCCACATGTTCTTCCTGTTTGTGCCTCTGTTGCTGTCCAAACTAGTGTCCTCAGCAGATTTCATCAGAACATTTCATCACTACACTTTTTCCTATTGTGTCCAGAACAAAAGCACATACAAATAAATTARAAAGATAATTTCAATCTTTTTTTTTGAAAAAAAATCCTTTTCACATCCAGTTCCCCATACATATCACTTATTGTTTTCTCCCTTTGAGCAATTACTCAGTTACAACTCTTGTACAAAACTAAAATGTGCTTGAATTAATTGAACCATCTGTGAAAAGAGGAGTAGGAAGATAGAGGAGAAGGTCCCAAAACTCCTAATAGACTACTTTTTCAAAATTTTAAAAATATGTTAATTATTAAAAAAAAAAAAACCTCACAGTGGGCATGAGCAGTTTTTCCTGAAGTTGATGAAAGAGATCACAGTTTTAAACTTGGGCATCTAAAGATACAGTTCAGTGTTTACTGAGATTTTCTAGGCAGATATGCACCCAAATGAAGCTACACACTTAATTTCTCTTGATTTAAATTAAAAAATCTTGGTTGATACCTATTTGCCTTTCCAAGACCCCAAAACATATATCAAATGCTTGTCATTTGCAATTAGATACACAAGTACATCTTCCCTGACATTTTTAAGAGTTTTGTGTACAAGATCAAGTCCATGATTTTCCTTTCTTTGGACGTGTGGTTCAGCAACCTGTGCAGTTTTCAATGACATMAAGTTTTCTAAATATAACTACTTTGGTTTAAAATCTATGTCCACTTTTATTTATTGAAGTTATTCTGACTTTTTAATTTTTGAATTAATGAGATCTGCATGTGTTTTGACCTCTGAAAACCTGGTTCTTTATTGCTGGCCTAAAAGAGGCCAACAGTTTGGAAAATAAAACATCTAAGTAGCCTTTAAGGTACCTGATTAATTAAATGGCTCTTTTTGAAATCAGGCACCTTTAGGTATTTTTTTTTTCTTTTTTTTTTTCTTTTTTTTTTTTTTTTAAAGACAACTGAATTGCTCTGGAATAACCTAAATATCCTAATGCAAGCTCCTATTTATGATTCCAAACTTTATGTTTAAAGGTGCTGTCTCACTAAATATTATTTGTTATCCTCATTCAGTGGTTTGATGTAGTTCATAGTGCCTTTATGTATGAAACAGCTGCTCTGCTGTTTTGTCTTCCTTGCTTCTGTGAAGACAAAACATACTGTCTTTTGTGAAGTATTGGAAAGTTACTGGGTTGTTAGTATAATTTGGACTCTTCTGAAAGTTTCAATATTGGGATAAAAAAAAAAAACAGTAATACCTGTCGTTCTAGTAAGAGAAGAAGAGGGCTTAAATTTTGTTCCCAAAGYGAAAGACATCCAATTACAATTTATGGGAAAAATAACTCTGGATGTATGAGCAATGAGCATATTCTAAGGTGTCTGTGCATTAGGGTGTATGTAAGCCAGACCAATAYGGATGAGTACAGAGGTATGGTAGGGATAGGAAATTAAAGAGACTTTCAGTCTCCTTTCACCCCATTCCCACTGAATTACTCAGGAATCCTTCATCCTTGATCATGTTCAATGGGAGTTTTACTGTGGACTGCACTGTGTGGCACTGTTGTCCCAGGGAAGGAATTAGTGCACATTTGCCTTCCCTCTACCTGGTGGGCCAAGATCACTGGTAAAAAGGGAATGAATTTTTGGYTATGGCTGAAAGAGCTGCCATGATCAGTTGTACAATTTTCTCATTCTGAAAGGTTCCTCAAAGGTTTCAGAACTAACTGTTCTGAAATAATGAAAGTTACTTACTTAAATGCCTTTAGATACTACATCAACATCTCTGGGGACTCCTGTGGAATTTGAAGACATCCCTGCATGTGTTCCTGCTGAAAGATTGCACTGAAAATGCCTCAGTGTGGTTGGTGCTCTAAGCCGCTACTTACGCTTGAATATTCTGTCTCAAGAACAAAAACTCGCTAAAATACAAGCTTTTGGATGAAGGGGAAAATTTGATTTTTGATTGTTTTTTCATTTGGTTTTGATCTCATTGAGCTAACAAAAGGAAAAAAAAAAAAGATTTCTCACTGCTGGATGATTTTAACAAAGCAAAAGCAGGAAGTTCCCGAGGGTACACAGGCTGGGCAGAAAGGTTTCTCATCCAGCTGAGGATATTATCATTTGCAATGCAGATTAAGTTTCTAGCATGTGACACTGCCTGGTCCTACCCCAATTGCATCATCGTTGGTGCAGGGAATGGGAAGGAGGCTGTTCACAAACCACCATTCCAGAATAAATTTGTCAGCATTCCCAAATTGTGTTTATGAGCGTTATTAGCATTAACTTTAATGAATCACTAGCCAGAATTGTGTGAGCAAATGGGTGAGGTTGCGAGAGATCCTGGCAGTCAGATGAATCAGAAGTTGACTTCATCTGCCCTTTTTGTTTCCACAAACATGAAAGTTGCAGCAGTGCAATCATCCCTACACAGTTCCTTGGACGAGTGCAATTATGTATACAGAAAAACTGTAAATCAGGGCAAAGTTCTGGCAGATGCCTGTACAGGGGTTTAGAGCACTGTTAGATAAGCCTGTGCATAAGCAGACAAAACCACGATCTGCAAAACCACGATCAGCTTACTGTCAGTGCCCTATACCTCCATGTTGCCTTCGATCTTTCTCACAGCCATGCAGTTCATCAGGGATGCTACGAACTAGCTGGAATAACTGGAATGGATAAATACCATCTAGCTTGCTAGGGCAAGTTCAGTCTCATGCCTCCCAAGAAGCGCTGCAGGGATTTGGAATGAAAAACTTCCTCCCAAAGCAGAAAAGAGCATTTCCAGAGACAATATCCAAAGATAGCCCTGAATATTAATACATAAAACATTTAATGTAATTGTGGTAAGATTTTTTTAATTTTAATTTTAGTTTTAACAGTATGGTCTGTTTTATCTACTCAGGGGAAAGAAAGCTAATAATGAAAGGATGGTCCAAACTTGAAATTTCTTTTGGTTTCTGCTATTACAGAGATCCCAGATACAACCACCTTTGCCATAAGGCAGTGAATAAAAAAACCAGTAAAATAAAAAGTTTTTCTGGACTGTTTTCTTGCTTTATCACACATGTGGAGGAGACTCCACAACCTCCCTGGGTAGCCTGTTCCAAGGGCTCTGTCACCCTCACAGGAGAGAAGTTCTTCCTCACATGGAGATGAAACTTCATGTGTTCAACTTGTACCCATTGCCCCTTGTCCTGTCACTGGCCACCACCAAGAAGAGTTTGGCCCCTTCCTCCCTACATTCTCCCTCAGGTATTTATACCATACCATCTCTAGGCTAAACAGGCCCAGCTCGCTTAGTCTTTCCTCATAACATAGATGCTCCAGTCCCTTAAGCTATGCTGGACCCTCTCTAGGAAGTTCCAGACTGCTAGAGTTTCACACATTTTCCACACAAATATAGAGTGATATGAACAAAAATCATTCAGAAAAAAACTTAATTCCTCCTCTCACTATCATGTGTATTTGTCTTTTTGCAACTCTGTGGTAGGTTTGTTATAAGAAACAATTAAGCAGCCATTTCCAGACCTATGGTTTAAAGTGAGGGTGAGAAGGATAAAATAAGTTACTTTAATATTATCATCATCCATCTTCTATTGTTCCTGTCAATGCACTAAACAAACGCAAAAATAAGAGAAAATTTAAAACTCTTGGAGAAAGCAACTACTCTCAATATTAATTTTATGAAGAAAGTTGTTTTAAAGTTTCTAACTTATTTTAGCATTTCTGGAAAATTAACAAAGAAACTAACTGGAAATTCCCAAAGTTATTCTGAGTAGGTGTCTCATTTCATAATCAAAATGAAGGGAATATTATTTGCATGGGCGAGACAAATACAGACCATTTGAATGAATGTGATTTAAAAAGTTGCACTGTGTAGACCTTCATTTCAAAGAGATGAATCTATTTTGACATACAGATTTCTCATCAGAAAAGAATTAGTTATACTGCAAGTAAGGTCACTTAATTGTAGCATAGGGTCCCCAGAGGAACTTGGCTTAGGAGTGGTGGTTTACTATGTTGATATAATTCTTCTGGTTTGTTTTCCTATGTAGGCAAGCAATAACAAAGAGCTGCACTTCTAAACTGCCTTTAAATTAAATTCTAAGATGAATGACTAGCCATCAAAATGAGTTAGATTTGGTATTTCTGAGCTACAGCACTTACCGCACATAGGCCATTGAAAAGCAAAAGCTGGACCTGAAACATATATAATATTTTAAAGTAAATTATCCTGCTCCTGGATCCTTATGTGTTTGCTTCTGGACATGCCTAGCAGCCTAGGTGGATTTGAGGCACTATTTTCAAACACTGACAGATTGAGTTGTAAAAGAACTTGCCATCATCAACTATTTAAATCCTCAGTACCAATAGTAAATTTTTTAAATAGCTCATTAAATAGCTTATGGAAAGCTTTGCCAGGAGAATGAGAGATTGTTGTTAAAATAAATAAATATATAAATAAACACAACAGTGCTGGACAAGTACCTCTTTCTGTGCTGAGATCAGGCACATCAGAGTTGACACCAGCGCATTCATCTCTTCAGTGTCCCCTTGGCATGCCCAGCGTGTATTGCAGGATGTGTGCWGGCAGAAATGTGCAGAGATTGTGTTGTGGCAAGAGATTTTGCTTTACACCTTAGGCATACCCCTGCCCTAATGTAACTAGGGGATACTAGGCTCAGCACCACATTAAAGTAGCTCATCCTCCAGCTGTCCCAGAATTTGGGCAAATGGAAAGTATTCTACAGAGSAAGGGCAGACTTGATCCTCAGCTAGTCCTTTAACTCTTGTTGAGTCATAGTTGATAGAAGGAGTGATCTTCATTGATTTTTTCAGGTGAAATCCTCCTTCTCAGACTGCACTAATGTGGGGAAGGCAAGAGAGGCCCTCAGCTTTGTGTGTCATACTTCGGGGAGAGTGTCCAAAAGCAGCCTTGAAGGAAGCTTCCGTGGCTTTTAACTTTTAACTGAACCAGTCTTTGTATTTGTTCTCTAAAATTGGAGACCAGTATATATCAGGTATGTTGCTAAGCAGCCTGATGTTAGCCTGTGCTAGGATTTTTAGCACAGCGAGAAATGGAATTTGTCCATAGTAACTAACCTAAAAGAGTGTGAAAAGCTCTTTTTCATAACTGCAGAAGAATCATCATGCAGGTTTTTTTTTTTTTTAATAAATGTCATGTTTTGGCAATTTCAGATAAAATGTCAGAGTATTCGCATAAAACATTTAAAATATTAGTGCCACTRTCATGACTGATTTGAATATCTCTAATTTTGAATAGACTCACTCCAACATTTATATCAGAGTACAATGAAAAGATCTTGAGAAAAAAAAWCATTTCTCAGACTAGAATTTTACGACTTCATGACTTTCAAACACAGCAGCTGAGGTAAAGATCAACATATGAAAGATTACATGAATTATTTCTAAAATATTTTTACAGTCAATTGCTTTCAATCTGCTAGTGCTGCAGAGCTAGTSTATGAATGTATAACATGTTGGATACTCTATTACTGCATGTAAATTTATAATTAAGTACAGTAAGTGCTGCAGTAGAGGAATAGGGTACTCTTTTCCTCATAGAGTCAGATGAATCATAGCTTCATTGTTTGTGGCTTGAAATTATAGAGTCAAATCCCATACAACTGAGATCAGAACAAGCCTTCATTGTGTCTATAGAAGAATCGAACCTCCCCATAAAGTCTTTTTAAAATAAAAAAGCAACTTCTTTAAAAAATATAAAATCCTGATAAAATAAAAAAAGCTACTTGAAATCCTTATTTTCTTTCCTGTGCTTTATTTATAAAACTTCTTTATTTTATGTTTTTGCTTACATGTATGATGCTTTCATGGCAACAGCAGCCAGCCTGCAGGGAAATACTTCAATTATCCCTGTGCATCTTTCCTGCAGATTACAAAAGTTTGTTTTTTGTTTTCCCTGTGTGTTTCGACACTTCTGGTTCCATCTGGAGCTGGACATCAAAGCACTGAACTCCCACAAGTGAGCTAGCATTTCTCTCTTGAACTGAACCAGGAAGCACTGGAAGGCGTACAAAGATGCATGCTGTCTCAGGCCTGGATCCAGGGCTCCACAGAAATTCCTTGCTCTGACTTCAAGGGGTATCAGATCAGGTTTTTAAAAACTGATGCTTAGATGCAGTGTGCAAAGCTACCTGGACAACTCATCGCTTTGTTTTATTCCCCGTACTATGTATGTTTTAAAAGGAAGGGCCCCTTTTCAAGCATTATATTGTAGGGATCAGACAGAAAGCGGAGRAGAAGCTCATTCAAGTTAACTGGCAGCATGCTGTGCACATTATGAGACCTCACTTTCAGTAGACTCATAAATTCCACAGTATTATGAATGAGGCTGTGTTGAAGAACAAAGCAAAACAGGCTGCCTTTAAACATGATTCCATTTTTGCATTTCCCTTTCTTGAAGTTTGGTAACTTATGAATTAGGGTAATTACTACAGCTTCTGGTTTGCAGCAATTAGTCTCCTTCCTGCTTTAACATACCCAGAATTGAAAAGGTCAGATCAGAAACAGAGAGATTCTCTCTTCCTATGCAGCTGCCTACATCACTCTATATTCATGCATACCTATACATATGCGTTTGTCTTTACAGAACTGACCAAATGTTCCTTTGATATTTTACAGATTTTCTTTGCATGTGTGCTTAGCTGAACCTCCACATTATTTTGTATTTACAAACTGCATAAGGCCTTTGCTGCTACTGTTCAGGATATTCCATTTCAGGGGTATAGAAAGAGGTAACAGATAAGTTAGTAAGAGGTAACAGATAAATAAGTCAAAACAGATTTGACTTATTTAAGTCAAATAAAAAGCAATACTAAATTACAATAGTGCAGCTCTAATTTATCTAATCAGATAGGTTCAATTGCTTTGCTAGATATGCAAAGATAATAAAAAGATGGTCTCATCTGATCTGGAAAGAAAGAACTGTGCAAAAAACAGCCTTTCTGGTTCACTTAGGATATGGTTTCAGATTGTGACTGTGGGCTGAATTAACATCTTACTGCTGCCAAAAGGGGGAAGTCTTGCTCTCTGCACTTCCTTCCCTACGCCTCCTTCGTCAGCTGCAATTCCCTGCCCTATAACCCACTCCTTCTGCAAGTCCTGGCATTCTTATGCTCAAAGGAGAAGCCATCTTATTAACAGTCAAAGTTATGCTTTTTCTTTTGGGAAGGTGGGGATTTTTTTTCTTTGGAAAAGTGGGGACTTTTCTGTTTTGTTTTGTGGGTTTTTCCTTTTAAGTAAGTCAAATGAGTTTCCTGTGCAGGCAGACAAGTGCTAAAGCTGGCTGCTGGTGAGAGCGTGCCATGTGGCTGGGAGTGTGGAAGAAGAGAGCGGATGGATGCCAGGGGAAACAAGATCTCCTCCCTTCTGTGGTAGAGAGCCACAGTGGCTGTAATTCAGCTCTGGCCATTTTAAGAAATCATGACTTTACAATATGAAAAATCAGAATGAACAGTTTGGTTTTGATGGATCCAGACGCCAAATTTTGGTTATTTATTCTTTTTGCACTGAGAATAATAATAATAATAATAATAATAATAATAATAATAATATGAAATACACTTAGAACCTAAGCATCAGAACATTTGCTTTGCGGCTGTCAGGAAAAAAATGTATTTTTCCTTTACAATACACTTCAAAGAGTTTGTCAGATTTGGTAAAAATGAGGAAATCAGATGAGCTGGCTGAATTTTTTGGCATATCAAAATAAAAATTACTTAAAAAATGTAACTATGATCAAATATATCTTATAATGCATGCATGTCAGACAACTAAGAACTTGTGAAGAGATGCAGGAGCTTTTAGTATCTGTAAAATTTGCTTCCCTTCCAGTGTTGTCTCTCTTCTGACTCATTTGAAACTATGTAAATTTGCATAGTGTCAAGCTGAGACCTGTTTTGAGGTGAGGGTTAGCTGATGAAGTCCAACTAAGAGCTACTTTCCAGATAAAACAGAGATCAAGTACCTGCTGGTCTTGGTTGCCCATGTAAATCAGAAATGACTCCAATGAGATCAGTCCATTGAATGATTTGACTTTCTGCTTTTAACTCTGCAGTACTGTAATGTTTGGATAGCCCAAGCACAGCTGATCCCCTTCTACACTGGACATGGTGCAAGTATGAAATGATGGGCATGCAAACCCGTGACTGATTTTCTGTGAACTTGGCTGACTGCAATGAATGGCATCACTCAAAAAAATGGATTATATAAAAAAAAAGTTAATCCCTTCTCCAGACTTGTAGTCTAATACAGAAAGAACAAAAAGAACAAAACTGATGGCTGAATGGGCTATCAGTGGGGCATCTTGTATAAACTTCAAGTTGGTGTTTGCTTGAGTCCTTTTGGCACTGATCTCTGGAACGGGGAAAGTGTGCTGCAGCCAGGTTGTGCCCTGAAATTGGACAGGGCCTTGGGTAAAAGTCTTGCAGGCAGAGAGGAAATGCAGTTATGAAACTAAAATAGTTTTACCCTGATTTTAAAATTGAATGGGGTAGTTCTCCATGAGTAATCTGATATAACTAAATTGCAAGAAGTTACATGTATCACTTCTTTAATCTTAATTTTAAGTCTATTCCCTCTTCCACACCAGATATTTTTCTATTCTCAGGCAAGCTAGGTCATCTTACTTGAAGCTACAAGGACACAAAGCTCTTCCCACCCTGTGAGGAAGGGGCACCATTCCCAAAGGGAAGGTATGGTTGAGGCTGTGAAACTCATGATGAAGGGTATTTTCCCTTTCTCCCTCTCTCCCTTTCTCTTTTTCATTGAYTCTCCCTCTCTTTCAAGCCCCATCTGCATGATAGGTCATGAAATGGCTGGAATCAGCCTTGTGAATATACAGCTTCCCATGTATCAAAAAGACCTGAGCAAGGCTTCCCTGAGCTATGCCATTTGTTTTTCTACTCCCAAGCAGAATGCAGATTTTGCTTTTTCTTTCTGCAAGACCAGACTTTCGCAGTCAATGTGCTGGGGGCTGTGAAGTCCTGGCCTACCTCTCCTCTCACAGACATATGGCAAAAGTCTCCAGTGTTTACTCCAGAAGAGCTTTCTAGCTTGTTCCCAACTCCTACCATGTCTGCCATGAAAAATGTCAAAGGCTTTTGATAATCCTCTTACTCCTCTTGCTAGTGCTGCCTCAAGAGTCAAGCTGGAGATTCTGCAGCTAAGGAAGAGGCAGGAGACCACTATAAACATGATAAGGCAGATAATTGCAGTTGTTTAATTCAGTCCAAGCACATTCAGATGAGCCTGTCCAGAGCTTCCAAGCCAGCAGGACCTTTAGTCCAGTCTGTCAATTTACAGATAATAAATAATAGAATAATGTTTTTGAGGTCCTGATGGTWAAGGCAGCATTTAAGATTTGTGGGAAAGGGTCATATTTTGTGCTAGAACACAAAAGTGACTGTAAAGAAGTAACAAGCCTTAAAAATATATTGATGATACCAGCCCRCTTGAGTGAATGAGATTTCACGTTGCCCTGGTATGTGTACTCTTTCAATCTGAACTGGGTAACAAAGGAATTACTTTGGCTTTTGAGCATGACTTTCTCTATAAACAGCTTTCCCTTTTTACTCAGAGATTAGACTATGACCTGAATAAATTCTCTCTGGCATGAATTTGCCAAGACAGGGAGGTACCAGTGGGTTCATACCTGCAGTGTGTGTGAAAAGTGTTAAAAGGGATTTAAGTCATCAAAGAATTTGTTCTAATACATTCCCATCCTCCCACTACATAAACTAAAAGAGAAATCTTAAAGAAGCACTAACAGAGGAAAAGTCAAGCCACACGTTCCTTTCCCTATGGGCATATCAAAGCAAGGCAAACAAAAGTAATGCAGAGTTTCTCTGAAGTTTTGTAGTGTAGCCCATAAATCTCTGAAAGAAGATTTCAGATTTAGTATTAATAAGATTTAGTCATTTTAATTTAGTCATTTAATACCTGGAGAAAGCAAATGTGATGCTTGTGTCATTACATAGTTCAGGCCAAATATATTTGTGTATTTGCTATATACAGTACAATTGGCCAGCCCTCAAAATAGACTCCACAAATACTTCTTTTCCAAAGCATGGAGCTGTGGAAATGTTGTCCAGAAAGTGCGTTCTTTTCCTTTCTTTTCCTTTCTTTCCCTTTCGTTTCATTTTTAACTAGGCTATGTTCTAAAAATTGAACGCTGGGAACTCATTCCAACCACTTCATCCCTTAGGTGAATCCAGACTTTCACTAATGAATTTAACAGCAGTTTTCTGCAGCTCTAGAGCTTGAAAAAATGAAACATTTCTTCACTGAAGCAATGTTTAGGGAGCTCTCTCTGCTGCTGATTCCACCTGCCAGAGAATGTCATCTGTGTATCAGAGGGAGGTACAGAGTCCACAGAAATTCTGGAGCTTCTGTAAAAGCYATTTTTCTCTTTTATGATATTCTGCTTTTCCTCTAAGCTAAATTCTCAGCACACAATTACTTCTCGGAACCAGGTCCCCAACAAGGTATTGTTTGAAAGGGATAAACATAGCAGGACTGGACTGTTAAACGTTTGACAAGTGTTTGTGATATTTCGCAGCTGGCACATAAAATGCCTGTAGAAAGACCAGGCTTAAGGCTTATTAGCAGGTCTCTGTGGAATTAAAAAAAAAAAAAAAAAGCAAAACAAAACAGAAAGAAAAACACGATTTGTCCTGAATTCTATTTCTCTATTTTTATTTCTATTTTTATTCTGTTTGAAAAGACACATCCAGGAACTTAGAGAAGATAACKTGTCATTTTTCTCCTTATCTTTTCTCCTATTTTCTCCTATTTTTCGGGAGTAGACCTCTTGCTGCCATGCACAGCCCTCATCTGAAGATGCATTCTTCAGAATCCCATTCTTATGCTACTTCATAAAAGGGCTCAGATCACAGAGGCACCCTGGAAGTACAATACCTAGCACAGGCAAGAGCAGAAGCCCTGGGAAAGGGTAAATTTCAGCTACTCAGAGCTGTTTTGCTCAGTTTTGGGTGTTGCACCACTGGTTGCAAGGTAAGGCCTTCTTTAGAGTCTTTTCTTTCTACTCCAGTGCTGGCAAATTCATGCTATGTCTGGTCCTATGTTGGCTTTGGAGCACTGCCACCTTTCTCTCATATGCGTGTACCTAACTGTTCACAGTGTATCCCTGCTAAGTCTGAATACTAGCAATTCTAAAAAGCAAATTCTGTCACTATCAGATACTAATTTCCACTAAACTCGCCTGTTTTTGTTCATCTCCTTATACACTTTTTTTCTGCTCCCACTAATGCCTCCAGCATGCTAGGGAGTAGTCAATTCCCATGAACTAAGCAACTCATACCCTACCGACTCCAGCAGTCATCGTGTCAGCTCCGAGGACACAGTGCAGGATGGCAGGTGCCACAAGAGCTTTGGCTCTCTTGCAAAGATTGCGCTTTGTGATCTGCTAGAAAATTCCCAGCTCTCAGTCCAGCTTCTGYGGGCCAGGAACAAGCTGTCCCTAACTCCTCTTCTGTGTTTATGGTTTGATAAGATAGAATTGTATATGGTCAAAAAAGGAAGTTTCCAATGTGCCCATATTTCCGTATAACTGGCACATGGCAGGCTCTCTGCCAGAATGTGCCTACCAGACGGCTAACAAAATGAATTGTGAACGTGGGTGACTTGAGAGTCAAATATTTATGGTGGAGCAGAAACAAAAATGTCCAGGCTTGCTGCCATACAGAAAACTGTAAAGCTTCTTTTTTTTTTTTTTTTTTTTTTTTTTTTTTTTCTTTCCTAAAAGTAAGTTTTCATGAGTGGAGTCCTACCAACATGCAGTAATTTAACACTCAGGATTTGTAATGAGGTCATGAGCACCATGAAGGTTTCTTCTCAGTTTCATTAGCAGCAGAGTGAGTGGTTTTCTTATTCTCAGCATGCCTGCTATTAAATCTCTTAAAAACTCTGAAATGTCTGCAAGGAGATAAGCCTAAAATACAAATGCTTTTCCTCATTTTCCATTTCTCAGGCTGGGCAGGAATCCTGCAGTATTTTCAGTGGAAACACTGACAGACAGCTGCTTACAGAGGTGTTTCCATCAGTTACACTAGGACAGGAACATTGCTTTGGCCATTTATCAACAGAGAAAAACTCTAATATCCATGCCAGTCAGAGCACTTGGCAGGGAACTAGATTAATCCAAGGATCTGTGTTTAAAGGGGCTGGAACTGACACAAGATGGATTTGTTCATTAATATTAGCACTTTGTTTGCTATTCTTGACAACACAAGGAAGGCAGGGGTTACATACATAAAAAATGTAAATTGCTGTTCATTTGGACTATATGAGTGTCCCTTTTTCAGGCAGCAAAGCTGGCTTTCTTTAGCAGCTTCTCCACTTACTGGCAGAACTTCAGGGTAGTTGATATGCCATAGACAGAAGCATTAAAAGAGACTGCATGGATTTGGTACCCTTCCTTCTGCTGCACTGTGCTGGGAATCTTGGAGCACCATAGACTAACAGGGGTTAGATTTGAATATAAACCAGGAGACTCAGTCTCCTACCCACTGAGCATCCCATGGAGGACATGACTAATGACAAAAAGTACTCCACCAGCTGACGTAAAGTTGTCAGTTAACAGGAAAGCAACAACTGGAATGTATTCTGCCATGAAGAAGGAATCTGGGAACTGCTTTCTGCTGTCTTTTTCCTCCCATTCCTCTGGCATCTCGGAAATGTATGAAACAGCAGCCCACCTCTTTGCCTCTTTTAGGTTATTGCTTAGATATTCTGGCATTTTATATCTGACTTTAGAGCTAGGCAAGGCATTTGCAAACTCCTTGCCTGGTTTTAACAGGGAACTCGCTTTCCATATGCTTTACTTAGAGGAAAGTCCCAAGCAATGCAGTCCTTGAAGAGAATAATACTGGAGGAAAAGCTACTTCCTAAAGAATATTTATAGCTTTCCAAATGGCCCCAATTTAAAAGAAATAAAAAGGGAGCATGGTCTATTGGCTACAGTGCAAAATTAATGCCAAGGAAATTCTTTTGGGAAGGGGTTATATAAGTGGTTATATATAAGCCCACTTAGCCTGGGCTTACCCTTCTGTGAATGCTGTCCATTTGTCAGCATCCTGTGAAGATTACAAGATATATGAGACTGAAAAGCTATTGGAAATGCTGGTATCAGGCAATATACACACCACCTTTGCCTTCTTGTGCATGGTTCTGTGAGCAGTGTAGTCAATGTAGCCTGAGATTTTATGTGTTTTTGTCTGCAGTAGATTTTTTTTGTGTCTAATAAGGTAAAAGCCTTCCAGCCGTTGAAGTGCCTTTTATATGTATTGCCATTTCTGTATTTTCTGGTGTCTAAAAATGACTGAGTTCATACAGTGCTGTTTGCCCAAGTGTTGATACGGTCATCTTCTGTGATGGGCTTCATGGTTTCAGAGCTCTGATAGAAATATTGTATCTTTGAAACCTCTACTGCTCTCCTTATTTGACCTAGAGAATTAGAAAATAGTAAGGGAGAATAGAAATTGAAAGACTGAAATATTTTGGTGAACATACACACATTTTGGTGAATATACAGACATGATTTATATATTCACAGAGCACAATCCTTCTCATTTGCTTAAGAAATGAGACTGAAGAATATTGTATGCTGCCCAGGGAGGCTGTGGAGTCTCCTTCTCTGGAGTCTCTTTGGAAGATCTGGAAATCTTCCAAACCTGCCTGGATGCCAACCTGTGCCCTGTTCTCTAGGTGTCCCTGGTTGAGCAGGAAGGTTGGACTAGATGATCTCTAGAGGTCCCTTCCAACCTCAGCCATTCTGTGATTCTATATCTGTACTTGCTATATACTTGGTGTATATAGCTAGTATTGGATGTACAACTTAGTGCAGTAAGCTACTTTGGAAGCTCACACTGCTTTGAAAAAAGAGTCGTATGTTTTTTGTCTGTTTGATTTTTCCCTGCTTTATGTAGGATATATTTCATGTCCCTTCTTAAAACAGCAAATATCCATTGATGGAAAGGATATTATCCTAATAAGGACAAGCCATATGAAATAAAAGTGAAATGAGCCTTCATATGAAGCATCCATCCAAGACATTTTAATTCTACCAAGAGGATCTTGGTCATATGGCATTTGGATAAAGCAGAGACTGCTCAAAGGCTAGGTATATGTAACTTCTCTTGGCTTCAGGGCAAATACAGCTCCACTTGGCTTTGGTAAATAAACTCATCTGCCTGGCAGTGCTTCTGGACCTCCTGTGTCAGTCTCCAAGTTTATGATATTTTTCTCCACTACCTTTTAAGAATATTTTGCAAAGTTAAATTCATGATTATAAATGAGGAATCAAATGTTTTAATCCATCACATCGTAGATATGTGAAGATAGCACACATAGGTGTGCTATTTTCATGTTATATATTTCTTTTTTTGGGGGGGGATATTATCATGGACGTTAACATGTATTCCTACAAACCAGTAGCATTGGGCAATATAGCAGGGAGTTCAATGGGAGCTGCCACACAAGCTGAACCTGCATTACCTGGGAAGCATTGTGCTCAAGATGTGTCTCCCTGAGGCAAGACRCGTCAGAGTGGCCAAGTGACACAATCTGGCCCCTATGTGGGGCAGCACCTTCTGATCCATTCTTTCCTCCAAGGTGACCGGCCTCTTCAAGAGACCCCGAAGCCTGCTCCTCTTGCAGCTCCCCTGTGATCTGGAATGCTGTTCATACAGGTAACAGAAAAAATAGTGTCTGCTCTTGTAGATTCATTCCCTCTGAGTTGAAATGCAGTAGCTGTTTAATGGAGAAAAGTCACAAAATAGTTTGCAGTGACTGGAGCTACCATGAGCTTTTCTGAGCTGCAGTTCTGTACCATAGGAAAAAAAAGGAGTCACAAGGTTGTACTTTCAGCCATTGAACAGGAAGAATGTAGCATAAGATTATCTGTCCTTCTTCCATAAAAGTTTCTGATGCAATCTTACTGTGTTTCTTGGGAATGATGAGCAAAATTACTAGGGAGCTGTGAGTATATTAGTCAGTGTTTTAAAATTTCAGGAGGAAAGCTTGTAATTTTTAAATTCAGCTGATTTTCATGTAGAAGTTCTGAATTGCTTCAAAACAGAGGGAACAACATGGTTCTTACCAGGAGTCTAAATCTGGAGACAAAATTTGTATTAAATGATATTTTTATTAGCAAAAAAAGAAGTGTTTCTGGTCTGAAATTTTATATGGCAACTTTCACCTCAAGATAATGAAAACAAGCTGAGCTATAAACTCTTCAAAACCAGGGTTTGTGGAAAGGCTGACAAATCCTTTACCGGAGTGATGTGTCTGGGAGCACTTTAAAAGAGTCCAGTGAGGCATTATTGATCACAATCACACACTTCTAGGTACTAACATGAAGAGTCCGTGGGTGAAGAGCCTGCTGTATACATTAGTGTGCAGTCCCAAAGGCAGGTCTGGCAAAAGGTGCCACATCAGTGGCTGGTCATCTACTCTGCAGGGACCCAGGGAGCAGCCTGAGGTTCCSTTCTCACCCTCCGGGCACTTCATGGCAAGTACTTGTGAACTGAGCCTGCAGCGGTTTGCCACGTCACTCTTAGGGAAGGCTCTTCATACTGTCCCCCAGGGAACCAGGTTGTTTTTCGGGAGAAACAGAGAAAGGAGGAAAGTTTTTTGCTTTGTTTTTCCAGTGAAATTAATCATCACATATAGGTCACGTAAAAGGAATCAGCTTTTAAGTGAGAGGCTATGGCTGCACTTCTCAGCCTCTTTGCTTTGGATTACAAAGCAAAGCCTACTGATGTTGGAAGCACCATTGAGAGATGGTGATTGGATGTCAAGAAATTCACAGTGGTGTTTTTGTGCTTCTTAATGAGCAACACTGTGGCTTGTAAAGACCTGAGGTAAAATCCTGGCCCCACTGAAGTCCTTGGCAAACCTTCTACTGACTTAAATGGGACCAAGATTTTACCCTGAGTCCTGCAAACTATTATTTTTTTGAGGTTTTAATAGGTCCACTCCTGCACATACAGACTGCACTTGTAAGAAAGGGTTAGCTGGATTGGCTCAGATATTACACAATTTAAAACCTAAAGGAAAGCAATTTTGTAGTGAAATTAAGGGACTATAAAAGGAATTTGGCTTTAGACAATTTGCTTCTGTTTGGATTTGGATTAGTCTGCAATCTTCTTGTCTGTTTTTGGAGTAGTTCTCCCTGCCAGTATCAATAATCTATTTTCCTTAGTGTAAGGGAAAGGTTTTGATGGCTCAAAGGTGTAGTCTAGTATCCAGTGCTTCTCTGCATTTATTCCTTATTTTAGGAACTGGACTACAAGTAGTCAGGTTTTGCAAGCTGCTCCTAAACATCAACATGTTGCCAACACCCCAATGACATGTTGGCAAACACGCTCTTTTTCCTTTCCTCAGCTTTCAGCCATTCCTAATATTTTATTCTTGACCCCCTTGAGCTGGTCCAAATTCCCAAACCCTTTCTATGTACATCCCTACCTGCCCATGCAGTCCCTCTCAGATCACTCTCAACATTCATTTGCACTTGGCCTGATTATGTTTTAGTTGGCAAGCTTGCTTTTATCCCATCCCAAACTTCCTTTTATCCTGTCCAGCAGCATATTAATCCTCAAGCGATTTCTTGAACTTTTCAGGTTCCCTCAAATACCTCTCCTATCCCCACCTCTTCCAAGGTAAATAAATCAGGATTTTAGATAATGCACATCAAATATATCATTTTGCCTCTGGTCACAATTTCATGCACAAGTTAAACTCAGCAGGGTTAAAGGTTGAAGGTGAAGACTACATAGAAACCCCAGGGGAGGAATGTGTGGGGGCAGCCATCACTCCAGACAAGCCCATAAAAGTTCTAATGGCAACATAAGGAGAGGCTGTGCTCCAGGGAGCTCAGTTCCTACTAGCCATTGCCTTGGGGAGTGTGTGTTGCATCCTGCCAAAGCATGGCTCAGCTTGCTCTCTCCAGAGCAGCTTAGCTCTGAAACCTAACTTAATTTCTCTGAAAGTATCTCCTCCTCCATCCTTTCTGAAGTGCTTTTTTATTTAATTACTTATTGATTTTTATTCCTGGGCTCATTTTCTCGCTTGCAGTAACTGCTATTCCTTGGCTCATACGCTGAGTGTAAAGCTGGAAAGACTTCCTGAGCGTCCACACTCTCGCAAACGCAAAGGCAGAACCAGCAGGCACTTGTCTTCACTACTCTGACACAGCTTGGCTTCTGCTGCCTTCTAGAAGACACTTAAAAGCAGAGCCCTAACAACCTGTGATAATCAGAAATCCTGCCAGTCTCACAGTAATTCTTCACCAAGTGTTGCCGTTTGTATTCTGTTTTATTTAAACAGTGAATTCTAAGTTAAAGGAGAATTGCTGGAGAGTTGTCTCTGCTATGAAGAGTTTGCTGAGAGATGGAGTGAAAGGAATGTTTTTGTGCTTAAATTAATGCATTATAAAATGTGAGATTCTGGTGTAATGGGAAAGGTCCATCAACTAATTCATCTATGTTAAAAACTTTCAGCTGAGGAACATGAACCATTTTTGTAACATGGGCATGGGCTGTATCTTTTTTCGAAATGGGTGAGCATAACTACTCAGTTGGACTTTATTTGAAAAAGATATCTGTCTCCTTTAATGTTTTTCTCAATTCCCTAATACCTGTGGCTTGTTGAGCTAAGCAGAGAAGAAAGGTGAGCACCTTTATCCATGGAATACTTCATGTGTTTAAAAGTAAAGATTTCATTGCCACAAAACAACTTTTGTTGCAGGAGAGCAGCCTGCTGTAATATCTGAGTGGACTTAACACCTTTGTAATTTTGCTGTCATGAAGACTGAGTGAGTCAAACAGAAGCAAGGACTATAACACTGAGCTGACTTGGTGAAAATGACAGGTGCTTTATCTCCACTAGGATTTTGTAATGTGCTACTTATTGCACACTAATTTAGAACCTCCCACCTTTTGASAGTGAAGCAATATATGGAAAAAAATCCAAAGCCAAATAAAATAATTGCCCAAACTTGTACTGCAAAAACTGGAATGGTAGCAACTTACTGAACACACAAGATAAGCATAACCATGTAAGGACAAAGAAAGTTTACCTTGTGCAAATGCCTCCATGTTAGCTCTACAGAGAAGGACATTTTACCCAGATCATCACGATCAGAGAATTCCTGAACATCTGTAATGAAGTTTAAAAGGTACCTGAAGATTTCTGGAGACCAAAATCCGTAAAATGTACCACATCATGTTGTAGTTTCAAGATTACCTTCAAATGCATWAATGCTCCATTCTGTGCACGGTAGCTCTCTTCCCAAAGAGCCCAAAGTGCTGGACAGTGTGGTCTGTCTTCGTGGCCATTGACACTCTTGTAGAACAAGACAGAGTATCTATTAATCTGCGGTTGGCACCCAGGGTAAGTAGTGTATGAACACTGAGGGGAATTAGGTGTGCAAGGGTTAACTTCTATTCCAGCATTTAAGAGAAGGCAAGAATATTGTGTGCTATTTAACCTGCTATAATATCTTTGAATGTTTTTGTCCTCATTTATTTTTTTCCTCAAATATGATGATTAGTCCATTTTGGAATGTGTTCACTATAAGCCTTATCTTACTACCCTTCCTCTTGGTGACAGTGAATTTCCTAGTGATTTCAAATGCAAAGGCACAGCCTTGGAACCTCAGTGAATATCGCTGCCACTCATAAACAATGGACCAGAAAGGGCACAGTTGCTATGAACACCCTTATTCTCTCCTGTTTGGCCAAGAACTTTCCATCACTGCTGTGTTTCCCGGTCCCACACATCAAACATGGAGAATGACTAATGAAATAATTCATGTCCTGTCTCACTCTACAGCTGACAGCCCTCTTCAATTGCGTTTAGTGCTTGTCCTGCCTTTTGTACACTAGTTATATAGATTGTAAGTCAAATTTGGGTTGAATGGAGTGCTGCCATCTCTTGGTTATTTTACGCAGATACACTTACAGATTTTCAGGTTTTCCTGCCATTCAAGAATGCTACTAAGTGTTATTCTGGATTAAAATATTTAGGCACTTGGGAAATATAAATATAGTTTTATATATTTAAGCATGGAAAACAGTATATTTGTCAGTATACTGGGTTTCTATATAGCTTGTATTAAGGGCTTTTTAGTAAAACGATAAAACATGAAAAATTGGAACAGTTTGTGTGTGATGTGAAGACCACAAAGGAGGTAAAGAGATATTTTTGTAAGCAAGAGATCTTGATTAAAAGCAAAAAAGACATTAAAATATATCATTAAGAAGAACTGGATCAGTAACAAATGCATATATGTTATTTTGTGATTTTACAGTCAAGAAAGGTCAAATTATTCATACTCAGTGTTTGTCAAAATTTATTTTGAATGTTATTGCCGTTTTACCTGTATTTTTTCTTCCTAGCTGCTGCTAGAACCAAAAGATCAACTGAAAGTTCTGATGCATAAGAATCTAGAGCCACTGTCCTCCTGGGCCCTTCTAGAACTGGAGACTAGATGTGAACCCTACCCTTCTCCAGTTGTAGCTGAACTCAGACGCTTGTTTGTGTGATTTTATGTTTTTATGTGAAAGCTGAAATATGGAGGAAAMAAAGTTTAGCTGAATTCAGAATAAAATATAAATATCAGTAGCTTTCACTGCCACAAACCCTGAGGCTCTGTTTGAGCCGTAGTCTGACTGTATTGCAAAGAAAATGATCTAATGATTTTTAGAAAAATTAATAATGAAGCAAATGACTCATGTATGTATGTGGGGATATATCCATTATAAACAAACACTAATATCAAAAAAAAAAAAAAAAAAAAAAAAAAACCAGACAGCTACGTTTACAATTTTTGGTAGTCCTGAACTGGGGTGACTGCTTCTCAAATTAATACTGTGCCATTCTCAGAGAAGAGCTGTCAGAGGCTGCCAGCCTTCCCCTTCCCTCTCTTGGCACTGAAGCTAGGACAAGCAGAGAAGGAGAAGGCTCATGTTTATACTCCCAGTCTCATTTTTAGTGATTTCTAGGGATGACATTTGAAAGCCCCAGCTTTCTCAGAGGTCATCAGCAACCACCATTACAACTATACTGGTCAAACATGAGAATAAATAGCAAACACTTGACAAATTATTGCCTCAGTGCTGCCACGTGTGGGGCAGAAAAGGATCATGTCCTAAGCACAAAGTGCTTAGTGTCTGAGACTTGGAAAAGCCTCTTGACAAGGATGTGCACTCATGAACAAGCCAACATTGTCTGCTGTGGCTCCTATTCATTCAGGCTCTCCTAGCTCCCTAGCAATCCCCTGCAAGGAGCTATGAGCTCTCAGTGGTGCCAGTAACTCGACCTACTTTTGTTCTCTTGTTTGTGCCTTCTGACGTGTCTAATGGCCATGCATTAATATTCAAGAGCTGTCTATTCGAGTGCTTTTACATATGCCCAAACAACTGATGCTAGCTGTTGTCAAAGATTTCTCAGATGAATCCAAGAGAAATGAGGGGAAATCCCACTTTGCCTTATCTAAACTAGAAAATCATAATCTGAGCAGCTAAACATAGTACTTAATTCTAATTAGCAGCATTAGCCAGATTTCTCTTGCCACTGCTGTTTCGTCTTCTGCTGTGCCAGTGCAGGGAGAAGGGGACTGTGTTCCCTCCCCACCGTTCCCAGTCCCTCGGGGCTGGGAGGCTCCAAATTGACTTGAGAACTAAAAGATGCAGGATCTGATTCTTTGTGAAATGTTCTCTGGTTCTCTGAGGAGCTAGAGGCTCCTGGTTTCTCATTTAGCAGCTTAAGCAGGCACATAAATGTGCCTGCTGAGCAGCTCCTCAGCTGAGAGGTTACAGCTCATCACTGTTGTGCTTCCCTGAGCTGCGTTTCCCCCTATTAGTTGGCATCATCTCCACTGCCAATGTGGGAAGATTACATACTTCATGATGGATTTCCATGGACTCCTACCAAAATCTTCGTTGCTGACTCAACCTGAAAAATATGGTAACTTAAGCTTGGCTCCTGAAAACTTATATGATTTACCTCAGCTCCCACGTGGACTCCTCATTTYGATATCCCTTCTCAGACTAGCACTTGTGGTTTTTGAAGGTTTGCTCTTCTGTTTTCTTTTCTCTTTCTGAGTTGGAAAGTGATCACTGGTGTCCCTTGCCAAGTTTCCTAGCKTACAACGCTGCAACCACTGAGTGGCCTGGTAAATATCTCTTGCTAAAGGAAGATTATCTAGAAGGGTCATGACAGKACTGCATTTAGGATATTTAGACACAGCTTAGTGCAGTCTCTGAAAAAGTATGTTTTTCTTGTATAGGTTTCATTGTAGGAATCATAGAAATAATAATAACCAATCACTGACCTAAGATCTAGGATCACTGCTAGTCCCAGGCTAACCTCTTGCCTTTCACACAGCCCTCTCCTGATAAGTTTAATGTGTATGTAGATGTGGATTACAAGGAAGAGTCTCTGTGTCTCAGGTAGTAGCAGTCAGTGTGGAAAGGGATTCCTGTAACACAGGATGAAGATATAGTGAAACAAGTGCAGAAGTCCCAATGATGCAATAGACGGGCCTACTTCTGTCCCATTTTGTTTAAGAAGAAACTTCATTATGCAAAATTTCTTATCTCTCTGTAAGAAATGCTATGTATATACACACAATAACTGTGCAGAAGCAAAAGAAGAATGGGTTTAATACAAAACACTTTGGCAAAGATGAGATCGTAGACCTTAAGCAGGCTTCAGGCATCCTTTTTAAACTAAAAAAAAAGAGCAGCTGGAGGCACTCCCTCCAAACCTTTATCTGCTCCTTCAGCGGTGCTGAATCTGAACACTCTACGGAAATCTCTGGGTGGCAATTTCCTGGACAGACTCTGAAGGAGTCATGCTGATTTTGAATCAGAACTTGAACGTGGGTGGTAGGGTGGAGGAGGGAGCAAAGGTACTTGGCATAGCTGTACTTCATAGCTATTCATCCACCAAAGCAGTGACAGCATATAAAAGTGGCAACATGATTTCACTGTTCTAATCTAGTTTATCATCATTTTTTCCAAGCAGTTTCTCAAAGCAGCCAGAGAAGGGAAATACACATTAATGCTCGGCACTTGCTCATGAATAACTGCTTTCAAAATGTGCAGCCTTTTCCAAAAGAAGTGGGGGTTTTAAGCCTTCCTTTACATAACATTACGGCATTATCCATGGCTGTTAAATAAATATGGAGCTTTGTCACTTGAAAAATAATGAAGATGTGCATATTCACAGGAAAAAGTGGTTCTTACCTGCAGAGATGTAGTCTTCTGTTTTTCTGTGCTGTAAATGTACCTTTATTTATGAAATTCACTGTTGTGTATAATTCAGAGAGTGGTATAAAAAAAGAAAATCCATTTAAATTTGACGGGTTTGGAATAATGTTGTCCTAAATGGATACATCTGATTACCACTGTCTTCTCTGTCTCAGCATAAACAGGGAATATTAAGATAGATGTGAGTTTTGACTAGAAACTGGAGTGACAGAATTCATTGGGATACAGCTCGGAAGGAGAAACAAATATATGACTTCAATGAAAGATACAGCTTGTTTATTCTGTAGCCAACAGTCTTATGCTGAGCTTTTCAGCCATCTTTACACTGTTGCAGATAAAGAGCTGAAAATCAGGAAAACTGTACTTTTGTGGTGTGACTGCATTAAACAGTTGTCAAGCTTTACCCCATCTCAGTCAARTTGGGCTTGAGTGAGCAGAGCAATTAGCAGAGCTGAGTTCTCTTAACCAGGCTTATTTTTAGACCCTCTGAGTTCTGTCAAAAACAAATTAATGACCCTACCAACACATGATGGATATGATGGATAAAAATGGATTATGTCTAAGGAAATGATGAATAAAAATAAAATCATGCACTGCATAGCTGTTGCAAATCTTTAATGGAACATAATCAGAAAWCTTTAGAGGAACCAATTAGTGGCAGAACAACTCCAGGAATATTCAGGGATAAGGGTGAAGATAAGGAAAAGGGGCACGTCTAGGACAGCTCCAGAACTCCTTAGTTCTCCTGTATATACTTGAAGCTCTACCAACTAACAAATGTCTACTAGATATTTGTATCTTTGTCATCTGTAAGTTTAAATGCCCCAGTAATTGACTTTTTAATAAGTTCATTTTTGCATTGTAATTCAAGTTGTAATTAATTCTTGTAATTGTAATTGATGCTCAAAGGCCAGAGTTTAGGAAGGTAACATTTGAACCAAGCTGGAAATGCCCATCTGATAAATACATCTATAATAGTAGGAGGGTCTTTATTCTATCAGATAAAAGCTTAAGAAGATCTACAATGAAGAGTTGAAACTAAAGCAATTCAGGCTAGAAATATGGCACAGTTTTTGAAAAGAGAGTGGAATTACTCTCTTTTGGAACTACTCTTTGGAACTACTTACCTAAATATTTGGCTATCTGTGCCAAAAATTTTAGCATTTATCATCTTTTCTTTCATACTTTTTCCAAAATGTACAGGTATAAACTTTTTTTTTTTTTTTTTTTTTTTTCTTTTTTTTTTAGTTTGCATTATTTAAGCCAGCTCTTATTTTATTCTGACACTATTTGGGTCATAGTACTAGAATGATAAAAAACAAGAAGCTAATCATGAAGAGGAAAGTTACTGAGATTTAGTATTACTTTTGCACCCAACCAGACCTTGTAAGGCCAGACTGAAGATCACACCTGTCTTACAGGGAYTGTTGTAGACACAATCATTATTGACACAGCACAAGATCTGTTTTCCCTTGACATCAACACTTAATGCAGAAGCAATAATGAAAAATATCATTCAGGCATGGCTAATTTTGCAAAAATGACTGMAATACAGCAATATGCACAAATTATTTGCATTGTGGAAGGTTTGTACAATTTCAGACTCAGAAGTAGACTGTGAATACTGATGAGCGTATGATATACTCATGGTAAAAAAGACAAGAAAGGTTTGGCAGGTTAAGCACCAAATTCAGGGCAATGGCAGAGTCAGTACACAGCTAAGACCTGTCATGAAGGCCCTAGATGGAGGGAACAGAAACTTCCTTCTTTCAGGACCTTTTCTCCTACAGAATTTCTGGCATACAGGGAATGGAGGGAAGGTGGTTTTCTATAACTTTGCATTCTTTGGATTGTCATTCTTGCCTATAAACATCCCTTATCTGATTTAACTAGAGAAAACCATCTTCTGCTTAGGTGGAGGAAAGTACAGAAACATCTATTTAACGATTTAAATCTTTAAATAATTATTTTAAAATTTAAATGACTGTTTTAAGCCTTTCTTAATGGAAAGCAATAGCACTTTCAGGAATGAGACTGCAGCRTAAGATCTTTGTGCCACTTTCTGTTGAGAAGTGGAATCAGTAGAAGACTGTGACTGTGGTGTGGACCAGAAAACTGTTAATTAGGAATTTATTTTAAATAATCCATCCATTCCCTTCATTTCCTCAAGACATGAAAGTGAAAGGAATTATTGCCTGGTAGTTTGAGTCAGTAGATAAACCAAGGCTATCTGATAGCTGGTTGATAGTCCCCTGTAACTTACAACTTAAGTACAGCTTAAGTTGTGCTAGGAACAATCTTCCACATCTTTGACTTGGAAAAAAATGTTCTTACTCCTGCACATTATTTACATATATGGAGCTCTCTCTTTGCCAAATATAGATGCTGCAGTCAATATACAGCTAACCACTGTAGTTTTTACTTATTTGTGCTGTGGTCTTGGCATTTTTAACATCCAGTATTTTTTCCTTTTTGCTAAACAGTGACTCCAAACATCCTTTATGTGAGAATGTCATTTAAGCAAAACAAACATTTTATACATGYTAAGAACTCACTAAACAGTTCCTCTTTACTTTAATGACTGTTGGAAAACACTTGAATGATTTATTGAGGAAATAATCAAGATAATGCAGGTCATTTTGTAAACTCAAAGATAAGAAKGACCTTCTTCATTTCTGTAATGGACATTAATTTAGCAGTGTTCCCTGTCAGGCCTGTGATAGTTCAAGAGCGTTTGTCATTTTTCCACTCCATAATTCTGTTTTTATTATTTTATAATTTCTGCCAAAACAATCACTCTGAAGTGCTAAAAATTAGCAGGAGAAGGTCTCAGCCCAAAAAGAGTCACTTGAAATTCAGTTTGAATAACCTTGGTTAGGCTTACTTTAGGGCAGAGGAGGTGGAACTGCTTGCAGATTTACAAACACCTTTGGTTTATTTAACTTCAGAATAGCCTTGAATATGCATTTTTGCACATTTGGCAAGGACATACATTCTATGAGGAGAGGAAGGCAAGGCAGAAATCTAATTACAAAAATATTACATTTTAAGTAATATCTTCTCACTTGCAATAATTATTATTTTCCAGAGATTTTCCTTTCGTCCTGAAAAATGCACATTTCTTCCTTGTGTACCACTTAGAAAAAAAGAATATTTTGTTTTTTAATAAGCACAGATAGGAAGGCAGTATATTACTGGCAGCAAGCATCTCTTCAGTTCATCTTGGCAATGACGTGTAAATTAACAGCTGGATCCAGTGCTCACTAAAGTTACTGGAAGGATTTCTACTGACTTCAGTGGACTTTTGTTCAGCCCTGTTATTTCTCTGACATTTGGCACAGAGGAAAAGGCACTGATGAAACAGTCCAGAGCAAACATGTAGACACTCCAGGGAAGGTGCAGTTAAGAGAAAAGCGATGCAATATTTTGTGCTTGTGCCTATGCTTGTCTTTTTTTTTTTTTTTTTTTTTTTTTTTTGTTAAATGCAACTTGAAATTATCATTTAAAAAGAAAAACATAACTGGGAAAATATGAATTCCTGCAAGTCCAAGGCAAATGTTATATGTAACATTTATTTATGGACAATAGAATTCTCCTCAGGCTAATGYATGGTCTTTGTAAATCTAATTTGTCCTATTTCTGAAGGCTCACAGAAAGTAAGCCATACACAGGCCTTTTCCCTAACCCTTGACCTCAGGTTTCCTAATTTGTATGAAAGTTTTGATCAGTGATTTTGAAGGTCTTCTGCTTCTCTTAATATATTTTTACCTTTTTTTCCTCTACATGCATAATCCTTTTACACAGTATCTACTGTGTTGGCTACACTGTCACATGAAGAATCTGAATGAGTCCAGATTCTTTCCTAATTCAAGAATTTTTCACAGGAAAGCTGAAAACAAGAAATTGTCTCCAACAGATGGAGGAAGAACTTATTTTTCTGCAGAAAAGTGAATGCAGAGTTCTAGCATGGATGGCATGATACCGCTTACTATTTCATTCCTTAAAGGATTCAAAGCTCCTGCTTAACCTTTTTCATCACAGGAGACAGCTATTGAAATATCCAGTAATTTATGCTATGATCATACATGATTCTCACTTCTAAGCAGGAAGGACAGTGACTCAACCACTTTGGAAGCTGCTGCAGCAAAGATGACCTTAAGTTTATTGAGCCATTGAGCTTCCCTAGAAGCACTCCTGTTATCTGAGATAATTACACTGTTATTTTGCAAACAAAAATAAAGCGCTGTCCAATTGGAAAGACAAGATAATCCTTTGTACCATTTCAGAAAAGAATAGAGACTTTCAGATAAATTGCTTTTTCTTGCTGGGCCTTTTTTTTACTGTAGTTAATGATGAGTGGCATATACCAGAAAAGGCAAGGCAGTAAGAAAACTTTACAGGCAAAAGGAAGGAAGCGTACAAATTCCTCCAGGCATTTTAACGTATTGTTGTACCCAGCTAACCATTTGTTTTCCAAGTGATCTCACCAGGATGCCAACAATGTAGAAATCTTCAATGGATGCTTGTTAAGGCTTTATAATTGCAGTTTCAACAACAGCTGGCTATGCATTGTCTCTGTTAAAATTAAGACACACATTTTGTTCCCACAAGAGAATGGGAGTAGAGTGTTTTCTATTGGGAAATTCATAATACAGAGCCCTGATGAACAATAGGAACCTGCAATCAAGACATAAGTTTTAGAATTGCTAATGCAGCTGAACAACAACAGAGTGTCTTTCAATGTCACCAAGGTCATGAAGCAGTAAAAAAGAACAGACACACATAATAAATGGCAAAAATACATAAACCTACTGAAAATGACATTTATTTCCTATCCAAATAATTCATTTCTTATTCTCAGGGAAAATAGAACAAGCTAATTACATGTGTAATTCTTTGCAGTTTAGACTACTATCAGGAATTATAGGAATAGCACAACAAGACTTTGACCTGAATTCTTGCTTCCTACAAAAGAAAATGGAGCAGCAGTGGGATAGACAGMTCAATGTGAAACCTGCTGAGAGTTAGCTTTGGTTAATGAATGAATCCATTTTCTATCAGACCTTTTGGTGAAGGCAAGGAGGTTGAGTTAGTGTAGACTACATTGAACCTATCGTTAGTATCAGTGTTAGTTGCTTATTGTATTGGCTAAGCTCCTCCTACAATCCAAGGAAAGTASCAAACAGAAAAGTGCATTTTCAATGCATTTCATACATTTCTTAGAAGTATCTTCAGAAGCCATGATTCACCTTCTGGTAACAACTAGCTTGGGGACACCCGTTTTTCAGATGGTTAATTTTTGGTGAGCTCAGTAGCACCTTCATGATAAAATTAGGGGACCTCTGAAGCTGACTTTGATTGCGGTGTTACCAAGGTTTAACTCAGTTCCATGGCAAAGGTGTAGTGAGGAGAGATCACCACCAAGACGCTACTCAGATGGGACTGGGAGCTCTTGGTGCCAGACAGCTCTGATTGCAGCAGCATGGTCCTGCTGTGACAAGTTCCACTTCAGGCTGAAAGTGCTGGAAACAAATAAACAGCAATGAGGTGATGTTCTGGTTTGTCCTGGTTCCCACAGCTCAGAGGAGTTCTGCCCATCTCATTGCCTGAAAAAGGGCAGGACCTTATGTACCAAGCAGAGAGAGAGYATGTTTCTGCTCGGTCCTAGTTCTGAGCTTTGTGCTCTGTGCAAATTTACTAATTATTACCATTTAGCTACCACCTAATCATCTATAATCAAATGACACTGAATATATTAGATTCAGTGGAAGGAAAAAAAAAAGAGAGAGAGAGAAAAACAGCATAAAATACTGCAAAATATCTTGGATCTAACACTTGTACACAGATATGTTCTTGGGTTTGTTGCTGAAAAGCTATCCATCAATTAAGATTATTAATAGACTAAGTTTGGTTTTCCTTTCTTGCAAGATTATAATGTAGAGTGATTAATAATTTGATTTCCCCCCCCAAACAGCTGACAGAAGCCATTTGAAGACTTTGAAGTAAAATACTGAGGACTGGGAAGTTTGCTTCAGTAAGCCATCTGTCAAATGGACTTGAACTTCCTGTATTGTTTATAGCTTGGATCATTCAGGCTACTAAAGATGCTCCCTAAAAGGCAGAAGTATAAATATTATAACATTTTTCATAGACTATTTTCTATGAAGACCTWTTGAAGGTTAGCCTGCTGCCATCTACTTTGTACGTGGTATATTATATACTTGCTCTGTTTAAAATGGCTGATAATGGCAAGGTCAAACAAAGATGAACAGAGTTTAAGTTTTAAGAAGCCAAGTTTTATGGTATTTATGATGATATTTCTCCTGGATAGTCTGTGGAAGAATTGATATATTRTCCCAGGTCTTGTTATTGCCTATGGGCATTTTACCAGGAGCCCCGGTGAGGATGGGAATGTTTTTGGGAGGAGGTCAGAAGGAGCCAAGAAACATACTCGTGAATATTTGTCCAGGGTTGCTTGAATGACAAGACTGACTTGGCATAATTCCACTTGATACAGCATGAAATATTATTTTTGTAAAAAGGGAGAATTACATCAAAATTATTTAATCTGTAAACAACCTAGGCTGAAGAGAGCATACATACTGGGAAGATAAATGGTGCAATACATGACTGCAGAACCTGAATGCAGTGTATAGTTCCCAGGTCATGGAAAGARTAGTTTTTGTCTCCAGCTGCTTTTTTTTTTTCAGCTGGCTTTTTCTCGTGAAAAAAAAAAAAAAGGCTTTTAAAGCTATTGACTGGCCCTCTGAGCTGCGAGGACTTCTTCAGGTTGGCCTAAAATTATAAATAGGATAATTAAAATATTTTTGATGGAAATATGGCGTAATGCCTACATTTGGAATCTAATCTAGACAAAAACAATTTACAGAGGAAGATGAAGAATTTGTTGATTTGATATTTTAGTCAGTGCTTGGGRCTGAATTTCTTACATTTATAAACTTTATAAAAATGACTCTTGATTATTCAATAATATCAAAAAAGGCAGCCAGAATTATGGCAAATACTTGTGTATTTCCTTCTACAACTGTAAGAATTGATTTTACTCCTCTTAACATCAAACACGGTTCCTGTTCTCTTTTTCTATTAAAGACTGATCAGAGAAGTTAGATGAGAAACTGAGATTTAACAAAGTAAAAGCCATTCTCTCACTATTAATTTTCTGAAATCAGACTGTTCATGTACTTGGCAGAAATCAATTTAGAGGAAGACAAAGTTCCAGAGTCACTCCTGTACAATGGTACAATATTTTACTGACTCTGTAAATTGTGGTTAAAGTAGAAACAATTAAGCAGTTGTCACTTTCAAAAGAAATAGACCATATTTCTACTGCATATGTTATCCATAGAAAGCAGACACTGAAGATAAATTGCTCCGGACAGGTATTTTGATCTCTTTTTTTTTCTTCTAATAGCTGTACTCCGTCTTCTGTTATGATGGTTGTTGATGATGCTAAACACAATCGTACACTAATTGGTTGTAATCTTTTTGAAACATTGATTTCTATGTATAATACTCATTCTGAAAACAATACTTAGGATGAAGTGTTATATTTGGTCTTCAAGTGATATTAATAGCATTTCTGTCACAGATGAGGCTATATAAAATAAGTATCTGTCAGGGATTAATTTCCTTCTATTTTACTAGGTATGCAAAGAGTTCAGAATGGTTTAACTGACTTATTTTCAGTTTGCAAGGATACTTGAACCCTTATTTCACAATAACTCTTTGATACTGGAATCACTTTCTTGTGTCCCTACTTTAACTGATTTCATGTGTCTGTTGGATCATTCTTTTGTGCTATTCACTCACAGAAGGTAATAGCTGGAGTTACAATTTGCATGTTACCAGCACTGAAATAATTTAGAGTCTTTGCTTTGTTTCATTATGAACAAATCCGAGCTTGCCAAAGCCTGTTCCCACTGCATTTCTCACTTCATTGTGCAGCACAGATGTTTTAAACTTCCTAAAAGGATTCGGGGCTGATCAGCTGGTATTTATTTGCAGAAGAGAATATGTAAGGGGTACATACTTTTCATGCTTAAGAAAAAAGTAATGTTTATTATTAAGCAGTTTTGGAAAATGTTTTAACCACATTTAAGAGGGTGACAAATAACTGTGCTTTCAGAAAATGTATTTTAAAGAAAGTTTCTTTTTTGTTTTCTAAAGGAATGCTTCTTTTGAAAAGATCAGATATGCAGTCTTCTCAAAGAGCCAGAACACCAAAAATGCTTTTGTTGCTTCACTGGCTACTTGAAATTTCTTTTCTCTTTTAAGTAGCTCCCAAAGAGAAGACAAGGGGGAATGTGTTTTGCCAGGTGGAACTGTTTACTTCTGCAAGGTAAAGGACGAAGGAAAGTAAAGGATAAAGTATACTATTCTTCTGCTAACTTGAAATTATAGAATAATCTTTAGGAATATCAGCTAAGCAAGTGTAATATCTTGAAGCATCAGTGTCAGGAAGCAGGCTACTGAACTAAGAGCTCTGTAGTTAGGTAGATTTGTCCTGGTTCTTTTTATCAGCTCCTTCCCATGTCTTTCCCAAGAAGACAACACGAAATTTCAAGAATCAATGCAATTTCCCTCCCATTTGTCATTCGCTAATTCATTTTTATTCACAGGCGGCACCTATTTGCAAATCCTCAGTGTGGTGAATTTCTACACTCCCCCAAACAACAACAAATACACTCAAGAGTATTTAACTATTAGTTCCATTGCCCTGACACATAGTTCAAATGTTAAACACTAAAAATAAGACTTAATGTACAAATCTGAAAGACATGGGGATTGTCTGCTTTTCTTAGTTAAATCTTCATTATCCTCAAGAGTGTTTGGTGTTAAACTTATATACCTTTAACAACATGTGCTTTCTATTCAAATCAATAGAATACATTGTCTTTTTGTTTTCCTCTGAGTTTTTTTTATATTCAGCACCCTACCTAGTTAGTCTTTGCTTTCACAGTTCAAAGAATCATCACAGAAGCATTAAGGTTGGAAGGGAGTCTAGAGAACATCTAGTCCAAATGCAAAAAACAACAAAACAAAACAAACAAAAAAAAAATATGGAGCAGCTCTGGGTGAGAAATGTAATTTCTCTGTTTACTATTAAAGTTGGAAAGGATATAGATAGCTACTATTCTTCTTTTAATTGTTTTATTTCAAAATATCTTGCTAGCATACTTCTTGAATAGATATATATTGCCATCTGTGAAAAACCTCCAGTTATGTTAAATCCTGAATGGCTAATGTCAGAATTACTGATTCACAATGTGTTCATCATGTAGTTGATTTTTTCTTTTTTTTTTAACTGCTTTAGCGATGATTCATTCATGTTTATGTGGCCTTGGCTACATAAGATCTTTAAAAAGTTAAACAAAACAAAAAAAAAGAACCGAAACAACAACAACAAAACCCCACCTCCACCTCTCAAATCTCTCAATTGGAAAAATTCAACTTCAGAAGGCATAGTGACAGAGTGTAGTTTTTATGAACATTTTAAATAGTATTTTTTTCAACAACTTAACTTTATTCTTACATTATGAAGTAATCCATCTCATGTAAAACTAAGTGTAATTGTTTAATATGTGTATGAAACACTTGAAAATGAAACGACGACTTTTGTAGGGACCAGTTGCATTCTAAATGCAAAGAGAACTCCCATTTTTTCAAGATATTCTGCCTTTTGAATCAGACTCCCTCAATACTAAATTATACATTTAAATTAGAAATCTAAATTTAAATTTAAGTTAAATGTACTCCTTTTTTGCTCAAAAACAGTTACTTTTTTAACCCTGCTTATATATTTCTTTTTTTTTTCTAAAAAAAAAAAAAGAATCGAGCAACTGATTTATAATATTCATCTTCAGTTTATTAACGGTCAGCTTTCTCCTACTTATTCTTATGCCAGCATTGTTTTTCCATCTCTAAATACTGAAGCACTCATATTTTATAGAGAACTGTCATATCCCTTTTAGCCTTTATTTTACTATGTTAAATAAGCCAACTTCTTTTTCATGCAAAAGGTTTAATCTTTCCTTTTTTATTCTAAAATAAAAAAGCTTCCATTGTATGTGCTGTCAAACTATTGTCTGAGAAACTGTGGGATTTATAACTTTTTAAGTCCATGCTACATTGAGAGTATAGTCATTTATACATTTTTTTCTTGTAAGTCTTTATATATACCAGGATCTTACTTTTTTGTTGCATACAAGTTTTGTAAACTAATGTGAAATAGTGATTAATGTAGGAATGCCCAAGTGTTTCYAATACGATTAAAGTTTTTTATATCTTTTACTAGTCTTTGCTGTCCTCCATTTACCTGTAGCATCTCTCACACCAGCAACTATAGAGTGAAATAGAGTGAAAGAGAGAAATAAATAAGAATTCACTTGAATATAAATTACTACTCTGATTGATTATGAGCAATTATTGTCATACTACATTTGAACATTGCTTTGAAATCTTTATAAATCCTATATAAGGACATCTTAAGTACAGAAGATAGGAAATAAGAGTTTGTGTTCCAGGATATGCAATAGCAATCTCTAATTGCACTGTGACAGGAGAAAATGTAATGTAAATTATCATTAATCAACAGAATGAGATATATGATGATTGAATATTGTGAAAAAATGAACCCATGAATGTAAAATGTCTGCCAAAAATCAATAGTTTACAGATATAAATAAGAGGTTTAGAGAAAGGAAAAATTGTTTTATTGAGATCTATGACATCTTTCCTTCATCTTCTCACAGCCACGGTAGACAGAAAGCTCATAAACTTATAAAAATGCTACAGGAGCTGCTAGAAGTCTGTCTTTATCAGAAAATTTATTTGACGACCAGTAATAAAGAGAGTTAAGTTTATATTTTGTTATTTTATGATGCAAACATAGGCCATATATAACAACTATATTAACTTTCATAATTTTAATGTGGTTGTTTAAGAGGAGAAACCAAATGGAGGAACAAGTATTTAATGGGCCTATCTTTATCAGTGTATTTTATCTAATAGTATGCAATAATTTATATGACATTATGTGTCAGTAATTGGCGCAGAATTCTAAAGAAAGTCTTTACATCTGGCATAGGCTGGAGTTAATGTCAAGAAAGATGCAATAAAGCAGAGAAAACTAAAAAGAGCCTTTTCCACTTCTAATAAATCTAGACCAAGAGTCCTGTTTCTGTTTCAGTGACATGAGAACACTGGACTGATACCAAGACATCCTGAAAAATGCCTTTAAGAAACATCTCTCTGCTTTCTTCACACATAAGATGTAAGAATGTGAGTTAAAAGAATATAAAATTTTAGTACAACAAATCAAATAAGCAAGCTTTTTTTTTTTCTTTTTTTTTTTTTTGTTTTAGCAAACTCAAATCAGAATGGCTTATGCTGTTCTTTGATTTATGGCTGTGAATTGAAAATCCCTACAAAACAAGCCATTGTGTCTACTTTTACAAGCTAGCCAGCAGAGTGTGACTGTTTTTTCTATTTCTTAAAGGATATAAAAAGTCTCATTTAAAATACTTTGTTTATTACATGTCACATTTCATTCCATATGTGCATGTGCTGGGCTGTATCGTATCAAGCTGACTTCTCACTGCAACATAAAGCAGAGCAAGAGAAGAGGCTAATGTCTACCAACTTTTCCCTTTAGTTATGTACTTTCCTACTAGACCAAAGTGTTCATCTATTTTCGTTTGTGTCATGAGTACACCTGTGTGTGCGTTTGGGCAAATTCAGGCTGTGCTCGTATGGCCTCTTCTGGTTATGACAGGAATGGTCAGGTGAGGTACCTCCACCTTTGGTGCTCATTACCACTCTCTGCTGGAAGTTATTCTCCCCTCGTTTTCTTTAGTACTTTGCTTCTTGATGCGAATTGAGTTGATCTAACAAACACCTCTTACTTAAATTAATTTGATTGATTTTACTGAAACATTTTACAAGATGTTTGCAAATGTGACACATCTAAAAATGATGACTTTCCTTAGGGAATCGGGGAGATAGTGTATAAATGAAGCCTTAAGCACCTACAGATGAAGAGGATATCTTAGAGATTACAAGGGCCAGTTAAATACACAGCTGCTTTAGTAACCTTGTCACTATTTAGTTGGCATCTTTACATAAAATAACACAGTGAAGTGTCTGTGTTTTAGGTGCAAGTACTTAATTGCACGGGAATATTTTTATGTGCTTAAATATTTTTGTAAAGAACTGTGAAGGTTCCTCACTGAAAAAATAATCTTAAGAAAATATATCATTGCCCAGCGCTGCTCACTACATTCCCCAATTCAGCATATATGGTGAGAACAGAATACAAACACTGGTTGTTTCAAATATTGTCTTTATAGCCTTTTTAAAAATAAAATCTCTAAGCCCTGTGGACTACACAGATAGTAGGTGCAAAACCCTCTCTAATCACGGTGGGTTTTTTTTCTTTATTATTATTCAACTGGCTATTGCAGTGGGGGCAGTTCTGGTTTGAGGGATTCTTTTAAGGAAGCATTTGTGGTGGGGGTAGTAAATATTTCTATTACTGCAGGCACTGCTTTCTATTTCAAAACAAGCTATTCATCCTGCACAGCTCCATTGGAATGCCTTCTAAATTGCAATTATTTGACTGCAAAAACTAACATGAATCATTTTCATCTACCTCTAGTGAATACGGAAACTTAGAATGTGTAAGGAGATTCATATATCATCGGCAGTGTACATTCACTATTTCACACTGATACGTGGCCTACTTCATACATTTTCCCCATAAAATGCCTCTGTCAATGTGCAATTCACAAAAATCCACAATATTAGCATTGTTTTCAGCTTGTCTTCATTTTTAGTTGTAAATAGTTAATGCCTTGTAATGTAGAAAAAAAGATTTGAATTTTGTGCATACATGTTTTTCTTATTTTCGTTTCATATATGCTCTTGCTAGTAATAGCCAGATTTTATTTTCGGAGGTTCAATTCACAGGAGATTTTTAATCATTGAAGATGTGTTGATGCTTAGAAAGTTTAGATGTGAAATCTCTGCTTCCCCAGTGGATAACAGCGATATTGTCAGAATAGTCCACTAAATAGCTGTCACTATTACAGTAAGGGTATAAGTAATATTGATATTAATATTAGTATTTTCATATGAATATGATATTTCTAGTGGTATATCACTGTAATTTCCAAGAACAACAATCCCATAATAAATATGACTTGTGAGCATAACTAACGTGAATACTGAAAGAAAGATGTGATCTTTCAAAATGTAGGATCTTGGTTCCACTTTGTTTGTTCTTTCAAAATGAAATACATTTGTAAATATATTTACAAACTTTTCTCCAACTCGGATGCATCCATTACATTCCTTTTTTTTTTTTTATCGAAATTTGAGAAATGATAATTAAACTAGCTTTGAAAAGATCCATCATTCTTCATAACTTAAACTAACCACAAAATACTTATTGTTTTTTCCTAGCCTCAGAAGTTGACTAAATTCTTCCCATTCCAACTTCTTCCAGACAAGAGCAGATTTAACCAAAAATGTACAAAGAACAGAGAATTTCAAGCTGTGAGTGTCTGAATAAAGAATTCTTCAAACAGGGCGAGTGAGCTTAAATGTCATTGAAACATATGGTGAAACAGTTTTCATGATGCGCCTGAATCCAAACCCATTAAGGGGAGCCGTTTCACTGACTTCACTGGGTTTGAATCAAACCCTATAAAAGGTACTTAAAAATATTTTAAAATGAATGCCAATGAGCGGGAGCTTCTTTCCAAATGAATGGGACCTCGTTTGTCCAAGAAAGTTAATTTATGCTAGATTGGAAGCCCAGTTTCACACATTTGAGTATTCCTATGCATATACTGGGTTAGCCCTTCAGTTGGCATGTATCATCATAATTCCATTAAGATCTACACGTCTGTGACAATTTACATCTGGATCATAATTTTGGAACCCTTGTTCTAAATCTTTGGAGATTTTTCTCATCATGCCTCATTGCATTTTTCTCATTTGGTTTTTCAAGTATCAGCTGAAGTATTGCGCCATGTCCAGGAAGCAGTCTGAACTGAGCTCCTTTCTATATGTGAAGAAAGACAATGCAAATTACTTGAGAGGCACTGCATATGGAAAAAAAATTCCAGGAGAAATCTGGATATCAAATTTTCTCCAGTAAAATTCTTCTTCCATGAAAGAGAGTTTGTTAACAACTTCAAGGCAGTTTTATGTATAATTTGACCAAAAGAGCAGCCACTCCCTCCTGATTAGTTTCACCAAGACCAAATTCTGTTCTTAGAATCAGCAAGCAATGTTTGAATCTCATATGACTATCAGATTCTTGAAATGAGAGATAAAATCTTGAACTTAGAACAACTGCTTGTATCAGAAAACATGACTTTGCTTGCTAAAGAAAGGTGGATTTTAATTTAATTTAATGAACCATTAATCAAAACACTGACATAATATGAAAAGGAACAGTGAATATTCCTTTTTCCAATTTAAAAATACGTCTAGACAAGAAATTAAAGTAGATCATAACTTTTGTAAGCCAGTCCCTAACTTGTTCTAAGAAGAAGTAGTCTTGGAACTTTTTTCATTTGCTTCATTCTTTACAAGTTTACGGAACATTTGCTTCATTCTTTACAAGTTTAGAAGCACAGAAATAGTAAAGAAACCAAACCAAAAATCCCTGCTATCTTATTTATTTGTAGTTCTAGTGTTAAAACTGGCTCAAACAAAGCATGTTGCCATTGAATATTAGAGCTTCTCATATAAAGATAAAGAAGGGATGTACATATCACAGGTAGGGAACTTGGCACATCTGCTTATGTCACCAAAATGGATGAGGATTGTCAGAAAACCCTGTGTGTTCAATAAATACCACTTTTAGAGCTAATTCAACAAGAATATCCAAGTCTTACAAAATCAACCCTTTTCAGGTATGCCTGATAAGTTGCCTTCAGCATTTAAAGTTTAAAATGCCTAACTGAAAATTTACTTAGATACAGGTTCAAAAAACTTACGAACAAATCGTATATGCCTGGTTATCACTCCATCAGACTAGTGCTTAATTTTTTTTTTTGGAAGTTTTTGTAAATATAATTCCTTTCCTAGGTACTAAGTATATTAACTAGATGAGCTTCAACATTAATTTGTTGCATCTGGTTTAAATTGTTACAGCAATTTAGTTTACCTATATTTCAGTCTAAAAAAAAAAAATATGACTATAATGTTTTCTTTAAAGTTTTCTTTAGTGATATTTGCTTAAGAAACATGGAGTATTGCATAGTTGGGATATATTGGTGTTTCAGTAAATATGAAATTTAAACTATATTTCTATGAATTATATGCAACTTAGAAAATCACACCAAAAATATCTTTAAATTATAAGCTTACAGAAGTCCTTTTTATTGCAAAATCCTTTTATTCTAAGCCAAAACCCTTGCTATGAGTCAGAGTATGTAGATATCCTCTTTCATTCTGCACAGCAGAATGAAACCTCTCTAATTTCTTCAGGGAACTGTTTGCTCCCACACCCAGCCCTTTCTGAAAGACACTCACTTTCCCCTCTGCAGCTAAAGAACTGCTTTATGTTAGACTTAGCTCGCATCTGATATCATATAGCAAGAAAAATGGGAATTAGTATAGAAACTGTATGGTGCACAAAAATAAGGAGTAAATGGGATTGGAAAGGGGTCGCCTGAATGTCTATATTGTAGAGTAAAAGGAACATAAACTACCCTTGCCTGCATTAGTGTTGGCTGCAAGGACACTCTCATATAAAGTGATGTGATCGCAGCAGCTCCAGTCCAAAGAGCCTAGTAAAAAGTTGGCAATGCAAAAGAGATAATGGAACATTATGGAGTCACAGTGTTAGAATCAATGAAGAATTTCCTAACAATCTCCTGATATATTATTTTCAGAAGTCTGAATAGACTTTGGATAAGTGATGAAATGGTATGTTAAAATACTGTATCTATATTCTATCCACTAAATTCTGTTCCAGATTGCTTTCCAAATACAGAAAAATTAATTAGTACTGTTATTAACTAGGTCTAGAAGGATGTGACCTAGGTTTCCTGAGCTCTCCATTGTCAAATGGAGTAAGTTTCTGTAATAGTTTGTCCTCCTTTAAATCCTGTATTTGTAAGGGAATCATGATATTTCAATTTTTTATTCATTTAGTCTTCTAGCAATCAAGTTTCTTTTTTAGCCTGCTCCAGACATTACATACTGATTCTGATAACACTTAAATGTGTCCCAGTTTGCACATCTGATTTACACTTCTATTTCAAAAGTACTTTGCTAAAATCACAAACTCAATTCATATAATTAAATATGATTTTGAAGTAAAACTGGGCAGATGCCACCTCTAATTTGCAAGTGCTTCTTCCTCTGGAAAAAAAATAAGCTTTTCCATTTTTTACAGATGTTCTCTACATTGTTGGAAAAGGTTCTGAGCAACTCAATGAGCACAGAAAATCACAGAACACTAAAAAGCTAGGAGAATGCACACAGATTTACTCTGGAGGCTTTCTGAAAACAAATCTGGGAATTTAGGAAAATGTTCAAGGCAGGTGAAGAGTTGAAAAAAAAAGTGTTTTTTTTTTTTATATTTGCTTTTTTGGTTTTGTTTTCCTAGATATGATTTCTGGCACAAATCATGTGCACACACAGTATTTTGGGAATAGCTATAGTACTCTGCTGCAGGCTGCTGGCCTGGTCTTCTGAGGACCTAAACTGGAAATCAAATTTTACAAAGGCTAGTTAAATTTTAGGTGTAGATACCAAGCTCGATGGACCTGATTTTCAAGCTGACATTTCCTTTACGTACCTGCAAAGTTGCACTAACAAACTTATATACTTAAATTTGGCCATGTAAACACTGGTACGCACACCGACCTGCTGTTCACCACCACCAGCACACAAGTGGAAGAACTGGCATTCTGACATCAGTAAAATAATCTACACACACACAATGCCACATGTTTGCACAGGTGTTAGAGTCAGGCAAATCTCTAGCTGTGTGTGCACAAAGGAGCAGTTTTGTACACACATACCTTCAAAGGCCAAGAAAAGACTTGGCTTCTAATATAGTCCTTGCTACTTCAGGACTAACATAATTTCACTTACTTACATAAACTTAATTGATGACATAGCCTGGGAATGGAAAGACATAAAACAATTGCAAAATATTTTAAAAGGTCTTGTAATGTATACTGGCTAGAAACAGTAACATGCATTTTGTATTACAAAGCAGTCTGTCTTTTTTCATCTCTCCATGCACGTTGTGACAAAATAAACTAGTGAGTCCATTATATGTACTTATAAGAGCCCACTTAAAACGGTGATTAAAGATCAGTCTGAAGCTGAAACAGGTCAAGACACTACTCATCTCTCAGAGATTTTCCTAGTATAGGCTCTTTTATGGACATTGGTTACTGCCTATGTTTTCTTAGCTCTACTTAGTAACAACCAATACTGTTTACAATGATATCATTTTTGGTCTACAGATGAACCTTCTTGAAAGGCAATAATATTTTTTCAACATTGTAAACTAGCTCTGAGCAGAAGTTAACTTCCAAAGAAGTTACAGGCAAAACGTGGAACTCCCACTTTTTGGCATAAACACCAGCTCCACCAATGCCAAACTCAGCGTATCAATAGCCTTGTGCATTTTTAGGAGTGGGAATGCAGGGTCTGGAAGGAAATAGCAGCAGATGTTGATAAAATGTTGCAATTTTAATTGCTGTCTACTTCATTTTTTTTTCTCTGCAATTATGTTCCCAATAAGCAGGTAATGGACCATACACAGGGTGTGCTTCTCCAACTTCCATGACTAAGAACTTCTCAGCAGACAYTCTGCAGGGTTCTATTCTCCCCATGTATGTTCAGTTTTTTGTAACTTCAGTGGTTTTGAGGAGAAGCTCTCCCATGAGGATGGAGCAGTCCTATATAAGTGTGTATGTACATGTCCTGTACACACGCATGCAGAGGAAAATAAAAATTGGAGAGATTRGGAAAGAAAAGAGAGGACTGAGGAATTGGCAAGTCCTTTTTTTTGCTTGCTTGGGTATCGTACAGTTTGTAATTAGTGAGAAGGAAGAAAGTGAGAAATATAGATGTTAGGAAGGGGCAAGTCTGTATGTCTGTGCAGATTATACATAAAGGTCTTTTTAATGAATACAGCTTTTATGTTATAAATAACTTTAATATGTGGAAATTGGATGGAGTAAAAGAGTCCTACTTCTTTACCTAGTAGCCAAGGAGTCATCATAAGGAGATATTACCTCAGCCTGTGTCAAATTCTGTAGAAGAAAATTTCAAAAAAATATATTCAGATATAAGGATCAATGTGTTTAAAAAACATGAATGGATAAGGAAAACTAGTTCTGTAATAAGTAAAATTATTACTATTTCAAAGTGTACCTTTTGAGAAATTAAAGGGATAATTAGTTAAGGGATGGAAGAATTTATGGCCTTTAATGCATAGGACTAATTCAATACAGATTCCTTTAAACCAGAGAAACAAAAAACAAACAAAAAATCCAGACCCAAACCAGAACCCTGTAACTTGCATCCAGATTGAGAAAAGCATTAACAAAACAAATGARGAATCGATTTCTAATGGCTTAAAGGTTAATAAAAGGAAAGGAAAGAGTAGACATTTTTTTTTCAAATTCTTTGTCATTCCCTGGGTTCCCACAAAAGGGAATCCCATCAGATGGAGAAGTTTTACATGTTAGATATACTTTTATTTTAATTAGGCTTTGTATCCCTTAAGAAAATCTGTGAAAAAATGCAGATAGGTGCATAGCTGATCTAAAGCTATACTTAAAAATAATCATCATTCATTCAAAGGTAAACTAGGAAGATATGAAAAAATGCTTCCTTTTTTTTTTTGATGAGCAGTAGACTTATGATGACAGTTTTCTAGAGAGTGATGTGATATGAAAATGTTATAATTCAGCAAAGAACTTCAATATTGGGGAAAATATTGAAATATTTCATTTAAGTATTTTCTAAAATAAACATTCTGTATAGTGAATGATGAAATAATTGTTCTGTCAGTTTCTAAAATCACTTTCACATTTGAAAAATTAGTGTAAATATTTCTTAAAAGATAAAGTGTTAAAGAACTGAAAATAAAACAAAACACGTTATGTTGTATTTCTATCATCTAAATAAAAATATTTTTCCTTCTAAATTTTCCCTCTATTTTCCCTCCAATCTAAATAAATATGTATATTTTAAATAAAAATTAATTGTGGAGGAGTCAAATATGTTTTTTAATAAGGGTGATGATCAAGCCTTTTTCATGTAGCAATGACAACTCAAGAATTTTCACTGAGTAAAGTTTTGATCAAATAATAAATAAGCCCTTCTAACTATATATAAAGYTAAGCACTTGAAAAATATGTTTAAAAAACATCATTGATGTTTTCTGTAAACAGACCAAAGAACAAATTTTGAACATGAGTGGTCTCTCTGTGTCATTCTGCGCATGGAATGAGTGTCACTTAGATGATATCCTGAGATCTTGTCCAAGATCATATCCCGCCTTCATCTTTAGCTTCCATGACAGTAAATGCAGTGGTGCTATGCTGCATATTCTTTACTGGAATGTCAGGATCAGAAGGTAAATTCATAATACCAAGTGTAAGCCCTTTTGGTCAAGAACGTTGATTATATTTCAGTTACTACAGAAAAAAATATAGATTTCTTGTGTAATGTAAATGTCTAAAATGAATTAAACCCCACTAACTGTACTGTGGGTTTCTTAGGATGTCAGAAAGCAAAAAGCAAGATCCTGACAGACCTCCCAGGTAGTTAAAAAAAGTCAGATGTTAAAAAAAAAAATCCATAAATCTCAATTCCATTTATTAGCAAAGCTCTTCTCCTTGCTGTGCACCAGCTATCACTTCTATAAATGACCAAAGTATAAACAAGAACCTTGTGCAATAACTGGATACACAAAGATCCTTCTCAGTGCCTTCAAGATCCACACTTGAGGATACCAGTTCATTAGAGCTGGAAGAAAGATTTTTGCAATATATCCTTTCAGGGAATTCAAAATTTTTCATGAACATATAAAGGAATAATTGTGTCAGAGTTAAAGAAAGAGCAAACAAGTCAAAAAGATACCAAAACTTAGTAGTTGGTGAGATACATAATATGAAAAATCAAGTTCAGTGAGGGACATGGGAAGAATAGGGACTTTCAGTAATCAAACAGATCAAGGTTTTTAAATATACTATTTGAGCAATTAAGCTGAAAAACACAGATTGAAGCAACAAAACACAGAAGCAATTTGGGGGTTTGGGGCCTATCCTGACATGGCATTTAAACCATTCGAAAATCGTATGAAATGGAATTCTATATTTGTAATCAGTAGCTTATGTAAAAATTACACTTCCAAATACAGAAGAAATCCTATTTCTTTTGCAGGAAAGAGACAATTGTGTACTGTTAGCAGTTGCCTCTCATTGACTTTGTCTAGTCCCATTTGTTGAAGTCCCAGGGGTATTTGACTGAATGAGATCAAGAAGAAATTAGGGGAGAGACATATTATGTGTCAGAGTAACTTGGCAAAGAGTTTGCAGCTAATTGAGATATTTTGCTGGCTAAGAAGTCCTGGCCTCTTGCCCAGTCATCAGACTCCTTGGAACAAGCAGTAAGATCATTATTTTTCAGGTTTAATACCAACTGACTTTTAAACCTTCTTTTTTTTCTGGGGAAAAAAAAAAAAAAAAAGGAATTGCCTAGTCCCTGTATCATGGGAGAGTGACACTTTAGTTCCACTGCTTCTTTTTCCCTTGCCTTTTGCCTGGGTCATGTATGTTTGACTCTCTCTCTCTTTCTTTCTTCCTTTCTTCCTTTCTTCATTTCTTTCTCAGATGACTGAGTGACCTCTTAATGGAGATTAAGTAATTTCTTTAATAACTTCAGTAGATTTTACTTGCTGCCTCAAAGAAGGTACTGCAGGTGTTACAACCTTAAGGGAAAAAAAAAAAAAAAAAAAGAGAGATCTATTACTTTCTCATTCTTTTCTGAGACATAGCTTTATGGGTTATAAAACCCAACCTAAAAGTCATACTCAGGTGAAGTGCATGAAGCTAAATTCAACCACCCAGGATCAGTTTACTTTGTTCCTGTGGGTATTTTTCCATATTTCTGAACTTTTCAGGATTTGGTTATTTCTGTTCTGCAATTAACAATATTATAAGTACAGTTTAGTGACTCTGGTTGCAAAAATATTAGAAAGAAATAAAAGAAAAAGTCTAATAAGGAAAAATTTCTGAGCTGATTATTTTTCATCCTTTACTGCTGATTTCATAACCAGGATTTCTCCTTTAATAACTCTTCTGACATTTTTCCATCACAATTAGGTTTGATAGTGTAAAGAACTATGTTTCTTTATCTGTTTGTTCTTTTAGTATCCCTTGATACACAGAAATAATAATTTCCCCATTTCCCCAGGGTAGAGAACGCTGTGCAGAGGAATTCAAGTCTCAAGTTACAGCATAAATCAGACACCTCTCTCTAGCCTACAGGTAACTGTAGGCTAACTGTAATGTTATTCCTGTCCCTTGCAGTAACTCAGTGAGTAGGGCCTTCCTGGTTAGCTCAGTTTGTCAAACTTTAGGTGGCTCCAGAGTGACTATCACAACCTCATTTCCTTTGGCCATAATGCTTTTTTGTCCTCATCAATGACTCTTGTACACTCATTTCTGCACATAAGCCAGATTCAACAGGATAGTCTTTAAGCTAGTGGCTAGGGTATATTCTTCTGAGATGTATTCAAGTCCTTACAGGTCATGCTGGTGCAGAACCACGATCCTTTCTCCCAGAGTGAGTGGTATGTCCATAGGATGTCCATTACAAGTCAGGTAATGTCATCATCTTCTTCTGGCACGTGTATGAAAAATGATGGTAGCAATGGCATTTGTAAGGAGTTTTTTATGGAATATGATGCTGGATCAAGTTCCACAAGGTATATGGCAAAGGAGCATATGTTTTTTTAGATAGTGATCAAGCTGGGATGCTTAGTTGCTTATCTTCTCCTGTCAACTCTGTCACAGTCTTGGCATGTGTAGGGTCAAAATACTAATATCATGGGGATTTCAAATCTAAACAGAGAGGTAAAGAGGGGTTAAGAGATATCTACCAAAACTTCTCTATCATCCACTTAATGTTAAGTTATGACCAACATGTGTTGCTTATAGGTTTTCAAGAAAGGGAGTGGTCGCACATGGCAGCTGTAGGTTCCTTGATGTGCACCCTCAGTAAATGCATGGATAATATCAAACTGGGGATATGGTCAATGCACTAGATGGCAGGGCTGCTATTCAGAGACACCTCAGCCAGCTGAAGAAATGGGCTGGGAGAAATCTCGTGAAGTTCAACAAAGGAAAATGCAAAGTGCTGCTCTGGGGAGGAATCATCTCGTACAACAGCATAGGATGGGAAGTGACTGGGTAGTGGAGAGAAGCAATAAGGAGAGGTGTCTGAGGACTGTAAGAAAGTAAGTGTTGCTCATATCTTCAAGAAGTCAAGAAGGAAGATCATGGTGAGTCAGTCTCACTTCAGTCCCTGGAAAGGTGATGGAGTAAATAATCCTGGAAACCATTTCCAAATGTATTGAGAACACGAAGGCAATTTGAAGTAGGATTTATAATGGAGAAATTGTACATAGACAACCTGATATGCTCTACAATAAAATTACTATCTTGGTGGATGCAGGGAAACTGGATGTTGTTCATCTTGACYTTGTCAAAGTTTTCAGCTCTGTCTTCTTTAACATCTTCACAGACAAAGAGTGATGCTGCATAGCAGACTCCGGTGCTCCTTATTCTAGGAAAGCTCTGTTGCTCCAGTGTGGTGCTGCACAACTTCAAAATGAAATACATATAAAATCTGATGATACACAGGCAAGTTAAATACTTCTTATCTGAGGTTATTTGGCAATGTGTAGGAATAGAAAGAATACTCCAGTTCTTGCCATACTGCTGGAGCATCGATGAGGACAGAGCAATGTGTATGAACAAGTAAAGAGGTATCAGCTTCTCCTGAGGAGTGGAGAAGTTGTAATTTTATCTTGTAGAGGAACCTTATTATCCTGGAGCCTTTCTGGAAAACCTGAGAGGTTAGCTCTAGAACAATCACTTGAAAGCATTAATGTAGAATTGAAAGGAACATCTACTTTGCCTGTGTCAAACAGGAATTGAGCCAGCCTCTGTCTCCTTGACAGCTAAAGCAAGGTCATAAATATTTGGTTATACTATACTGTAGACTTTTATTCTCTTCTGATAGGAGGAAAAGGGGACTGTTTCCAAAGTGGAACTCACCAGAACATAGAGTAGGAAGATGTAAGAGAAGACACTTCAAATTAGAAAAGGTATATAAATCTAGTGATGCATGTCCCAAATACTAACAAATCTCCATCCTGATTAACTGGCATTTGTGTCAATAAAAAGTTTCAGAACTGCTGTTCACAAAATAAACATCCTCTGAAATTAGAAGTAAGTTTTTCCCTATAGAAAATGGAAATAAAATATCTGTTAGGAGAAAGGACAGCTTTCCTATGCCAGTTGCCATCTCACATCAGTGAGCAATGAGAACAATCTTAACGAAACCTTAATATTTTGCCCTTTTCTAAACACTATGGCACAGGCATTAAGAAATACTATTTGCTGTCTTTTGTGACTGTTATTCAGCAAAGCTTTCAGCTAGGTAGCAAGGAATGTGTTCCTTTAGGCATAACATCTTTGGGATGAGATAGGCTGTCTGTACTATTCTTTGAATTCTTAGATTTAAGGATAGCCTAAAAATAAAATTACTGTTCTAAAGGTGAGGATATAAAAGGTGAGGATATAGGGCTCCATCAGCTCTATCACAAAAGCGACTTTTTAATCCTGAGGTGTTAGCAAGCAATAGGAAAAGGCTACCTTAAAAGATCATGCTAATTAGTATGCTAAAGCTTTGGTTAAAAATATATCCTACTATGAAATGTGCTCTGCATTATTTAAACTATTTGTTTATGTTTCTGTCTCTGTCTGGACAAGGAAACCGGTTTGCTCCCATTTCCAGTGTTGTTTTTTCACTTCCTGCTTCTCACCAGGAACTCAACATTGTTATCTTTGGTTTCTCTTCTCTGCGTGAGATATTTAAACAGAAAGCCACAGTATTTTTGTTGAAACTTTTTATAAAACCAGTTATGAAATATCTTCTGCCCTAAGTGGTTTTTTTAAGCCACTGTGCTACAACATTTCCAGGTAAAACCCTAAGATGACACCAATCTTTGGAACTGTATTTATAGAATCACTCTATAATTTTGTCTGTGGAGATGACTGTAAAGGACACTGCAGTTTTGGCCTTAAGTAATTCATCCATAGTTTCCAGAACTGGTAAAAGTCACTCCTACTTTCACCTTAAATTAATGGTATAACTGTAACAACTAAAGCTTATATTTACATTCAAATCACAAAGAACTCATGAAAACAACTTTATATTGTCATACTAAGCTGTTTCACAGTATTTCCAAACAATTGCTTCTATTCAACCTTCATCCTCACAGTGCAGCAGACCCAAAGGATTGAGAGTAGAGTACAACTCATCTATACTGCATAACTTACCTGTTTATTGTTTGCTACCATGGGAGAAATGTGTTTTTGCATCACTGAGTTGTCAGGGTCAATTGAGGAAAGAAGCCCCCTTTCTACACTGAATAAACCAGATAACTGCCATCCAGTCAGAGGACAAATCATTCAGCCATTGAACTGTCTGATCTGATTTTAAGGATTAGGAAGAAAGTTTTCCATACTGCCTGAGCTTCATGTGGAGTATGTGTTGCAAGATGAATAAATGTACTGGTGGCAAGTTAATTTTTTTGGTTAATGGCATCAGACTTGTATTCCAATGACATCTGAAGTATTTCAATTTCATAATCTTTGTTTACACTGGACTTTATTCATGCTCAGCCTAACAGATCAGACGAGCATTGCTGTGCAGGGTATATAATTTTGTCTGATCTTTTACAATGTGCTTGGAGGAAATGTCCCTTTAGTAAACAAAAAGGGAAAGATGGTTGACTAAGAAACAATAGGATGACTGTGGGAAATAATTAGGAAAGTTCTGTCACAGTTGTACAAGAGGTTGTAACATGAATATGAGGAAGAGAATTAATTGGGAATTTTGACCTGCTATGCTTTTCTTCTGAAGGAAGGACGCTCCCAGAGGAGCAAAAATCTTTTTACATCAGTGACATTAGTTTTGTTAAAGGGTTTTAATTGACTTAATTGGCTAAGTCTCTCTGACCTCTAGAGCTCTAGTTAGTACTTCATGTAAATGTAGTCAGAGTTTGATAGCAACATCTTCTTGTCTATTTTTCACTATTTACAGCAAATATCCTCTAGCCCAAAGCAATTTGTTCATCCTCAGATGCCAAAATGAAAAATGAATCAGGAAAACTGGCTTATATGAATGAATATGAAAGAGTTGCAAGGTCAATTTTATTAGGAATGACTTTGAAAATGTAGTACCTTTTTTGAAGTGTTTTGTCAGTACAAAATGAACTGAACAAATGACTGAGTAATAATGTAACTCGGTATTGTGTAATACTAACTCATATTGCCTTATTTCTGATGTTTTTGTAACATTCAGAAAAAAAAAAGCTATGTTGATCTGTATCATTCACTTTGTAAATGTGTATAAATGTAAAATCATTTTAAAAGGGCATCATGAATGTAAATAACATATTAATGGCTAGAAATATCTTGCCTATTAGCTTGTTTATCTTTGCCTTCTAGTGACATATACAATAAACTGAACAAATTTGGAAAAAAAAATATTTTCTGATTTGTTTTGTTTGTGTGTCATASTCCATTCTGTTTTCAATTAATTAAAATATTAGTTTAAATCTAAAATAATATTTTTTCTTTAAATTTTTCAAAAATGCAAAAAGGTAACTTTGCATTTATTGCTGTTCTTGAAAATTAAACCCCTAATAATTAAAAATCTAAATTAAAGTTTAATTTTACAATTAAACATTTTTTTGAGTGTTATTTTATTTTTTTCATTCCATAGCAATCATTCAAATGATCTAATGTCTGGAAGAATTCCATAAAAAAATGTGCCAAAGAACTCAAGGAGTTTGTATTATTTGTCTGATCAAAATAATATGTAGCAATATTTCTGGGGATCAAGTTTATGTTTTGGTAGAAATACATTTCCAATAACATTTTCTGACCTATAAAAATAGAAACATTTGAAAAAGCATGTTTTCACAGTGAAACATTTCATTCATATTTAAAATGAAATATTATGATTTTGAGAGGAAAATGTTCTTAAAATGTTAAAATGTTGACTTTATCATTTTGGTTGATCTGATATAAAGCATAACATTCAAAGACCTTTATAATTGAGTGGGTGGAAATTCTGTTTTTTGGAAAGAAGCTAATGCAAGTATTTTACTGCTAATCTTTTTTATGATACAATGTATGATTAAATATGAGTGAAGTTTAAATCCAAAGCTAAATTTTAAATCCTACTAATTTCTGTGATGTTCTGGTCCAAACTTGTCATTTAGTCTGCTTGGGAGGATTTGTGAAAACTATTTTTTGAGGCAGATCTGGAGATTGCTGATGCTAATATAAAGGCTAACATGGATTTCCAACAGAGAAAAACAGTAGGCTAGTGAAACAACCCTACCTGTTTTGTCATTCAGACAAATTAGAAAGGCTTAGCTAGTAGGCTGAGGTGAATTTCGTGGCATTATATATGGTACTTTTGGAGAGTTTATTTGCACTTTAAAATGACCCATGCTGTCCTTGTAGACYAGTAAACAAAAGACAGTCAGAGCAGAGAACTGCATGCTTTAAACATTTGTCTTTTTGTAATACAATACCACAATTATTCCTTGCATAGCGATGATAAAAATATAAGGCATTGAATTCAGCTCTATATATGCATTAATACATATTACTGAGTTTGCAGTTTAAGGCATTAAATCCATTAAATTACATATCCAGGATCTCTGTGCTGAGTGCTGAATAAAGGCAGAGGCAGTGAAAGCTTAAAAGTCTGTTTTCCCACGCTCTGCATAAGCTATTGTTATAAACACAATTAGTTGGCAAGCCTAATATCTGGAATAAAATAAGTTGGATTCTTTGAACACCTGCAGAGTTATGAGGAGAAGATAGATCTGCAGATTTTTTTTTTTTTTTTTTGAAAAATTGCTGTCGAGTCCTTCTAGTGCCTTGAGTCATTCAAAGCATCAGCTGACCCAGAGATGAGTTGCCCTTCTGTGATGAAATAGTGTATTTTAGTGTTCCTCAAACAGAAACGAAAGGTTGATGAATTCACATTTCAAAAAGATTATTTGATTAGATACCTAGCCTTCAGGAATAGATGGTTAACTCTATTGAATGTATTATACCATGCTATGTGATATAGCTGAAGTAGCTGAGGTCTTCAACAATAYCTTGCAGCTCACTGCTGACGGATGAGAATGTCAATTCATTGTGTACTTATCCAAGCAATCATGTTTGGTACTATCTTCCAGCTCTGTATTGCATGGCATCCTGTTACCCTGTTATTCCATGCAGTTGCAAGTAATGCATACTGCAGTTAAGCACTATTGTAGCATGAGTTATCACCTGGGACACAAACAAACAGCAAAATCTTTCACTGAAGGGCAATTACTGAGCAAGGACAACTAAGCAGTTTCCACTGCAGTTTGCAGGTCTAACAAGAACAACAAACTCTAACGATTTAGACTACTTGGTCATGCATGAGAGAAATGCTGTGAGCAAGGAGCTGTGATTTTGCATGAGGAGGCTTTTTGTCTTATACAGAGCTATGCTGTATAATTAATAAGCCAAGTTTATGAAATGCATCAGTTAATAGAGAAAAGGTCTTTCTTAATGGAGATATCTTTTAATTATAGTGGAAGGACACATTCAGCATGATGTCTGCAGATTGATGGCAGAGATCTGTTATGTAAAAACACCATCTGTTTTAGAGCAGGGGGATCACGTGTAGCTCACTAAGATATAAACTTGTAACTAGAATGTTCAAAGCTGTATTTAGTCACACAGCTCTCCATTAACATTAATCGGAAGTATATGGTTTTCATACGTACATACATCCCTTTGAAAATTATATCCCTTGAACTACTTTGAAACAATATRTTCTCACAAGTTTTGACTCAGAAACCAATCCTTCTGAGGGAATACTTCAGTAACCAGAGTTCTGAATCACTGCAGTTCAAAAATGAGGAATTTTATGCCCAGATGCATGAGGGACATAGTTTAGCAAGAGATGTATTCTTCCATTTTATAAATAATGCTAATAGGTTCTATAGTTTTAACCACTATTTAAGAGCCATTTTTTTCACAGTTTTCATTAGTGTTTCATGAGTGTTTCATTACTTAGAATTAGTAATAAAAATAGAGTAAGTGAGAAGAAATTTACTACTTACTTCATAATTTGGGTGAATAAGTCATATCATAAACTGTGACTGTGGAATAGTTGAAAAATCAAATTTCAAACTTCATATAATAACTAGGATTAACTGGAATAGACTTTCTTGTAGACCAAAAGGGACTCTAACACATCTTGTTGCTTTCCTGGTCATCGGGGGAGCAGCATTGCAACTTGTTTTGTATCCAGTCTAATTTACTCAGTACAAAACTGGTGATCCTTTCATTCTGATGCATTACAATACAAATTATTGAGCTGTTTATCAAAGATTTTGCTGGCCTCTTCCCAGAGTTGAATGTCACTCAGAAGAAAGTATTCATACAAATTGAATTTGAGAGGAATAACTTAGAAGCAGGACGAAAAGGTTAATTCCTCATTCATCTTTATTCATGTTAATTACTTCAATTAAAATTTTCCAGTTCAGGATAAAATATTACCTAAGGTCAAAAATAACACCTGTATCTTATCCCTTCTTTACTGTCTTGTTCCTAGTGCACCTTGCATCTGTTTTGGTTAAATTAAATAAAATATTATGTTATCTGGGAAAAGGTTAGGAAAATATTAGGGTTAAAAATAACTGTTTTACTCAAAAATGTAKTTAAATAGTTGTTTGTTTGTTTGSTTGGTTGGTTTTTTGACTTGGAGYCTTTCTCCTTTTTTTCTACCCACTTTGGATAGACAGACATGAAAACAAGATATGAAAGTTAAAAGCATSTAGTTTCTTCCAAAAGCCTTTTAGATCATTTCTGTGTTTTTCCCTGTCATTCTTACTGCAAGCTATTTCAATGAGAGTCACCAAGCTCCTGAAAATGCTCTAGCAAGTTCCTCTCAAATTTGTGAATTTTAGATTTTAGYATAATAGTAACTAGGAAAAGTGTTTTCTTTCTGACCTGAGGAGGGAATATGAAAAATGCTTGCCTATGGTAGGAATCTTCACAATTATAATAAAACATTTGTGATCCTGTATCAAAATATCACTTTGATTGAACACAGTGAAAAAGCTCTGCTTTCTCCAAATATAAAAATGGAATAAGCATTTCTATTTTGCCCAATCACTGATGGTTCCTCAAAAAAAAAAAAAAAAAAAAAGGGGTGACAGAAATATGAAAAGAGATACTTCACCTAAAGAAAAATGTTTCCCTTGACCTTACTCTTTGCAACTTTGCGTAGTATTCTTCTCCATTCCTAATTTTAGCAAGATAGGAAGAACATCTTGCTCCAGTCCAAACAGCAGGGAATATCATAATCCAGCGTCCTATCTGCAACGGTGGAAAATGTTTCCATCAGTTTTTATAACAATCTAGAGGCTATAGTTTAAAAGATGGTGAGAAAGCTAGCACTTCCCTGGGATCATTTTATGCCCTCTGAGGTGGAGTTAGAAGTTAGAYGGAAAGCAAAGAAGATCAATCCTTTCCAGTGATTTTGTCACATACTTCAGCCTTTTCTGACACTGCAGTAACCAGGCTGCAGACCTACTGGTTGTGATAGATGCTGATGTGATGCAATGCAAGATGCTGAAGATATAAACTACAGGAACGTAGCTGCAAGGCAGATGCCAAGAAAACATTTACTCCGCTATGCTGTTATCATTATTGTTTGGTACATTTGTACTTGGATTTTCCTCAAAGCCTAGTAAAAATTGCAACTGGAAAAAGAAGGCTACGTCTGTATTCATGTGCATTCCTCTAATGGGAAATTGTGTCTGGCCTGTCTTCTGCATAAAATATTGATATCACATATTGTCTACGGATTGCAAAGGTAGTTCATCTGCAGCACCAAGTTTGTATTTTGTCCAGCAGTGAGGAAATTATATAACTCAGGCTGAATGTGCGGAAACATAATACCACTTCAAAGAAATCATACCGAAAGGAGACAACTTCCCTCACTTCCATGTTGAGTAATTTGAAGGGCATACYATGGGTAAGAATACAATTATGTTTAACAAATTAAGGAGATATGATTTCGTTTTACTTTCTTTTATAGGAGATAGCTTTGTGCTTTTAGAAATCTTTCCTAGTAGAAGCCAAATTCTCTTATCGTTTTCATCATTGATAGTCTGTTGACTTTAATGGAATTATTCTGAGTCTACAAGTAAATACGTGAGATCAAATCATATTCACTAATTATCGTTTGAGCTTCAAAATAATATATCCTCAGGGAATAAACCCCAGACAAAATAATAATACGAATGTGAGACTCTCCTTCCTCCCAAGTTTGCACTCAGAAAGAGATAAAAGTGTGAGGGATAGGAAGTGGCTTTTAATGTCTTAGCTCCTTGCGTATTTTGCAGCTGGAGAAATGACAAACGAACTCTAGGAACTCAAATAAGTAAGCTCAAGGTAATACTCATATACATGTTTATATATGGGCAGAGAGAAAAAGAGTTCCAAGCATCCACTTTTTGCAGGAAAATACCATGTATTTAATAAATCCAGGATGGATATTTACAAAATTAAATGGAAAAGGTAAACTTCACTTACCAATTTCTATTTTCACCTGAAACTTCAGATTCTTAAGATTTTAGGTTATCTGTTTTCTTTATAATGAGCAGATTGATATAATAAGTATAGGAAAAATCTGCATACATTTTAAATTTTTCTTCAGAAAAGTATAACCTTCTCTTGTAGATCTAATAAGGATGGAATTTTAAGAGGATGAAGCAAWAAGAGTCCACAAAATTGAAATGAGGTTCACCAGAAATCTGAAAACATATAAAACATAAATAATTATCTAAAGCTACTGGGTTTTTCTTTAGCTTTTATAGGAATTTTCCCTGATGGCAATCACACTGAGATGAAATTCATTTACAGTACAGCACAATAGGCAATCTCTCTTATCTCTTGGCACAGTCTGATCAATTGAGACTAGAACATTCATATATAAGTGTTAAAGACAGTATTTAGTTCATAGTACTAAGGACTAATATATAATCTCAGGTAGGCCAGCATATTAAGGAACGTCTAAATGCCTGACTTCTGGGGAAAAAAAAAAAAAGTTAGAACATCCATAGCTTTACTGATATCCTATTTTTTCATAAGAATTTTGATTTTCTAAGGAGCTATGAATGCATCTAACAATCAGAACTCATGTTGCTAAGTCAGGGAACTATAGAGTAGCTGGCACATAAACTAAAATGAAGATTGGGGAGAATACTACTGGTATCAAGACTGTGCTTTCTTTGCTAATAAATATGACCTAAAATGTATCATTTTCAATGGATAATACTGTAAAAGTGGTTCTGGAATTATTGTTGCCTTGATTTCATTTCTATTGACCTAAACCTGGTATTTTTAAACAGATTTTTGAATGCTACAAACAGCATACGCATTTTATATTACATAGAGTTGGAAGACATCTACTTTTACTGCAGAAAGTGCATCTTCTTGAAGCAGAAAAGAACATTTAAAAGCTGTCACTTACATGTACATAATGAATTATATACTCAGGTAATGTGGCCTTTGGAACCACCATATGTATGTGTATTTGGTATATTCAGAGTGTTTTAAAAACTAGTGTACTTTGAACTGCTTATTCACTTTTTCATMATTGTTAACCGGAATTATACCCTTAACTCCCCCTTAGTACAAACWGCACTAAACAATCATCTCCAAACCCTTCAGAGATGATAAAATATATTTTAACACTGCATGAAGAATTTAATCTTCCCTTTTAAGTAGCATATGCACATTGCTTGTAGAAAAAGAACAGTAAGAGGGAAATTAATACCAAAGAATATGTATAAGCTTTACAGTAAGAAACCTTGAAATTTTGACCATTAAATAGGGGTTATTGCTGGAAAACTGAAATGACAAGCAAGGTTCTCTGGCACAGGATCTGAAGTGGGAAGAAGAAAGCTGAGGGCTTTACAGTCAATATACCATCAGCCTTTTTATCTGTACCACATTGTCCACTGAAGGAGGCCATTGGTTTCACTTTGATGAAAAACAGATGCTTAAGGCAGATGTTTGGAGTTCAAAAGACTATAGTGTACACTTATGAAATACTTCCCTTTGAGGCACTCTGAGCTATGAGAACAGGTACAGAGTGTCTTCAGGTTCAAATTTCGGATATTCTAGTAGTGAAAAAATGGGAAAAAAAGAAAAATAAAGAGAAAGAAAAGAAAAAAGAGCAATCATTTAATGCGATACTTCCCTGTAGCCAGAAGCTGTTTTCTGGGTTTTGAGACTGTGCAGTATAGATTATATTTATTACTCTGTGCTGTGACAACTCAGAAAAAAAAAAAGAAATTGCTCTTCTTACTTATGTAATCCTGTTGTCCCTGTAGTCTTGCAGTTGTTTAGAAGGAGGGACTCTGTGCAGAATAAAAGTCTGTCAGTTGCCGTGAGGAAAGACAAAAGAGCTCTAAATGCCTTGAGCTGAGGATATTTGTCCTAGCTGTATCTTTAGTGGTACATTCTGATCTTTTAAGTAAATGCTCATGTGCGCACCAAAATAAGCCATTATCTTATACACAAATGTATAAAAGAAAAAAAGCTTTTAAAAGAATAACTAGGGTTTATAGAGCATCAGTGAGAATGTCAGAACATTGACTACYTTGATAAATAAATAGCAAGAAGATCTTCTTAATTAAGGCTTTGGAGCCATCAGGCAGAGCCTGGTTACTTCTGTACTGTTAAACACTGTTAAGACCTKAAAACCAGGATGGACTTTATATAAAGTGCCCCTTGGTAAGGACCCTTGATCCACTCTAACTTTGAAAACTCCTCTGGTAAAGGTTTGCTTTTGTCAAATGGACTACAGAAAAGCTTCAAAATCTTCAAGGAAAGCATCTTTTATCAAACCTGCTTTAAAAAAAATCCCAGTTCTTAGAGTTGTCATAGATCAGAACTTGTGGGGTTTTTTTTAAGTAAATGATAGTTACATGGCTGGATAGATTCCCTACTGGATGAGCACTATGCTTGCTATAAACATGAACATTTGAAATGCTCCAAAGTCTTTGTAAGCAAATTTGTCTGGCATTATATCCTTGACAATGCGTGTGTTTTCCATTTGCAAGTAAATGGCTGAGTGTCCCACAGGGGTTATGAAGGATTCAGAGGAACAAATACTTCTTTTCCTACATTATTCTACCTCATTTTAGGACAAACATTGTATAATGTGGGTGATTTTAATTGTTTCTATAAATATAATTATTTTGTACTTTATAAATAAAACCTTTTATCCTTTTGGGGAACAGTGTAATCTGTTATGTATTATATTAAAAACACATGAAGAGAGTCTTCAATGAACAAGCTGAACMAAGATTGCTTTTTCTTATCCAGCATATTTTAGATGGAAGGAAGAAGAGGAAACATAAAGCGAAGAATAAAGGATCCATTGAGCTGCTTATTCTCAGTATTTATCCAAAGACAGTGCAGAAGCTCAGCACCTTACTGCTGTGTTTAATGCTGGATTGGATATCTACTGGATTGGATAGTCTGGATTAATTTTGTAAGGGATTCCTGATACTTCAACTTTATAGATTCTCTCTTTCTATAAATCTGTAAATCTTTAAGAAGATTCTTTACAATTCAAACSTGTGTTACTCAAAAGTAATTTATAGAAAATGTACAGAAATTGTACCAAGGACTACAATGTGAGGACTATCATCAGAAAGTGCAACAGGAAAGAGAAGATTCTTCTAAATAAGACACAGAAGATGTACCAAAAAGGTAGAGAGAGAAAGCCAGGAGAGAACCAAGAACTCAATGAACGACGAGACTACAGGTATGTCAGAGATGAGAATAAAATTGAAGAGGTTAATAGGATACTAATCCTGAAAAGTTTTCACAATGTTTTTATGTAACTACTCATCTATGCATAAAAAAAATCCTGCTGTTTACACAGGAGTTAGATGTTTCAGGACAGTGTTCAGAGTGAAAGATGGTTTGAGCAAGTTCACACATGAATACAGGAAAATACACCCGTGTTCAGGGTGCAAAGAATATTTGGTACTTTGATTGTATCAAATATTTGATATTAATATTGTTACTTTTACTTGCAAAGAATATTTGGAAAAGAAGGTGAAAAGGCTTACTGAAAGGTTATTAAAAGGTTGATTGATTGATTGGTAGAGAATTTCATAGAGGAGATATATGAGAGAATAAGAAAGCAATACAAATACTTGATATGAAATAATTTAGGAAGAAAACTTTCACTTTCTCCATCCTGTTTCTGTCTTGTTTAATGATTATGTTCACTATTATCATTTAAAATGGATACTTCAGTAAAGATCTGTACCAAAGATCATTGGCATTTCCAATCACAAAAATGACCAGAGTGAACTAATCTACTGTACTCTTCAGTAAGTCCTTCTATATTTCTTCCTCTATCTATTTGAGTTTATTATAARCAATTTAATCCTAAAACCAAATTAGTAAAACATGCAATGTATGTATATTCAAAGGCTGACTATACTAATATGTAGATAAATACATTCAACCCAAACCAGTACGTCTATTAACTCAGCAAGCATCTGGCTCAGAAATGTATGATGCATGAGAATATAACTGGGATTCAGCTCAGAGAAGACAAGTGAAGAAAGACAAATAAACGATGGAGATAGCAGAACTGGCAGCAAACCCTTCTACTTGAAGAGGCAAATATTTCATGTCTTTCACCACTGGAGGAAACCCCAGGTGCTGTTGGATGTTAAATCACATTAGCAAAACAACAAGGCTGCTGAACAACAAGGCTACCTTATATTTTTTAGGAACAGAAGTTGCCACTGGGTTTTGAAACTTTATTGCCTTGAGATTAGATCATTGACATGTATTTCTTATAAGGTTATTCTGAAAGAATCTTAAATTGCTAGCTGCACAGAAAGTAAGAACTTACTTATAAGGACAGTATTTTGCTAGCAGATGTGTTACAAATGATACCTGCATAGATTTACAGTAGAATGCCATACTTTTGTGATTTTCTGCAAAAGATCTTTTTTTTAGATATCACACAAGAGTGATTTACATAATGCTAAATAAGAATGATAAGGATAGATGATACAATTAAAATGAAGTGGTTTACCAGTAGCAATTCCATGAATGCAATTTTTTTATCTGTCTTACCCACAAAAATCCAGTAGAATAGTTTTTAACTAAAAAAAAAATAAAAAGAAACAGTGTGGAGGGAATCACAGATTTTAGAAAAGTAAGCATAGAAGGAAGGTGGCCAAACATTTACAGAAGAATGTAATTTTTTTCAAAGACATTATGTCTGGAGCACAGAGTGAATGCATAATGTATATCAAAAAAAGGATTTTAAAATAACAAGAAAAAAAAAAAAGAAAGACCTAGTTAAACAGAAGAGAAAGTAAGGCTATGAGAAAGCTATTCCTCAAAGAATTATACTTTAAAAAATGTATAAACTTTGACAAATTACATTCAAAATATTAATAATACAGGCTAAAAGAAAATTTAGGGTCAACTTCTTAAGGCATAAAATTATTAAATAGAAAGATCATAAACAAAATGGAAATTAGCAGCCTGACAGAGACTAACAAGGTCAAGGTACGAAAGTTTAACTTAGAAAAGGCAAGAGTGCAAGAACAGAGCATCAGTGTCAGTGCTGGCTGTGGAGGAGCAAGGAGGTATATCCATCCAGCAAGTGCTGTGGGAGATGGATCAGAGGAGTCATCATTAGCATGAGCATCAGCAGAATGAGCTTAAGATCATGTTCATAAAATGAAGAGTGATGAGTTAGCAGGGCAAGATAACATTCATTCAAGATCTTTAAAGGAACTGAAACATAACGTTGCCAAGCTATTAACTGTGATATACAGCCAATCACTTAAGTTGCCTTTTGCATAGAATGGAAAATAGTTTATTTTTAAACACGGAGTCATGCATACCTCTATGAGGCCAATACCTCTACTTTACTTGGGCTTTACTTGGAAAATTGGCAAAATCTGTCATAAATGTTGACTTAGTATGGATGTGGCTGATTTAGCGTAATAAGAAAGAACTAATGTGTTTCTTACAATAGAAGGCAAGCTTCAAAAGATGCGTGTGTTGTCTGAGTGGGCAAATATACATGATCTGTTTAATACAGTTGACTTGTGTTTCCAGAAGGCTCTCAGAAGATTGCTTATCAAAGATCATTAGAGAAATTATTACAGATTAAGAAAAAGTTTTCCTTATGAATTTAATATAAAAGCGGATATAAGATGCCATTCTGAAGATGAAGCAAAGAATAGGGAGTAAGTATATGCACTGTAATGGCTTTTAAATGTGCTATTGTTACTCCCAAAAAAGAACCTGGGATCAAATTTTACTGTGATTAATTAATTTTGTAGGAAAAAAAAACCCTTTTATTGCCTAGTTGGAACCAAATCAACAATGGAACATTAGAAATTATTAGTATGAGATGAGTAACAAAACACAACACAACAAAATAGTTTGACATTAATCTGGTGTGTCCACTTAGTGAGTAAATGCAAGGACATGAAATTGGTGCATCCTTATTCTAAAATCACCAGGCAAATAGAGCTGAAAATCCTGGTCATGAACTCATCCCTATTGTTACTGGGCACAGAAAAACACTGACTGCTCAGTTAAAATCATCTGTTCCCTCTCTATTGTCTGGCTTTTGGAGATGTGACATGGAGATGCACAATCTGTTGGAAAAGATTATGAGAATGACACTAAGCAAACTTTGTTCATGCTAGTATTGAGCAACTACAACAAAATAGCAGTCTGGGATCTAAAATGGTGCAGACAAACAGTGCTGCAGTGTCCCAACTCCTTCATCTTCTGCACTTGTCTCAAATACTTAATACTAATATCAAGATTATTCTCATACCATCAGTACAACTCTACAAAAAATTGGTGAAGATATCTGTACAATACAATAAGTATTGTAGAAGACTAAAGGTGTGAAAAATTACTTTCGTCATCAAGAAATACTCAGGGCACTGTGAGAACAAGCACCAAGTTTTCCTCAAATGTCATGTGAAATATTGTGGCTTATCTATGGATTTGCATATGTAAAGTAAYTCCAGTTGTACTTTCTAAGATGGCATTTTTCTGAGAATAAAAGGCAACAGAATGGGGGGTTACAAAAGATGATCTGAATGTTATTGCATTTTATCGGTCATATGGAGTCACCCAGAAAATAGATGCACCTAGCATGGTGAAATCTACTTTTACCATTAATAAAGAATGAATTTTCAAATTGTGGGCTAAAAGTAGGAGCAGGGGGCCATGATTCTAAAAAATATTGCTTTTAATTTCATTACCAGGTCCCTGTGGACCAGATTAGCTCTTTGTGTAGCATCCTTGATGAGGCTCGCAGAGCAGCAGATCTGAGATCATGATGTCTGTGGGCTTGGCCTTGTTCAGAGTGGGAGCAAACAGCATCCTCATGACAGCAACCCTGGTTTCACTAGTGTGTGTTAATTACATTTCCTCTTGCTCATTGGGTGGGAAGAATCTGTGTGCTTGTACATTTTATTACTTGGTCTGGCCTATCAGCACATTCTTGATGAATAAAGCCTTTGGCAAAGACATAAAAAAAAGACTAAAGAAAGCACGAGTTATGAAAAATAAACAAGCTCATCTCTTTGCAGCTTCATGTAGACTGTGTGTTGAGGCAGTGGGCTTTGCTTTACATTCTTGCTTAAAACTACCACAGCTCTTTTGCATTTACATGTKAAAACAGTGTCATAGACCTGCAGGTCTTCCAAAGTTTTGCTTGGGGACTTTGCCTGTCCATCTTGATGGGTAAGGGTGTTTGACATACACATCTTAGTCTGAGATATGATGTCAGTTTTTAATGAGGACACAGAAATGGCATTCTTCGTGAATACTTCATTTTCTGAGTAGATTTTTTTCCCTAAAATCAAGAGCTTTTGACAAAATTACAAAAATGTATTTTTAATATTTTGTTTAAAACTTTAAGCTGATTCCAGAAGTCTTTTTGACAGGCACCCAGACTTCTCTCAGCCCTGATTTTACCTAAGGCTGTTGTAATAATTTTGCCAACATCATTCCTTTTTCTTGGCTCTACAAATCACCAAAAGATCCCTGACATCCACCAATGCAGAGTAGTTTTGAGCAACTTACATTCAATTGGGAAACTTGGGTCAGCTACTTACAAGAAGGCAATAAAAATCAGAAAATAAACATTTTAACCTGCATAAGAAGTGATATAGTCAAGAACAGATAAGTTTTACGCTACTTTGGACAGTTTAAAGGCCACTCTTGTGAATTAACTTTGTATTGATCAAGTAGGTAGGAATAATCATTTTCTACTGGCAGCTGCTCCACCAATAACAGGTTGTGGTTGTGTCCCTTCAGCAGGTCTGTTAGCAGTCTGGGCCCCTAAAATGGTCACTGGATTTCTGATGAAGAAACTGGTGCTATTCCAAGTGTCACTTCTACTGATATCTGCTCTGCAGATGCCTGCCAGTTATGTCATGAAGGCCAATTGGGTCAACTCAGTGTATCATGTCTCAGCTTGCCACGAGCCAGTGCAGCAGACCTTACTGGGGCCGGTGAAGCTCACATGTTCTCCTTTTTGCTGTGTTGGAAAACAGGGGAAAGGAGAATGGGATTTGCACAAGGAAATAGGAGGGGTTACATGAAGACATGACATAGTTTTCAGGAAGTGGTCTCTGTGCCATGAGAAGTCTTCCAACAGCTGTGTAAAACTCAGGAATGTTATATTTGCTATGCAACTACATGCATCATCCCTGGAAAGACCTTATAAACATCAAAAAAAAAAAAAAAAAAAGTTGTTCTGTAAAATAATAGACCTTTTTATGGGTTCTGCTATGGGTTTAGGCTTGAGATAAAGGTGCAGATTTAGGTGGATAAAGAAAACTGTGATTATTCAGCAGTGCTAGACTTGTTTTCTTCCAGTGTCAGATTCAAAAACTTACAAGTTCCTAACTTACATATCTTCCTTTCCCTTTGTTCACTGACTATACAAGGAGGGAGAAACCCATGAGTAGTTGACAAACTTTTCCCTGTTTTTCTCTCTCAGACTACAAAGATGTAGTGTATTCTCAGCAAACATCTCCCATCCTGCAGATGACTTAAATATAAACACAGAAGAAACACCGTTTTGGTCACAGACCTATAAGTCTCAGGTTTACAGATTGATAAGCTTCATTTTAAGCCTTCACTTAAGTGTTTTGCTGAGTCATCAGAATGCCCTTCATTTCRTATATTCAAGTATGTAGAAAGTTTACACAGAAAGTGTAAGGAAACATACCTCCTATGTTTCATTTTTCTACATGAGGCTTCAGAAATCACAACTTTGCTATTGAGAAAACAATCAAGGGGAAGATTATAGTCAAAGTATTTTTTTATTTTGTATTTTTTTTAATTTTTTTTTTGCTGAGAGTATTTAACCTTCATATTTTCGATAGAAGATCGGTGAAACTCTGCAGTTATGCCTTGATCTTGATTTTTGTGCTCATAATTGAGACTTCAGTGGTCTATAAATGAAATTAAGGTCAGTTTAACATTCTCAGCAAATTGAACTTAAAAAAAAAACTTTTTGGAGAGTGTAGGTCCACAAGGAATTAAACCAAGGAAAATGTTTGCAATAACCTTTACAGGAGTGGAACTGCCCAGTATCGAACAATTTGGCATGTTCCACAATCATCACAGTAAGTTAGTAAAAAAATAAATGGTTATTAATAGTAAAGCACTGATTATTCTGTATTTGTTATATGGAGTACATATGTAGATTTCCAAGTTTCTTCAGTTTCAGCCAATTTAGAACAGGCTAAATTAATCCTTTTTGGAGCTGAACAAGCTCCTTTTCAATAGTATTAGCGGAGTTTATCTTAGCAAATGCTCCCGTAAATGAACATCCAACAGTGTTTTTTTTTTTTATTATAAAAAGTAACACTCTTATTATCAAATAGACAAATATGTGAGGACTTATTAAAGGAACAAGCAAGGAGGAATTTTGGAAGACGTGAAAACTGAGAGTGGATAATGGAATCCACTGGGCAAAGGGACAGGTCTTCCTGAGAGGACTGTTTATCATCTGGCTGTGGATTAAACAGATACCCCAGGAAGTGTTTTGCAGTGAAGTTCATGTTACTCCATTGTATTTATATTTCAGCACAGTGACTGTCCACATTTGAATTTATGGAAATTATTATGGCTTTGGGAATCTTGGGAATAAAGTCACCTACAGTATTTTTATTTACATAAACCTTTTCAGCAAAGGAATGAAAGTAAATAACCTATATATGAATGTCTATAGCTAATGGAAAACAAGAGTCCCTATGTAACACTGCTATTGTGAAAGGAAATATAAGAGGAAAATATTAATTTTAAGGCCATGGAGCCAATACACATATGCACTAGTTTATATGACTGAATGTACTTAATGAATACATATATGAACAGGAGAAATAATCTACAGAAAACATATAATCCATTACTTTCTTTATATGTGATTAAATACAAGGTCATAATATTGCATCTAACTTTTCTATTTGTCAAACTCCAGAAAATATAGGAAAAAGCAAACTATAGTGGTTGATTGAATATATAAATAATCACTCTATATGTCATAGGATATCCAGACACTTCATCATTTATAAACTAAATGTTCACAGTGGCTGGAAATGCCACTCATTCTTACTGAGTGGTAAGCCCGTAAAGTTTCAAAAAACAAGCAATTTCTTTGTAATTTCAGTATTCCCCCCAAAAAATTCAAAATATATCTTAACACTCAATTTTCATTAAAAGTAGTCCAATTTACATATATCAAATTCCCCACAAAAAAAAAAAAAAAAAAAAAGCCTCCCTTAAGCTATAGAGAAATATGTCAAATGTCAATGCAAGGAATAGCTTTTCGGGACAGAAATAGGAAAAGAACAAAAATAAGATTGCTGTACCAACTTTATGTTTAAAAAGGAAAAAAAATCACACTAAAACACTCCTGAACAAATTCAAAGATCATGAGTGTATTATTAAATGTGGCTGATATAAGCTTTCATATACCTTGGAAGAGAAATTATTTTCTTTTCATGATTCACATGCTTCCTTTACCAAATTGATGATACCCTTAAGTATTTCTCCTAAGGTCCTATATTTCTGACATTTAAATCATGTTAACATCTTCTGTARCTCTGGTACCATGGTAGACTAGCTGATATTTTGAATAGAGTAGATAGAAGGAGTCAATTCAATTAATGAAAGACAAATGCTGTACTCAGTTCTATAATATGATTAAAGCTTGAATTCAGCAAGGATTTTTGCATGAAGATAAAGACTTGTCCATGAACACTAAATTGTTGGATGAAATCCCGAGTTCTTAGTTCTTGACATTAAGATTTCCCAATGATGCTGAGATGTATACAAGGTTAAAAGAACAGTTTTTTTTTGTTGTTATTATTTTTTTGCTCTGATAATACTTCATTAGCTCTCTTAAACTTATAGGAAACTCTCTTATGTTAATATAAATATTTACAGCCTAATGACATTCTGAGTATTATTTTTAATCTCTAAAAATTTAATATTGCCAATGGCCAGCTGGCAATAGCTATTACTTTACATATCAAAATGTGATGAACTGTTCTTATCTTTGAATTGTGAAGGATTTCTCCTCGCTGTTTGTCCTTGTGATGTTTCTGGGGAAGAAGAAAAAAACAAAAAAAAACTTACTTAGAACTTACAAAACTCTCATACCGCTTGCCTGTGACATTACTACATCTTTAAAGTATTTAAGTATTCTTTATATAAAACAAAAATTCTAAGCATTCTGTTTATCTTAAACACAACTGGCAAATTCTTCCCTTTCTACCTTGTTTAACCCCAGCTAACTAGCCCTGTGGATTATAAGCCTGCTTGGAATTTGGCCTCAAAAAGGAATGCTGTACTGAAAGCAGATTATATCCAGCATAACTCCTTAACTACGGCAAAAGAAAAACACAGAAGGATATTGCAGATTTGACTACTAAAAGCTTAATTTGCATTCTATGCAAACAGTATAGGTTATTTTTTCCCCTTAGAGAGTTCAAACATAATGGGATCAAAGTCATGAACTTGCCCGAGTCTGAGCAAATAGAATCCAATGTATCCTCAGAAAAAGTAATTTAAACTACCAAAGTTTCTAAGAACAAGCAGAGATATAACCCAAACGCTGCTAAAACTTTTAGGATTGTTTTCCTTGAAATGAACGCAGACTGAATCACATGCCTAAATGCTAAGTCCATATATATTTTTTCCAGGCACCAGGACTGTGTGTCCACATGGTTATCATATACTATCAGATATCTGGAATTATTTACTCTTTCCTCAATCTTACAAAAGCATAAGAGAAATTTCATATTCCATTCCATTTCATATGCTTCATATTTCCTACATATTTAAAGACCTTTAAAATATTTTTTGTGATTCTATTCACAAATGTAAAATTCTAACATCTATAACATCTTTTCATAGAAGGAACATGTAAACAATAATTACAAACCCTTGTATCATCACAAAAATATCTCCCCACCCCAAAAAACTTAGAGCTTTTTTTTTTGAAGCTACATGTCTATCTGCAAGGGTAGGAGCTAGACTGTAACTATCTTACTTCAGTATAGAAAACAGTAAATGATGATCCGGAACAACAAAAAATATGCCTCAAATAGACATAAATATATATTTGGTCTATGTCTGATTCACTAAAAATATCTACTTATTTTTAGAAACTCAATTTTCAAATAATAGCCRCAGTAAAATTCTGGAGACTGGCAAATGTCCTAAAGTTTTTATGTTACCTTCATATTTAAGGTAATTGTGTTTCTTGATGGGAGTTAGAATTTATCCTGCTGAGTGCATAGGTGAAGAACTGTATTTGAACCTCACAGAGGCACGGATCTGTAAACAGTCATAATAAGAGGTTAAAGGGATGTGAAAATATTATATTTTAAGGTATTTTAAAAAGGATATATATGCTTTATTTAACTTAGCATTAGCAGAAAACGGATTTTGCTTACAGTTAAAATGTGATGGAGTTTAAGAGGTTGTTGTTCCATTGAAAGCCCTTTCTGCTAAGTGAATATGAGAGAAATGTAAGCTGTGATGCTCAAGAGGTCAGTGATCAGTTTGAATTGAGGAACAATATAGCCTTTGCCAGCTGCACTTGGATGCCCGCAGGAGTACTCTGTGAACACTGAGTAGATCAAGCGAAGGACGCAAGGCACCATGTGCTTTTTTTTTTTTTTTTCCCCAGGCAATTCTTTGTACTCCTAAATTTGGGCAATATTCTAAGTCGGTAAAACATAAAGGGCAGAAAGATTTATCTAAGACTTCTGGAGAAACCAGATGACTGGCACATCTACTTAATGTGAACAAAGGCAGTAATATGAACCCTGCTCTCCTCACTCTCTGTTCTTATGTTATGAGATTCTTAGATGATGTTTTCATTAACTATATATATATATTACTAAGAATTGAGTCTTAGGCAAATCCAACAGTGGGCTAAATTGAAAACCAACAACTTCCAGAAATATCCCATTGGAAGTTTAAAACTCTGCAGAATAAAATCTGCAGTGGAGGAAAAAGGAGAAAAGATTTTCCTGGAGGTCTCCAAGGAATTAGGACTGTGTGGAGAGCTCAGGCCTTCAACCACCTGATCTATCTCATGCCATAATCCTGTAGAGGTAACAAAATCAGGAGCGCATGATAGGACTTAGCAAGAAGAAAAGATCAAATCTAGTGAGAAACTTTGAGGAGATTCCTAAGAACAGGTCAGTATCATTAGGGTTGGTTGGTCTTTTGAAAAAGTTTAGGTTCAAGAAATTAAGCCCTGTCAGTTGAAGTTTGTAAGAGGTTAATTATTCAAGAACTGAGAACAACAACAACAAAAAGAAAGAACATCATTTTTTACATTTAATGTAGCTGTAGCAACATTAGGAATACCCTGAAACAACCCCAGCTAATAATGGAGAAATTATTGTTCTCTGCTTCTTACACATTAAAAGGGAGGATGTTAAAGAGAGTCAAAAGAATTAGTTAAAAGTAGAAAGACTAAATGAAATGGAGAATATTAGTGTCAGAGGGGAATGGTAAAGAGTATACAATAAATAGCCACATGTTTGGAGACATCTTTCCTCAACTAATCTTAATTGAGCAATGTGTATTTTCTAGCATAACATCTTGTCAGGATGAATTATTTTTCTCATGCTTGTAGTAAGGACGGGGTTTCTGTTCAGGGAGAGATGGTTGAGAAGAGCTAATATACAGCTGTTACTGTGTTCACCAAGATACAACAAACAAAAGTCAAATTTTGTGTTGTAGTGGCTTTGAAGTAAGGATTTGACTCACAGTCCCTCATACTACATATAAGTAATGTGTAAGTAATCTCAGGCTGCGGTGATAGTCAGAAGCTTTCATTAGTCCTTGCTTAAACTGTTACACTCTTCAGAGATAATGAACTATTGACTAGGACAGGAATTGAGTATTTGTCTTTCAACCCCTAATGAAATCTAACATCTGTTTTGTGGACTATGATACCATAGATAAGTAAATAACTATTAAATGAGAAAAAGAGAAAAAGACACCCTCTAATTCTACAGTCTGCTAATAGCAGCAGTTTTTATTTCTTCATAAAATGAGTGAACAATTGCATACATAACTTCAGAAAAGACAGAGATTTAACTCACATTTCCCCCTTCCTCCAGAAAGCCTGAGTTATAGGTGCTCTGGTTCTTTGCTTGAATTAGGATCAATAAAGATTTGAAATATGATCCCTGACATTTTAGGGTAAGTGTTATAAAGGTATTTGGGAAAGGAGAAACAGGAATTTCTTTGTGAAAAAAAAAGGGAAAATCTTTGGATTCTTCTGAAGGGGAATGTGAAAAAAAAAAAAAAAAGAAAAAGAAAATTTACAGAGAACAGGAAAATTAGTTCCTTGGTCATATCCACTTAATTCCATGGTCTGAACTGTGTGTTCAGATAAGTGAACTATATGAGCCACATATTCAAGCAAACCAGGCATCTGTGCACATAAGGACTGGCATGTGCATTCTAAATTCCAGTGTACTCTACTTTGAAAATGTGCTCTTAAACATGTTTTTAAGAAACATATCAGAAAGTTGATAGCTTGGCTTAGAAAAATTTGCTGAAGCACTTTTTAAAACTCATTGAAGTAACCAAGTTTGTGAAATGAAGTGGGCAGCCTCACAAAACCAGATTTTTCTATGAAATTGCTTCCCTCATCTGCTTAGGCAAGCAGAGAAAGGAAACCATTAAAGCATTTAACAACAGTAACATGTTAACCTGATACCCATCAGCCTTTATTTGCTTTTATGAGAAAGCTAATTGGCTGGACAAGATACTTTATTGGCTTCCTCTGCATCCCGACCCTTCTTCCAGGCTAAAGACAATCTTCTGGGCCAAAAAGATTAAAATTCCTTTTTTTTTTTTTTTTTTTTTTTTTTTTTTTTTTTTTTTTCTGTTACATAACAAACAAGTATTAGGACTATGACATAGACATCACTGAAATCAAGTTATGGAGCAAGGAACCTTTCTGTCATCAAAATTTGCATTTATGGGGGAGTGTGGTTAGCCGAATATTTCATTTTTCACCAGAAGCATGTGAACTCAGTCGTTGAATTCATTTCGTCAGAGTTTAGCAGATGTTTAATGCAGAAGAGAATTTGGCAGTAGGTACCACCCCAGAATCAACTGCAACTGGAAGCAAAGCTATGAAAGAAGTAGCTCCAAAAGTAGCTCTGAATCACAGGAAGCAGATCTGATCACAGGAAGGAGATACATCCTTCTTCCTTACACTTTTACATCTCCCACCATCTTAACCTCCCTAGAAAAAGAGGAAATCAACTCACATAACTGTTGTCACACAAAGTTGAGTTGTAGCATCATCCAACAGGTGCTACAAATGACAGAGGATGAATGATTTCACTGGGAAGGACTGTGGCTGGACAATTCCAAATACATTTGATCTATAGAAAACAACATAAAACAAAACAAACAACAAAAAAAAAAACTTACAATATTTGTACTTCATCTTCAGCTGTTCAAAAGCAGATACAACTTTCTCATTTCTATTTGGGTTTAATGAATAAGAGAGTTGAGGGAGAATTTGTCATACGGGCTTGCATATCATGGTCATTTTGCATATTATCTCCCATATGAGAAATTCTACTCATTTTCTCCCATGCATTTTCCCCTGACCGCGGAGGAAAATTCAGCAGAGGTGATAAATTTGACCATTATTGCCACCTTTCTATACACAGTACTGCTGATTTCTCTTTCGGAAACCTCTGTGACAGTCCAGCAGGGCAGAGTTTTAGTGAAAAGTAGTAAAGAATGAGGCAAAATCATATTGCCTGAAATATTGATCCTAGGACATTAATGTTTCCTGACTCACACATCTTGAGAGGGGAATCAAGACTGACAGATCAGCAAGGCTGGTTCTTAAGAAAGACTTTGCTTTACTTTGTATCTTCATGCCTTCCAATACTTCAAGGTTTAAAAACAAATTACAGAAGATGACATAATTTTGCCAATGTACTCAAGTTTTGTAAGTTTTTTTTTTCATTTTTACATCTGCACTTTTGATAATCTTGTTAASCCTCAATTAACATCTGCTAAATGAAATGAATTAAGGGAATTTATAGGAAAAGCTTTGTTAATGTACCAGACTTTCTTGGAAAGTGAATGTGGGCAAGTACCTAAAGGTATTGGATGATAGAGACAGTTCTTGGATGATAGAGATTTTTTACCCCTCGCCTATAAGGTAAACACACAAAAAGGACCTGGTCATATTTCCATTTCTTTTTCTACCCAGTAGGCATGTAGAAAAGTAGTGTTCCCATGCAGGGTGTTTGGCTTGAGCCCAGGGTTAGAACTGGCTTAAGAGGAGATGGTGTAACACATATCATAGGATCATTTTAAGTTAAACACTGGTCTGATACAGAGTCAGCTCCATGCAGGCATCTGCTAAATTAGAGCTAGGGCATTACCTCTGTCATCTCCTTTATATACATGCGTCAAGGGAAGGTACAAGGCCACTTCTTTCTCAGGGCAATGTGCCCAAGTATAGCAGAAGAGACTGGGAGCCTTCCAAAAGGTGAAGTGCCAGGCTGGGATTGACCTGGCAGAGGTTCGCCCTGGCGCTCTCGGTACCGTGCAGCAGAGCAGCCCGAGTGCTGCTGCAGTGCAGTCCCTCTCCTGCTCCGCTACACATCTCACATGGACTTGCTATGTGAGACCTCTCTGTTTTATTGCAACTTCCAACACTAACATACAGAATTTTGCTTTTATTAAAAACGCCCTTTTATTTCTGTTTTCTATAAAAAACAAACTTTTTTTGGCATAAAGAGCAAAATCTGTCTCATCAAAGGAGAACAGAATATAATATAATCCATTCTCATAACAATGAGCGGAGACAGAAGGTGGTGTTTAGATATGCTTGTAAGTTACTTGCTTTGTGTGCCACACATTCCTGTGGTTGATAGGATGCCAGCAGTAGAAATAACACTACCTATGAAATGAGGGGCTGCCTTTCATCTGGAGATCAGAAACGTAGGGCTCTTGCACTTTAGGCAATTTTCAAAAGGCTTTTATTTTGTGCACCAGTTCTGCCACGGTGATAAGAAATTACTGACCATATGGAGGATAAGTGGGACTTAGGAAGCATGTTACAAGATTATATGTAGGGCTGTTCACATGGTTTCCAGTAGAACATTTTGGACGCCAAAGGACCATTCATCCTATGGAGGAACATTGGCTCAAAACAGTTGTTTCATAAGAAAAAATGAAAACAGTAAAACTGAAATGCTCCAGGAGGATTTTTATGAATGCATCATTTGCTTTCCTATTTTCAAATTATTTTCTCTGGCACTTATATTATAGCCTATACAGTCAAGCAGAGAGAAATCATGTAATCAATATATTAACAGAAAAAAAAATTACACAAGTGTAAAAACAATGATATACTAACCAAATAAACCCATTCATTTTACTCAATACATTTTCAGTAAGCTGTCTATTTATTTGTCAATTTATTTAAGCCATTGCAAGACTTTTCCCAAAAAACTAGCTCAGATTTCTCCTAGATTTTCTTAACAAGTCAGGGCCAATCTATAAATGACTGACAACATTACTTTAAAAATCTTAAAAGTTCTTAGACTTCTCTAGAATTTTGCCCATATTGTAGAGCTGCAATCAATGTAAGTGGGATGGTTATCTACTTTTGCCTCTGAAAATCCCAAGAGATGGGAACCCAGAAACAATTAGAGATGCATTTCTGTTGTTTCACATTTAAGAAAAGTTGTGCTGGAGGACAGGGATGAGCAATGCTAAATGGTGAAGCAAACTCAAATGAGAACCTATAAATACCTTGCTATCTCAGTTTAACATTATTTTAAAAGAATTACATTTCAGTAAAGTYGAAAAGCTCTAGAAGTAAGACATTATTACTATGATGAACATAGCTAATTTGGTATATTTTCCATAGCTGTTATTAGGAACATACATTAATCAGCTATGGATAAAAAAGGAAGACTCTGAGGTCTCAGCTTGGACAACTCAGAAATCTTAGATAGTAACTTGAGTCATCTGCTTCAAGGATACTACAGACTAAACAGTGAGGTAGATTCTTTCACCACTGGTCAGTAAAGTAGTACTGCAAATTACGGTAGGAATATGATTTCTGATGCTGTATATGGCATGCAGTCTATTGAAAATTGTTGTGCTTGCTGTGAGATATAGTACCAACCTGGTTGCCTTGGATCTTTATTTAGCAGACATTATAAAACAAAACATAAAACATTATAAAAAGTGTTCTTTGTGTATAGAACATCACTGAATTTTCTTACTCTCTGTTTCTATAAATATCAAGGCAGGAATCACTACTCTAGAGACGTTTTTTGGGACTATGGAATAGGTTTATTTGACACAAAAGGAAAATTGGCTAATAGAGAATACAGTGGGCTTTTTTTGATCTCATGTCTTGAAAATAGGTACCACTTCTAAAACTATGTCACATCTCATTGGCAAATCTAGCTCATGATGTTGTTTGGAGGTGGAAGTTATTTTTCCCTTATCCTGTCTTATATAGCATGCTAACCTCTGACCATAGCAACTAGGATATTTTTTTTTTCCCTTTCCACTGAGACATGCAAGATAGATGAAATATGATTGATTTGTATATGAAAATGTCTCTGGAAGTTCAGTGCACAGTTTTCTGAAAAACTATGGGAAAATACCTAGTTGAAAATGGTTCTACCTTACTGAAAGTTCAAAGATGGGATGTGAATTTCCTGAAATCTATGTCAAGAAATACTACTAATTGCCATTTTTTCTTATTTGTTTGGAGCAGTTGATTTATTATAGTTCCTTCACCTTGCATATTATCATTATTATTATAATTGCTGTTGTTATTGTTATTATTATTTTGCTAAGAAGTCAAAGGAAACTACTCACTACTGAGCAAAAATACAGAATGTTTATTAGAGGTATGGATTTTTGCAAAAGAAAAAGTATGATCATGGATTTATATGTGATCAGCATGGACAAATCTTTGCCCACATTCATTTCCATGAAACATCTTTATCCAGTGTTCTTGGAAACTCATTCTACTGTTCTCCGAGGTGCTCACTGGCTTACATCAGTGTCAGTCCTTGCCAGCAGACACCTTCATTTCAGCAGAAAATACGTCACGTGAGTGACTAAAAGGCTCCAGACTCCATACAATTGAATATCAGGCACGCTGTGAGTCATTGTGCAGCTGTGTAATCGCTCATGAAGAGCAGTAAAGACCAGGAATAAAGAATTCTAAAGATAAAAGAGACATCCCTAATTTCAGAGTTGAAGTTATTTTACTTCTGTTGTTTCCACAGGTTCATTGTCACATTTCAAGGCATCCTAATATAAAATACTTGAATGCGAACTGCGGATCAGTAAAATAACCTCTGCAAAGCTTTACATCTTATTAAAAGTTTGGAGTAAGCTAAATGTTGCAGCTGTTATATATTGAGTGGCAATATTAATAAGTGATACAAATTAACCTCATTTAGTTAATTTTATGAAAGTTTATATGGAAGTTACTGTTTTCGTTTGGTGAGCCAACAAGAAGAAAGGAGTCACTGCTACAGGTTTTCTTAGTTGACTGTTCATATAAAAAGTCATATTCTATGTGTCTGCTTTTATAAGTAGCTCTCTTCATCTGGATGAACTTCTCCTTATCCGTCAAAGCTATGCTTACACATGGAATGTTAATGATGCAAACAGTACTTGTTTTATGATTTTTGTATTCATCAGATAGTAAGCATTTTTTAAAACCTGCCAAGCTGGAGTTTGTCCAAAACACCTTCTTGGGAGGAATGTTGATGTATCCATATGATTTCTCCCAGACTTCAAGCTTGTCCAGAGACAGATTTTGCATCATTAAGCAGTGATTGTTCATGTGTTGGATTCATGATTGATCACAAGACTTTTGCATGGGAGATTTACTCAATTAGGAGTCACATCATTTAATCCTGGCTTTTTAAGATTTATGTTTTCAAGGCTATGAAAGACTCATTAGCTCTCTCCTTGGCTTTTTTAAAAGAAGTTGAATTTATTTGGCTCAGGTTATCTTTGCAAAAAAGGCACTGTCATAACAGTTAGTCAATAGTATGCCAGATATTAAATCTGTTGTACAGTTACATTTTTAAAGTATTCATCCAAAGAAACTCTTTCCCTTTCTATATTTAAAATGTTGCAACAGTTTAACAAAAAAAAAAATATTCTGGATAGTCTCACAGACACCTCATTTTTCCTACATTTTCCCCAAATTGTTGAGGTCATTCAACTAATCTTCCTAACTCTTCCTTTTCCATTTGTGACACTTTTGTCTTTTAAGACACTTAGGTCTTTTGTTGATTTAAATGATTCGGAGACATAAAAATCTGCTTTCAGATTAAKATTTTATTTTCCCAGGTACCTTTGTATTGCCATATATAGTTACTAGTTTATTCATACCTGGCTGATAAAATCAATAGTAAATGAAAGCAAAAAACAGAAATGCATAGGTTGGAATATGTACATACAGTGTTGAGACATGCATTAAAGAATCAAATTTCAGAGGAGTAATTATGTTTTATTACTCCTTTTATTTTCCATCCTCCAGTGCTTTCTGTTCAGCATCTGTGCTCTTTTCCCTCTGTAATATCGCTTTCTCCTTCAGTATTGCTATTCTAAAATATGTTGCTTGGCCCTCTAAAAGCTGGCAAATTTGGTTTAGAAAAGCATGTGAAAGTTCAAAGCTAGTCCTTATATATCCTCATGTCTTTGATCTGAAATTCCTGTAAGTAGAAATTTTCCCAGAAACCCTCCTTTCCTTCCTGGTAGTTACTTGGAAAACACTGTGGGAATCCTCTTTTTGCTTTATTTCCCAGCTTTCACTTCCAGTTGTCTTGAACTTGTAAGTAAAATTACATGTGAAAAAAAAAGAATGGATATGGAACGTATTTAGACGTTGGATGATATTTCCTTTTCAACCTGAGTCATTCACATTCACTCTAGGCTTATAATCGTTCTTATGATGCAAATCATTTTATCAGACATCTGAACATTTTTGTCCCCCTTTTCTTCATAGCACACAGCTAGTATTCTCATAGTCATTTTGCATCTATCCTTCTCAAGGAAGTGCTCTTTTCTCTTGTTTCCTAGCCCTTCTTGTATTCTAGATGTCCTTCCAGTGAGGTTTCAAGTCTCTATTCTTGTTTTCCCTGTTCATCTATGATGTTTCTTCTGGATCTTTACACCTCAATATCACCCTCCTTTTATAATTTACTTGTATGCTTGGATGACAATGCATGGATTTACTCACATAGGAAGCTAAAATGTTTGCTCTCATTCTTGTTGCTCAAAGAATAGACACTGGAATAAAGTGTTTTATTGTAGCATTTATAGCGTTGCAGAGTGATGTATCCTGTCTTGCTGGTCAGTGAAACTCTGTTAACAGGGATTGCAGTGSGGTCAGCTGAAGCTGTACTACTGAGGTTTCTTTCCACAGCTCTCTTTGGGGTATGAAATTTAAGATCCTTTGACAGAAATGGCCTGCATCTAGGAAAACTGACCCTTTCAATCTTTATTGTTGCTTATCACTCTTTAACACTTCAGCTCAGTAGCAGTGAGAACCCTTGTCACCATTTGCTAAGCTCTGTTTCCTCTCACTTGAATGCCACATTCACTGTTTAATTAATCACAGATTAATTACATAGCACTGAAAACTGTGCTGAGCAATTGTGTTCTCATCTAAGTGGGATTCCTTATGGTACATGCATATCTGTAAAATGGAGATAGCTGAGATGAATTTCATTAACTAATTCATCATCTTAGAAGTATGCCCAGACCAAGACTTCAGCTGCAGACCCAGGTGAATCTAAAAATCCTTCAGAGAGGGYGCTGCTAAACTATGCTAAACAGTTGATGGCTTATGTTTCTTTTTCCCCTTGGGTGCTTTGAAAAATGAATTGTTCCGATAATTCCTATTTAGTGGACCGTTATATATCCACACACTATTTTCATCTGCTGAAAAATGAATTATGGCATTGTGAGAGTTAAGATTTGCTGAAAAACAAAGAGGGTAAAGAGAATGTATTTCTTGCTTTTTTGCCTCTACAYTATTCTTCCATCCTTAATGTCTGCTATAGACCACAAATTCTCTGCATAAGGATCTGCCTGCTTGTTTTGTACCATTCCTAAGTGTTGGTATTATTCTTCCTGCAGACTCTTTGAAAGGATACAAGAGCATGAATCCCAAACATAGTTGTATAAAATACACATTTCCAAACAGTCCTTCAGTGAGTACCAAAATAATATTGCTTCCTTATGCAAGTAAAATCATTCTGACCTGTGTTGGCTGAAGTAACATCTGTGGACTGGCAGAAAGAATTGAGAATAAAACACTGCCTCACAGCYAGAGTCTGATAAAAACACACAAATTAAAATTCATGTTTAAATAATATATGTTACAATTTGTCTTGAACAAACGGGCTTGTTTTGGAAGTATTTTTCATTTAAAAGATGGCATTTTGTGATTCACATGACAGATTCTTTTCCCCTAAATGCTGCTGTATCATTACATCAGGTTGAGGCAACTCCATTACATATGCAATTTACAATGCAAACTTTGGACAAATCCTAAATCTGGAGAGAGGAAGGACCCTTTTTATGCATAATGTGCATATATATATATATATATAAGTAGTTAATACTGTTGTATTCCAAAGGAACAAAGAGGAAGCAACCCTCTTCAGCCATTTATTTTTCTTATGGATATATTTCGATTTGTTAGGGAACACACCAGTAATTTTCAGACCATGCTCACATTTTCTTAATATTGGCAGAAGTTCACTATTGCCAAGGGGGCACTTTTGTAGGTAAATTGATTTCAGTCCTCTAATGGAAAAAATGTGTGGTATTTGGAGGTCTTTGGAAAAACAGAGAAGTGAAGCAGCATCCCTTTACATATGCATTGGAATCATTCCTAAGTACATAAAGATGCTTAGGTGATTTTTACCCAAACCAAAAAGTTATATCCAGATGTGAATAAATGGCTGTGTGGATTGTATTTTTTTTTTTTATTTGAAAATTGATCTATGTATCTAGAGCATGATATATAATATACATCAGACTAACCTACTGGTGTCATCTTTTGATGAATGAACATCATGAAGGAGGAGGGAACTTGCTTTTTTCCTGTCTTCTTTTCATTATTCATGCAGATGTATACTGAGATGAAAGGAGAAATGCTGATGCAACTGTTGTGAATTTGGCTTGGGCAGACTAGAACTCATTCACTAGAACTGCTTCAAGATATCAGCAGTTTGTGGGACAGGGATATGGCCACAACTAGATGGTAATTGATGGACAGTGGAGAGAGAGAAGTATGCTGGGCTTCACTGCCTGCCTGCTTTTCCATCACATAGCTGCTCCACAGACAGCCAGAAGCCTATAAATGTGATGGGGTGTTGTCAGATGTGGAGCCCATGCATTCCAGGGTGTACAGCCCAGACAAGTGTGGACGGTCCTTGCAGGATAACAGCCTGTGTGCCAAGGACATTTGGCTGTGAGGGCACCTGCAAGGCCAAGAGCAGYCTGGGCACCAGAGCAGCTGCACGGCAGTTCAGAAAGTTTCAGTGCTGCTTCATCTCCTTGAAAATATTTTCCTAATATTTTCTACAGGAAAGCCTACCTGAAACAATTACAAATCCTTAAAAGCAAGCCAGTACCATCTTACCTCTTTACCAKATTCAAATGCCTATGCAGGAATTGTCCCGTGAAGTGACTACATGTCATTTCATGTCACTGACATGTAATTACAAGAGATTTTTTCCTTTTTCAGTTTTCTTCTGTATTCTGCTCAAGAAGTCTTTTACTTCCACACATGCAAGAAAAATGGTGCAGCACTGCTGCAGTCATCCAAGTTCTGATACCTTAAAAGAAAGCCTTAAAAGCAATCTCAGCAGCATTAACAGCTGTTCTGACCTAGGCAAGTGTAAATAGAGTCTGTTTATTTTCACTTTCCCATCAAACAGCATACCAAGAAGGGGATCTATATCCTACCATTCCAAGAATATATTATTTCTTGCATATGTYTCACAACATAAGATTGCTTTTCATATATGTTACAAGATTAATGATGTAACTTAGGAAGAAAAAGTCACATTATGACCTTTTGCTTCTAATATCTTAAGAGTCAGGAGAAGAGAGAGACTTAAATTTGTTTTAGGAGGAAAGCTACACATCTATACTCATGATGTTATGCTTGTAAGGCTATATGAAATCAGAGGAAAAGGATAATTTTTAAGATCCAAATCATGAAGGATGTTTCTAGCTACATTTTTTCATTGTTTATAGGAACTGAAATGGAATATTTGTGATTTCTGCTGATGCTACTCTTGGAGCAGGACAGTATTAACAAGGTGTTATCAGTGTGTTTGCAAACTCTAGAGGAACACTAGAGAAGACTTTCAAGGCCTTTGGCTTACAGACATTTCAGATGATGTTGTTTCCTCTTTAGCAAACTCACAGAAAAGACAGGAGAGGAAGCATACAGTGTCGACTGGACTCTGTGTGTCTGTCTGCACAGGAGTCTCCAGTGGTAAAAGRTCATGAAATAGCCAAACATAAGATTTTCTTCTTCTCCTTCCCCTATATGCAATAAAGTGTATTTCATTTCTGGTGGACTTTAATTGCAATTTTTGAAGAGGATATCCTAGAAATTCTAACAAATCCTAGAACTGAAAATGAACAGTTATAACTACATAAAAACTGCAGGTATATTTGGTACACTTTCCACATTCCTCCTCCAGGAAGAAATGTTTTTCCTCCACTCCTCCAAATATTTTGGGGCTATTCTCAACCAACTCCAAGAATAGCAAGTCCAGAACAGGAAGAAGGAAACATGAACTCTGAAGATACTATCAGACTAGTCAGCTATCACAGTTTTTACCCATAAGTCTAGGCAAAGTTCACAGTCACAGAAAATAAGAAGAGTTGAGTGAACAAAAGGCTTTTTAAATTAGCACTTCTGCCTGACTCCTTTATTTTCAGCATGAAAAATAGCATGATATACATACAGGACACAAAGRGCTTGAGACTGGTCCTCCAACTTAAATTTCTCCAGGCTTCAACGTATACCAATAAGACAGCAGTACTTATTTCAGTGAGTTAAAGTAAAGTAGATTTGTAGCCCAGGGTAGAAATCAAAATATTTGGGTGCATTGTTCACCACAATTTGCCAAAATGTACTTTTGATATCCAGAGCATCAGGCCAAGGTCTTTCTCTGCTGGCTTTTAATGACTAATATCAATACCGTTATAGAGAGATTGCTGGAGACATCAAAATCTCTGGAGCTCAGCAGAAAAATTCCCCAAAGCTTTTAGTAGGCCAGGGCCCAAGAAGGTCTCACCAAGGTGTTTTGCCTACTTGGGAAGAAACAGAGAAGAAACTCACAGGATGATGTTTACTGTGCTCCGGTCCCAAATAATCAGCCTGGAGTGCCTGGTATGTGACCTAGAACACGCCATTTAATCCATTTGTGCTTTGCTTCCTCGTCTGTAAGATGGAGATAATCCTTCTCTGATTCTCCAGGCATTTTAGAAGATAAATCTGTTAATTCTTGGGAGCTGATCAGCTACTTTTACAAATTGGGCACTGTGCATGCAAGCACTTTGCAAAAAAAYCCTCTGCCTCTGAAACAACTCCCCTTCTATCTGACAGATGAAAGATATAGGTTTGAACATACTAATCCACTGGGCCTTAAGACTTTAATCTTCCAAAGTCACCCAAGTGATTATTATGCCTGGTTGAGCACCAAAATTGAAGAAATAAATGCTGAATACAGTCAGATTTCCAAAAGATTTCAGACAGTTAGGTTTTGCAGGGCTTTTCCCATCTCCCTCTTCGTGCTYTTTGGAAAAAAACAAAAGAATCTGATAGTATATTAAAAGACAGCAGAAAAACCTGTTTTTTTGCCATGAGGACCATGAAACAATAGCTGTGGAACTTAAAACTCAAACATCTCCCAAAAATTATACAAGGWGGCAGGAAAAGGGACAAAAACAACTAGGAGGAAGGATGAGTGTTTAAGGACAGAGCAAACTGTGCTAGAGGTGGCCTTGGTTAGGACTACTAATATGTTGTGTACCTTTGTAGACAACAAGCTATAGGACAAGGCTGTGGGTAACATTAGGGTTTTACCACTGTGTGTAGAGTGGTAACAAGATGATAGTGTATTTCCAAAACAAAGAAGATAGTGTATTTCCTTCTCCATTTTATTTTCCTTCTCCATTTTGTCCCTTTGAAGGATATCTATGAACTAGGTTGCCCCTTAGAGTTCTTAAGAAAAGTATGAATAGGAAATTCCATTACAAAGAGACAGTAGAAATTTTTTCTTTGCTAAAGAAATTATGCACAGGGATGACAGGTTCTGGGGTTAGTTTTATTTGATCCTCAGATTCAGTGCCATGTGATGTGTGGCAACTTTGATTACAGAAACCTATAACCAGATGATGATGGAAAATATTTTTGCTATGTTTCCAGATATATCTTCCCTGATATTATCTTGCTAGATATAACTGGTGTTTGTGTAAATCTCATCATTCATGCTCACAGGTCTATGAAATAGGTCTATATCACAAAACTTTATAGGTGAACAGCAAACATTATACTCTGGAAATTTGATATCATTTCTTGGGAGAAAGTGTGCTGTAACAACTATTTGAGCACTAAGAAAATACAAATCAATATATAAGTTTAGAACTAGGGCTAAGTGAGCATCACTCTTTCTAGTATTGAGCAAATTTTACCCATCATATTGATATCTAGAAGAATTCCTCTTCCTCACTTGATTTTAACTTAACAGTATCATTTTGAGGTTCAGCAYGGGATTTACTTAGAATCTGTGTGTGGATCTAAAGTTTATGAGTTTGGTGTGATCCTAATCAGCATCATACTTTCGAGCACTATTTATGTTGATTAAGAAAAAGGGTCTGGGAATATTGTAAAAACACACTTAGTCTGGTATGGAAACAACTTCCAAGAAGCTATTTTTAAGCAATTTCCACTTCTTGTCTTGCTTTTAAACAGGAAGCAGTAAGAATCATAACAATAACTGTGTTTAAGATATTAAGCCTTCTAAAACCTTGCAAACAGGTCAGTGTTTCTGGAAGAACTATTTGGAGAATCCTATTAAATTCTAATATATTTTACTATCCTGGTCTGGTGTCTTCCTGATCAAGACTTACCTGTAAATGCAGGTAAGATATCTAATGAAAAGATATTTTCATTAGAACGGCTTTATAGAAATCAAGTACCATGTGTGTTCTTTGTGACAATTAGCCATCTCCTTTGACAGAGAAGGATTTCTATCAGTTTTCCACAGTTGGGGAACTTGGCTAAAATTGTCTCTTGATTTCTTGAATTGTGTGAATCATATTGCTTGCCATTGCTGCAATGAAATGTCCCACGAATTAAGCTCCACATTTCAAAGAGCTCAGGATGGGATGGATGCATTCAGATTAAGAGAAGGAACTCGGCATTGTGCTTTAAACATCCAGTTAGTCAAAACTAGTACCAGTAACWCTGTGGGTGTGACGTGTTTGTTTTAAATGTCCTTGGCTGATAATGAGGGAACAGACAGCTAGTAAGCAAGCTATGTTATGGAAAAAGAGAAGAAAAAAAAATCAAAAGATTGTAACTTTCATTTGGCAGATAAGGGAAAAGACTAAAAAAACATCTTGCACCTGAATTTACTGCTAACAGGAGGAAAAAAAAAGATTTTTTTCAAGAGACTCTCCTCTTTCCTATCTTCCCAATCACTCAGCATGTTCTGCTTGTTTCACCGGAGAAACCATTTTGTCAGCTAATTGTGCTTATAACAATAGCTGATGCAGTGCATGGGAAATGAAGCTGCTATGTGTTCACTGCCCACGTCCCAGGTCAGGATGTGTCCTGTGCAGGCAGCACCACAAGCCTTCCCTGTGCAGGGGATGTGTAAAGTTCTGTCCATGACCTTCACAAACCTCACGCTGGGCTATTTTTGTTGGTGGGGTTAATTTAGGATATAAACCGGAAAGGAACTTGCAACTAAGAGGGACGAAAAATACAGCATAACTTTTGTTATCTCCATTTTATCTGTGGTCCATATCTCCAAGTCAGAAAAGGAATCTCACTGATACCTGTGGGAATTAAACCAAGCTCTTCAAGACAAGACTGAAATTTTACAGTCTTTTTTTTTTTTTTTTTTTTTTNTTTTTTTTTTTTTTTTTTTTTTTTAATCTTGCAAGTGAATTTATGGCTTCCACTTCCTCTGGATGTCTCTAAATGTCTTCTCCTTACTTACCTCTCATTTATTCCAAGGCTATGGGCAGATTTGTTTTATTTGAGAAGTAGTATTTAGAGCTCTAGCTGGAAAAAAAAAATCTAATAATCTTTTTTAAACTTTAAAGAAACACCATAATAAATAAGTGCTCAGTGCAAGAGGTAAGATGGTCTGTGCCTGGATAGTTTCAAAAAAGGAAAAAAATAACAAAAATCGATACATCTTGTTGAAAAGGGCCTTAAAAAAGCTCACTGAGAGTTCTCTCAGTCTCAGTCTAAGGCTTGGAGTAAACCCTTGTTCATGTTTTCTCCTTTTTTATCCCAAGTCATTCTCGACAGACTACCATGATAAAACAAAACATGCCTCACAGAGGTATTACTCCATTTAACTGGAGAACATTCAAGGATAGGAAATAATGCTTACTATCTTCTGTGCTGTGAGGAGCTACAGAGATGCACAAGTACAGTTACTTATATATGTGCCTGTACACACATATAAGCTATTATTTGTTCTTTGATGGCAAAACAAGATGTTTTAGCCCTCTGGGAAAGGGCACTTCCTCCAGATGAGCACACTTTTCCATATAGGAGGCTGTATGATCGTGCAGAGCAGGAATGGGAGGAAGGCTGCTTGGCACCTGCTCTCCACACAGCTGAGTAACAGGGCTGCTCCACGTCACGGCACTGCAGCACGTCTCGGAAACAGCCAAAATCTGCAAGAATGTTTCCGCTGAAAATGCAAGAGCTCCCAGTGGACAAAAGTTAAAAAAGACTTGGGGCAGCTTGGCACTGGAGTGAGCCTCTGATTACCAAAGATTTTTAGAAGTTTAGATCCAATTTGATATTATTTCTTATTTTTTTGGAACAATGAACCCATTCCAAAGCTAACGTGGAAAACAGCCTCCTCACTTTTTAAAGTTATCTGATCTGTTTGCTTCATAATATCACTATGCCTTAACCTGAGGTAGAACAACAATGGAGAATCTGCCACTTTTCAAATAAAGTGGCTCATGATAAATAGTGGACATTTACCCCGACAAAAATGGAAACTAAAATTTACCCTGACAAAAAAGGAAAATAGAGTTTCCTTTTGCTTTTTTTTTTCCCCTAGTGTAAGTTAGGGATCTTACAATTTTTTTTTTTTTTTTTTTTAACAGAAATATCACAGAATCACTTAATAGTTGAGGTGGGAAGGGACCTCTGTAGATCATTTGGCCCAAACTCCTGCTCAAAAAAGGACACCTAGAGCAAGTTGCACAGGGTCATATACAGGTAGATTTTGAATAACTTCAAAGAGGGAGACACCACAACCTCTCTGGGCAGCTTGTTCCAGTGGTCTGTCACCCTCACAATGAAGAAGTTCTTCCTCACATGCAGAAGAAATTTCTTTTATTGTAATTTGTACCATTTGTCATGTCCTTTCGAGTCTCACTCCCCTTAGGGCTCTAAGATTTCTCCCTCTCTTAACTTCAGCCCTACTCCCTACCTTAACCCTAGCCCTAAGCCTGAGGTCATCAGGCTAGTTTTGGCTAAACAGTGAATATTCTCCTATCACCAGTCAGGATATGGTGCTACATTTCCTTTGGCATGCCTTTCGAGCTATACTTCCGTTAGGGCTCTAGACTTTCTCTCTCTCTTAACCCTAACCYTAGTCCTAACTCTAAGACTAGTCCTAAACCTTAGGTCACCAGGAACTGTGCTCTTTTAACAGCAAATAAGTTCTTAGCACAAGTCTGAATATAACACTACATTTCCTTTGGCATGCCCTTTCAAGTCATGAGTGGTGCCTTGGGGCTCTAGACTTTCTCACTCTCTTAATCCCAACTCTAGCCCTAACCCTAACCCTAGACCTAATTCTGAAGTCACCAGGCCTAGTGCTGGCAAAATGGCAAGTAAGAACATAAATATATATCCTAAACATATGGATCTTTATATCTCTTTTATACTTTTTTTTCTAATTTTCCAGTTTTCCAATATACTTTAATAGAACTAGAAGCAGACAACAATATTGTAGAATTAATAGCCCTGTTAAGAAACTATATTATCTTTTAAAAAGATGTTTAGACATCCAAGACGAATGTGTACCTGTTAAGTGGTGCTGTCTCTGTTAAAAATCATATTTAATATATTACTTATTAAGGAACATGAAATCCATGTCAGCATCACTGCCTTCCAGGATGTGATTCCTAGTCTTATAGATGTGGCTATTCATTCCATTTCTGCATGAATGACTATGCTTTGCTGTGCTGAGCTACTTATGGTACAGTTGAACCTACTTTATATAGCTAGTCTTTTGGTAACTGCCATAGGCACAAAGAAATGTCGAAGACACTTAGTGTGGGATTCATTTTTCAAAAATAAAAAGACATTTAGGCTCCTGCTATATTCAAGGGTTAGAACCTGGCCCTTCCTGACAGTAACTCACATTTACGATGAATAGGATAACTACAATCTGGAAATTCCTGTTTTCGCTCCATCATGTGTGCAGGCAGATGATGTGATTTGTTTGGACTTGACTTCTAACTTTTAGATGGATAAAATGGAGTCAGATGATTCCTATTTTAAAACTTCTACCTCCATCTATTACAATACCAGTTTATCTTTCTGAACTATGCCAGGAACTTTTTTCCTTTCTGTCTCTCTCCTCTCCTGCAGGTAATAGCACTGATGGGATCGCAATTCTAGATATTTTAACAAGATCAGTGATACTATATTGCACTGCCAAGACCAATATTCATGTGGAGATGCTATGTTTTCTCTTCTGGTATCATGCTCTCTGGGTTTCTCTTTGTGGTTTCTCGGAATTTCTTTTTTTTTTTTTTCTGTATTTTTACAAAATGTAAAGTGAAGTTTATGTTTATGAACAGAGTCTTGGAAACCAGAAATATTTATCTCAGAAGAAGTCCGGTAAGGGCAAYGAGAGGGCAAGTGAATATTATTCTCAGTAAGTCTGAAGTCTGAAGTCAGTATTCTCAGTGAGTCTGAAGGCTCACACACTTGAGAGACTGCATATTTCTGGTGTTTGCAGTGGTCGCTTGGTCTTGTGCTTGGTTGACAAGCAAGAGGCCGCTGTTCTTCACCTAGCGTTTTTCACTCAGAATTCAGCCAAGACTTCCAGCTTCTCATAAACTGAAGCAGCCATCAGAAGGTGTAAAAGGCTTTTAATCAGAGATGATCTGGACCAGATTTGGAGAGATGACCAAGAGTTGACTGGTTTCCTTTCCCACATAATATATTTTTTGCATCATGTTAGTTTCAAAGGAAAACATCAGATTACAGAAAAAATAAAATCTAGGCCAAAATCCTTCCACTTATAACTAGGCAAACCTCATTGATTTCCTTGCCAAAACCTGATGCTGAACCCTAATACTCTAGTGGCAGAGAAAATAGGAAGGTCATGTATTTATCCTCAACCACTGATTTCCCAATTTTAAAATCAGTATCCTAGTTTATGGGACACTAGCAATGCTTTCCAAGTCTCTTTGGTTATAACTGTATTATCAACTACATATCACAGATATACTTTAAAACTTTTGTAGGGAAATATAACATTTTATTAAATTGTCTTTGTAAATGATATGCTGAAAGAGCCTAAGTTGATATGAAAATGAAGTGGGTCTGAATTTGACCAAGACTTCAGGATATTTTTCCAAGGGAAATTGATACTGTGATTGAAGAACTGGATGGGCATTCTCTCACAAAATTCCTTTTTCCAAACAGTTGGTCAAGTTGTTTAATTGCAAAGGCAATCCTTTAATGAAGGGAGTTAAGTATTGTAAGAGCATAGAAAAATCTAGAGGGAAGGTTCCTAGTTCCAGAACTATGATTCATTATACTGAGATACTCCACATTAATTGGCATTTACATGACACCTCTGTTCTACTGAAAGTATAGTTATTCTATCACTCAAGTCGGGTTTCTGCACCCATAAGATTCTTTGCACCCAGAGAACAAATGTTTTTTCCCCTCAAATTTCAGGCCAAGTTATCCTGACTCCTGTTACTCAAACTAAGGATACTTTAGGCACATATGCTGAACAGCAATACTTTAGTTTTCTGAAATAGAAGGTCTGTGTACACCTACACATCTGGCTGCCAGGGCTGCTTATGACTGAGATTGTCCCTTCCAATCCTATGTTCCTAAAATAGCATGTTAGCATAGAAGCAGGATTTCCTTTCTTCCTTATCTTCTTTGTTATGCCTACTTAGCTTTTAAGGCTTTCGTGGCTGACACTCCTGCATGTTTGTATCATTTCTGACATGAGCCTTCAGTCTTGTCTGAGGCCTGAGGCAGTGCCATAATATAAATAAAAAACTGATCCTGACATTTCCTGGAGATCTCGTCTCAGCATCTGGGCACACAAGCAATGCACAGTTCACTTTATGTCATGTTCCAGTCTGATTTGCACAGGCCTTGACAAGCTCAATTACTACAGTGTGGCCTGTGTCTTTGAACAGAGTTCAGATCTTCACCCCCATATTAGCCCACCTCTAAGAAATGTGTTACATGCAATTAAAGGCTTAGTGAAGAATAACAAACTGTCATGTGCCAGCCCTTATCTTGTGGACATCAGCAGATGAAAGCAGAAGAACCCATCCAACATCAGGCAATCTTCTCTGTGTGGGAGGATGCAGRTGGAAAGATGGGTTCACTCATGGAGTGCACATATGCAGGGAGAGAATTCACCAAGTGCAGGGCTTTCAGCTCAACTGAGCACAGAAAACACAATCCCTGAAAAAAGATGCCAGTGCTCCCTGCCTCCCTTTGATGTCGTGCAGGATGGGAGGCATCAGCCACAGGTATGCAAACATGAAAGTTGAAAGCCATCAATCACAAGGGAGCAGCTGCCTTTACAAACCAGACAGAGTGTAGGTTTACATTTGATTAAAACAAATAAAATTTGAGAGAAAAGAAATAATAGATGGTCTATCTAAGACACGGCTGAACTCTTCACTATCAAAGATATGGAAGAAAACACAGAAAAGTGACAGCCTTCAGGGGCACCTTTTGCTGAGATTAGTTGCTACAACAGGGGATGGGTTAGGGAAGGGAAAGATATTAACTTTCCTACTTAGAAAAGTACGTGGTCTTTACGCTATGCTTTTGAAACTTATGAGACCTATGTGGTCTTTCATGCAGTTGCCTTTCTATGAGTTTCTCTGAAACTTTATTCATCATAGCGATCAATACCCTTTCTGAAAATCTCCACACATTTGCTCTGCAGATGTAACTTCAATTTTTCTTTATCATTTCAGAAGAAGCTAGTTTGAATCCTTTTGTTATAAGTATTAGGAGCTAGATAATATCTTTGTCCAGGCTAGCTTTAAGTCCATCACCTTTAGATGACTGTCCTGGGACTTCCTAGATAATCAGTTTAGATGAGGAGAGTGGTTCCTGAGGGGCAGGGAGAGCTAAGGAGTGGGTGGAAATCTTCCTGAAATTAGTCCCTCTGTATAATGGTACATCTTAAAGAGAAAAGCCATAAAACCAGCATGAGATAAGTTCTCTTCTCCCCAGCCAAGACCTGATTCAGCAAAACTCTCTGGCACAGGCCTACCTTTAATACCTAAGTAATCCATGAGACTATTTATAGCTCAGCAAAGCCTGCAAGTCTTGCAAAAACCCTCTGTGAGAGGCAGTTCCACTGTTTAAACAGGTGTGTTTATCTGAAAATGGCTCAAAATTGCAATATGGTTAGAGAGGATAGTGACTTTAATGTATTGGCAGGTCAGGCCCTGACAGCAGGCCTATTTGGCTACTACTTTCAGTGAATGCATGAAGGCAAGCCAGGCTGAAGAAAAAAGTATTCTGTCTTCTATCCRTTTATCTTTTTCTCAAAAGAGTTAGGCTGTAATTAAAATTTTACTTAAATGGTCACTTATTTTAAGGAGGTAGTAACTGGGATAATAAAGGTTGTATAGGTGAGACATAGAAGATGTAAATAAAACTACCAATAGCATGTTTTCAYAGAAGAGAATTTTCTCTTATAGAAAAATATGTTTTTTCCATGTCAGTTCTCATAGACTGCCTGCCTAAGAAGCCAAAAAGTAGGTGATGAAATATCTCAAGATATATACAGCATATTAGCTTGCTCAGCTGAGATTTGGACCCCTCTTTCTGCACTCACTGGAATTCACAGTCTCTTTTCCTGGCTTTGCAACATCTAGCCTTGATGTAGAACTGTGGGCAGAAGTCAGCCAGAGGCTGAAGCRCTTGAGTGAAAGGTCTATGCACTATTAAGAGCACATTTTTCATTTGTTTCAAGTCACAGCAGCCCATCTACCCAGCTACAGAGGCACTGGAAGCCCTTGAGCTGGCGTTCTGTTCTCATGAGCGCTTTGCTGGTGATAAGTCTGTTAAATGCAAGGCTTCATGTTTCCTTTCAGAAGCCCTACCCAGGACTGTCTTAAATTACTGAGTGCACTTTGTGCTGTGCAACTCCCACATCAGCTACATCCTGCTGGAAAGACCGACTTGTCAACTGCAAGTAAATATTGCAAGCACAGGAAACAAGAGCGTCCCCAAGCCCGGCCTGTGACCCTGGAGTTCACTCCTCGAAGGCACCAATGACCAAGAACAACCACGTCACGGGAGCAAACGCCAGCAGGATTTTCTCTCACTTACTGGGTCTCCCAGCTGTAGCAAAGCATCAAGAAAAGAAGCAGCTGCTCAAGCAAACAGCAGCACAGGGTGCTGTAGTGTGGGGAGTTGAGTGCCTGCCCATGCAGGTAAAGAGGGCAGATGGCTAACACGGTTTGACCTTGACTGACAGGAGATAGTTTTGTGCATAAAATTTAAAGACACGGTTTTGTTGGGCTGTAGAAGTACTTGGTGTTTCATAGGAGTGCATTTTACGTGCTGCCAGTTCATCTGAGGTCAAGAGTAAGCACGTGTCTTCTTTAATTTATCCGGCTCCCTTACTGCAGACACATGTTTTTTCCTCTTCCATCATTTTTCTGTAGTAGCACAGAGTAGATGAGATTCAGATGCTATAATTTATTAGTTTGGGTAGGTAAAAATAGGAGACTCCTTTTTAAAAATGTCTAATGTCAGTTTTTGAGAATACTTTTTTTTTCTTTTTTTTTTTTTCTTGATTATACTCTGGATATTGAAAATATATCATCTTTAGCTAAAGATTTACTGATGCTTTGCTGTAATGGAGGACTGATTTTTTTTTTCCTCTTGAAATTACTTTGAAGTCTGGATTCCTTTATTTTGCAAGGAAAACAGCTTATTGTTTATGATGTTATAGACTGTAGTTTTAATTCTTTGCTTTATATTGACCTTTCTAAAGAATATGGCTATTGATATGTCTTTTTAATGTATTCAAGGAAAACAAATGCATTTTTTAAGCTGTATGTTTTTAAGGATAAAATTCTCTTCTGTGTGCACACTCAAAGTACCAGAAACAACAGATGTTCAGCACTGTTCTACATCTGGTTACATTTCAGTATAAAGTAGAGCAAGTATTTTCACAGCTACACAGACTCTTTCAGCATCTGCAGCAGTCTAGAAGAAGAGGACACAACCAGGACAGTTTGGGAAGTGATACCCTCTCCTCTCATTGCTTGCTGGTCTAGGTTGGACGGCAATTCTCTAACATCTGTGGGAAGCACCTGGGAAGAGCCCATTGCATGTGGCCTTTTTAACTGTGGAGTGAAAACATATTTCTTCTGTTTTGAGCATTTCAGCATTTGTTCACTGATCATGTACTAAATATTGAGCCAGAAAATTTCATTTTCAAGGTGTTTTGTGTGTGTGTGAAAATACATAGTATTTTAACACAGAATATTCACCAACTCTTTTTTTCATTCTTTCCTCTACAAACCACAATGTTTTCTGAGCTCCYTTTACTGATGATCCAGTAAATGTTATATATGACACTAAACATCTTTGGAATTAGGTGGAAATACACTTTCATTTCACCAAAAGAAACTTTACTACTCAAACCTTAATCTCATTTGCAGGTTTAAATAAAAGATATGTCTTGGCTAACAGCTCAGTGATGCAATGCAGTGTTGGTGAGTAGCTGTTATCACAAGTGAGCCAAATTTTCTTCGTATTTTTACCTCTTTTTGGAATACTGACCTTTCAGTCCCAGAAGTATCTGGTACTCATTAATAAAGGTTATACAAGTGCACATAAATCCAGCTTCCTTTAACCACACAAAGGCAGACTTCTTTTTTTGTTAAATAGCAATTGTCATTTCAGAAAGAATTGATTTAAGATGCATTATGTCATTTTTTTTCATGTTGTGCCATTTGGTCTCTGATCAGTCAGGAGGCCCAGTACTTTCTATGGAATCAATTAACCCTGAAGACTGGCCATAGTTCTAATCTTATGCTTTAATAGAAACCACTAGACCCCTTTTGTAGTCATCTGTAATGTGCAGCTTGAGCCATACATCCTTGTAAGCCACTTGGCCAGAAGAAAAAGGATCCCTCATGTCTCCCTTTGAATTCCTTTGTGAGATACCTGGATACCAGGACATCATGTGATGRGAAATGACAATATTTAGGAAGTGGACTGGCAGACAGTGAGTGGATTTTTGGCCGTACCTCTCTAACACAATCATCCAGTAAAGGGAAGCCTAAGCAAGGTGCTGTACTGGGTTGCTACAGTGAAATTCTCTGGCTCAGAGCAAAAAGTTAGCTTGGGATATCTGGTAAAAGAAATATTCTCCAGAGGAACCACCCAATGAAATTCTGGCTAAGGGTGTTAGCTAATACACAGCAAGACACAAAGATAGAGAAAAAAAATAATAATCTTGCCAATATTTACAAAGCTTTACCTAAGGAACACACACTATTTTGTTCCCTTGCAGGATCAGGTTATCAGTTTTAACTAAATTATTTCTGTTTTTTTTTCAATTCACTTTGTTCATACCTCAAAACTCTACACATTTTTTAGCATAAGTATATTTTCCATCYTGGAAAATAGCATGTAGGGGAGAGCTGTATATTATTTCTGTCTTTATTTGATTTTATACAAAATAAAGGAACTTCCAGGAGATCTTTCCAAGTATTTGAAAACATTAAAACAAAAATCCAGCCATTTTACTTCCACTAGTTGTTTCAAAATATTATCAAGGACAAGGAAAGACAAAAAAGTAGCGGAGGCAGGAGACAGAAATAAGGAAAGAAAGAAAGACAAAAATAATTTCTGCCTTACCACATATCTTCCACCCTGTTCCCTCTAAAACCAAAGGGAAAAAAAAAAAAAAAAAAAAAAAAAAAAAAGACGAAAGCAGTGATTGTTCCAG